>NC_138372.1:72045681-72065423 GCF_054177405.1 Leptonychotes weddellii | reverse complement strand
GCCTGGGTGGCTCAGTTGGTTAAGCGACTGCCTTCGGCTCAGGTCATGATCCTGGAGTCCCTGGATCGAGTCCCGCATCGGGCTCCCTGCTCGGCAGGGAGTCTGCTTCTCCCTCTGACCCTCCCCCCTCTCATGTGCTCTCTCTCTCTCATTCTCTCTGTCTCAAATAAATAAATAAAATCTTTAAAAAAAAAAAAACAAATTATTCAGTTCTGCTTATAAAGGTGTAATTTGCCAAATATCTGTAAGTCATAGCTGAAGAGAAAAGGTTTTCTTATATCAGGAAAACAAAAGATTAAAAACCAGCAGTATTTCAAACAAAAAGTCATACAAATTATAACCATACTCCTCAGTTTATTCAGTCCTACATAATTAATTTTTGTTGATCTTTTGTTAGTAGTTTTATGAAGCCATCAGTTTCTCTGTTAGAGTTCTGTAAATTCTTACACAGTTGAATGGTATAATTTTTAAGTTATCAGAGACCTGTATTTTAGAGTACTTGCCAGAGTTTTTTCCCTGAATCTCCTTGAAGATGAAGCCATCTTGCCAAAATATTAGAGTAAAATAATAACTGTGTAAATGACAAAAAGACTTAAAAATGTCTGTGCTTAATGATCTGATTAGAGTTTGTTACAATGCAATTAATAAGGAAATTTGGTTATTTCTGTGACACACAGTACTTCAGGATAATAACTAGAATTATAAGTGATAACATAGCAAGACACATCAGATTTTTAAGAGTTTCATATAATTTCTAGAACACTTATATTTTAATAACATATATCTCCCCAAATATAATCTAAGAAGATTTAGCATCACTTTTTTGACAATATAACTTATGTTACATAACCATGTAACTTAACATACCAAATAAACCTAATTAATTTATTATCTCTTTTATGAGAACAAATCCTTTTAAATATTCCAGGGATCTGCTGAAAATTTCAGTTAGTTTGTGGTCAAAAGACTTCATTCCAGGGGCGCCCAGGTGGCTCAGTTGTTAAGCGTCTGCCTTTGGCTCGGGTCATGATCCCGGAGTCCGGGGATCGAGCCCTGTGTTGGGCTCCCTGCTCTGCGGGGAGCCTGTTTCTCTCTTCTCCCCTGCTCCTGCTCTTTTTCTCTCTCTCTCACTCTCTCTCTCAAATAAATAAATCTTAAAAAAAAAAAAAAGACTTCATTTCAGAATGTGATTTGGGGAAGTTTGTTGAAAAATGTAAAAAAACTTGGACATTTGATCAAATAGGATCACAGGTCATTATGAAACAATACTTGGTTATCCATTTAACCAAAGTGGCATTTAAAGACTTCACAGGCAAATACAGACAAACACTTGTAAAAAGCCTTAGTTCTTTTAATATTGAATAGAGGTATCTTAAGTAATCAAAGACCTGATAAAGACAAAATGTATGGGGTGCCTGACTGGCTCAGTCAGTGGACCATGCAATTCTTTATCTTGGGGTTGTGAGTTTGAGCCTCACACTGGGTGTAGAGATCACTTAAAAATAAAATCTTAAGAAAAAAAAGACAAAATGTAGAATCTTTGTTTTTCTAGGTAGATTACATTAAAGGTAGAGAAAAACATTTTTTTTATTAAAACATGATTAAAGAAAACTTTTAACAGAAAAGACAAGTTTTAATTTTGTACCAGCTTACTTTGATATTCAAACTCATTTTTAATAAGTTTATTTTAATCTTAGCTTGACCATACATTAAAATTTCTTTAAAAAAATTTTTTTAAGATTTTATTTATTTATTAGAGAAAGAGAGCACAAGGTGGGGGAGCAAAAGGCAGAGGGAGAAGGAGAAGCAGGCTCCCCATGGAGCAGGGAGCCCAATGCGGGGCTCGATCTCAGGATGTGGGGCTCAATCCCAGGACCCTGGGATCATGACCTGAGCCAAAGGCAGATGCTTTAACCGACTGAGCCACCCAGGAGCCCCTAAAATGCCTTTTTAAAAATTCCTTTTAAAAAAATTCCTTTTTCACAAACCTTTTACAATTTTCTTTTCTTTTTTTTTAAATAGAGTTTGTCCTAAGTCTTTCCTCTTTAAGTAAACAGCCTCAGCCTCACATTAGGACAAAAGTACTCACTTTGTTTCAACAAAAATGCATCTCATTCCTCAGACCTTCTTTTACCAAAAGCACTCCCCTTAGGTTTCTTGCATAAGGAATTTACTTTTTTAAAGCCTATTTTTTTGTCTCTTTTTTCTCCTGGGAGCTTTATGGTTTCAGATCTTACATTTAAGTCTTTAATCCATTTTGAGTTTTTGTTTTATTTTAATTCCAGTATAGATAACAGTTTTATATTAGTTTCAGGTGTACAATATAGTGATTCAACTATTCTATAGATCACTCAGTGCTCCTCAAGATAAGTGTACTCTTAATCCTCTTCACCTGTTTTACCCATCCCCCTCCCCTCCCCCTCTGGTAACCATCAGTTTGTTCTCTATAATTAAGAGTTGGTTTTTTGGTTTGTCTCTCTTTTTTTTTCCTTTGTTCACTTGTTTTGTTTCTTCAAATCTACATATGAGGGAAATCATATGGTACTTGTCTTTCTCTGACTTCACAACATTATACTCTCTAGCTCCATCCACACTGTTGCAAATGGCAAGATCTCATTCTTTTTATGGCAGGAATAATATGCCAAAGATGTGGTGTATATATATATACACCACATCTTTGTGCATTCATCGAACAGTGGACACTCGGGCTGCTGCCACATCTTGGCTATTGTAGATATGCTGCTATAAACATAGGGGTGCATGTATCCCTTTGGATTAGCATTTTTGTATTTTGGGGGTAAATACCTAGTAGTGCCATTGCTGGGTCATAGGGTAATTCTATTTTTATGTTTTTGAGGAACCTCCATACTGTTTCCACAGTGACCATACCAGTTTGCATTCCCACCAACAGTGCAAAAGTATCTCTTTTTCTCCATATCCTTGCCAACACCTGTTGTTTCTTATGTTGATTTTAGCCATTCTGACAGGTGCAAGGTGATATCTCATTGTAGTTTCGATCTGCATTCCCCTGATGATGAGCATCTATCTTTTCATGTGTCTGTTGGCCATCTGTATGTCTTTGGAGAAATGTCTGTTCACTTCTGCCCATTTTTTTAACTATTTGGTTTCTTGGCATTGAGTTTGGTTAGTTCTTTATATATTTTGGATACTAACCCTTTATCAGATATTTCATTTGCAAATATCTTCTACCACTCTGTAGGCTGCCTTTTAGTTTTATAGATTGTTTCCTTTGCTGTGAAGAAGCTTTTTATTTTGATGTCCTGATCATTTATTTTTTCTTTTACTTCCCTTGCCTTAGGAGACATATCTAGAAAAATGTTGATACAGCTGATGTCAGAGAAATTATTGCCTGTGCTCTGCTCTAAGATTTTTATGGTTTCAGGTCTCATACTTAGGCCTTTAATCCATTTTGAGTTTATTTTTGTGTATAGTGTTAAAAGGGGCCCAGTTTCATTCTTGTGTGTGTACCTGTCCAGTTTTCCCAATACTGTTTGTTGAAGAGACTGTCTTTTTCCCATTGCATATACTTGCCTCTTTTGTCAAAGATTAATTGACCATATAATTGTGAGTTTATTTCTGGGCTCTCTATTCTGTTCCATTGATCTGTGTATCTATTTTTGTGCCAGTACCATACTGTTTTGATGACTACAGCTTTGTAGTATAACTTGAAGTCTGAAATAGTGATACCTCCCACTTTGTTTTTCTTTTTCAATGTTGCTTTGGCGATTCAAGGCCTTTTGTGGTTCCATACAAATTTTAGGATTGTTTGTGAAAAATGCTTTTGGTTCTTTGATAGGGATTGTATTAAATGTGAAGATTTCTTTGGGTAGTATGGACATTTTAACAATATTTGTTCTTTCAGTCCATGAGCATGTAATGTTTTTCTATTTCTTTGTGTCTTCCTCAATTACTTTCATAAGTGTTTTATAGTTTTCAGAGTACAGATCCTTTACCTCTTTGGTTAGGTTTATTCCTAGGTATCTTATGGGTTTTGGTGCAGTTGTAAATGGGATCAATTCCTTGATTTCTCTTTTTTTCTGCCTCATTGTTAATGTATAGAAATGCAACTATACATTGCATTTCTATAGTGCATTGATTTTATATCCTGTGCATTGATTTTATATCCTGCCACGTTGCTGAATTCCTGTATGAGTTCTAGCAATTTTGGGGTGAAGTCTTTGGGGTTTTCTACATAGAGTATCATGTCATCTGCAAAGAGTGAGAGTTTGATGATAACTATGCTGATTCGGATGCCTTTTATTTCTTTTTGTTGTCTGATTGTTGAGGCTAGGACTTCTAGTACTATGTTGAACAACAGTGGTGAGAGTGGACATCTCTGTTGTGTTCCTGACCTTAGGGGAAAAGCTCTCAGTTTTTCCCCACTGAGAATGATATTCACTGTGGGTTTTTTGGTATATGGCTTTTATGATATTGAGGTGTGTTCCTTCTATTCGTAAACTACAGAGCTTTAATCAAGAAAGGATGCTGTATTTTGTCAAATACTTTTTCTGCATCTATTGAGAGGATCATATAGTTCTTGTCCTTTCTTTTATTAATGTAGTATATCACATTGATTTGAGGATGTTGAACCACCCTTGCAGGCCAGGAATAAAACCCACTTGGTCGTGGTGAATAATCCTTTTAATGTACTGTTGGATCCTATTAGCTAGTATCTTGGTGAGAATTTTTACATCCATGTTCATCAGGGATATTGGTCTGTAATTCTCCTTTCTTTTAGGGCCCCTGTCTGGTTTTCGGATCAAGGTAATGCTGGCCTCATAGAAAGAGTTTGGAAGTTTTCCTTCCATTTCTATTGTTTGAAACAGGTTCAGAAGAATAGGCATTAATTCTTATTTAAATGTTTGGTAGAATTCCCCTAGAAGGCCATCCAGCCCTGGACTCTTGTTTGTTGGGAGATTTTTGATTACTGACTCAATTTCTTTGCTGGTTATGGGTCTGTTCAGGTTTTCTATTTCTTCCTGTTTCAGTTTTGGTGGTTTATATGTTTCTGGGAATGCATCCATTTCTTCCAGATTGCCTAAATTGTTGGCATATACTTGCTTTATAATATTCTCTTATAATTGTATTTCTTCAGTGTTGGTTGTGGTCTCTCCTCTTTCATTCATGATTTTATTTATTTGGGTTGTTTCTCTTTTCTTTTTGATAAGTCTGGCTAGGGGTTTATAGATCTTATTAATTCTTTCAAGGAACAAGCTCCTGGTTTCGTTGATCTGTTCTCTTCTTTTGATTTCTGTATCATTGCTATCTGCTCTAATCTCTATTTCTCTTCTCCTGCTGGATTTAGGCCTTATTTGCTGTTCTTTTTCCAGCTCCATTAGGTGTAAGGTTAGGTTATGTATTTGAGACTTTGCTTGTTTCTTGAGAAAGGCGTGTATTGCTATGTACTTCCCTCTCAAGACCACCTTTGCTGTATCCCAAAGGTTCTGAACTGTTGTGTTTTCATTTCATTTGTTTCCATGTATTTTTAAAAATTCTTCTTTAATTTTCTGATTGATCCATTCATTTTTTAGTAGGATGCTCTTTAATCTCCATGTATTTGTGTTCCTTCGAATTTTCTCTTGTGATTGAGTTCAAGTTTTAAAGCATTATGGTCTGAAAATATGCATGGTTAATCTCAGTCTTTTGGTACCGGTTGAGACCTGATTTGTGACCCAGTATGTGATCTATTCTGGAGAATGTTCTATGTGCACTCAAGAAGAATGTGTATTCTGTTGCTTTAGGATGGAATGTTCTGAATATATCTGTGAAGTCCATCTGGTCCTGTGTGTCATTCAAAGCCCTTGTTTCCTTGTTGATCTTCTGCTTAGATGTCCTGTCCATTGTTGTGAGTGGGGTGTTAAAGTCCCCTATTATTGTACTATTATCAATGAGTTCCTTTATGTTTGTTGTTAATTGTTTTATATATTTTGGTGCTCCCAAGTTAGGGGCATAAATATTTACAATTGTTAGATCTTCTTGTTGAATAGACATTTTAATTATGATATATTGTCCGTCTTCATTTCTTATTTCAGTCTTTGGTTTAAAATCTAGTTTGTCTGGGGGCACCTTGGTGGCTCAGTCTGTAAAACGTCTGCCTTCAGCTCAGGTCATGATCCCAGGGTCCTGGGATCGAGCCCCGCATCGGGCTCCCTGCTCAGCGGGAAGCCTGCTTCTCCCTCTCCCACTCCCTCTGCTTGTGTTTGCTCTCTTGCTGTCTCTCTCTGTCTCTCAAATAAATAAATAAAATCTTTAAAAAAAAAAAAATAAAATCTAGTTGGTCTGATAGAAGGATTGCTACTCCAGTTTTCTTTTGATGTCCATTAGCATGATAAATGGTTCTCCACCCCCTCACTTTCTATTTGGAGATGTCTTTGGGTCTAAAATGAATCTCTTGTGCTCACTTTGGTAGCACATATACTAAAATTGGAACAACACAGAGAAGATTAGCATGGCCCCTGTCAAGGATGACATGCAAATTTGTGAAGTGTTCCATATTTTTATTACAGCAAAAAAATAAATAAAATAAAATGAATCTCTTGCAGACAGCATATTGATGTTGCAGACAGCATATTGATGGGTCCTGTTTTTTTTTTATCCAATCTGATACCCAGTGTCTTTTGGTTGGAGCATTTAGTCCAGTTACATTCAGAGTAAGTATTGAAAGATAAGAATTTAGAGCCATTGTATTACCTGTCAAGTCACTGTTTCTGTAGATTGTCTCTGTTCCTGTCTGGTCTTTGATACTTTTGGGCTCTCTCTTTGCTCAAAGGATCCCCTTTAATATTTCTTGCAGGGCTGGTTTATTGTTCACAAATTCCTTTAGTTTTTGTTTGTCCTGGAAACTTTTTATCTCTCCTATTCTGAATGACAGCCTTGCTGGATAAAGTATTCTTGGCTGCATATTTTTCCCATTTAGCACATTGCATATATCATGCTAATCCTTTCTGGCTTGCCAGGTCTCTGTGAACAGGTCTGTTGCCAGCCTTATGTTTCTACCCCTATAGGTTAAGGACCGCTTGTACCAAGCTGCTTTCAGGATTTTCTCTTTATCTCTGAAATTTGCAAGCTTCACTATTATATGTTGAGGTGTTGACCTATTTTTATTGATTCTGAGGGGGGTTCTCTGTGCCTCCTGCACTTGAATGCCTGTTTCCTTCCCCAGATTAGGGAAGTTATCAGCTATAATTTATTCAAATAAACCTGCCCCTTTCTCTCTCTTCATCCTCTGGAACCCCTATTATTCAGATACTATTTTGCTTTATGGTATCACTGATTTCTAGAAGTCTCCCTACATGATCCAATAGTTGTTTTTCTCATCTTCCCTATTCTCCATTATTTTGTCTTCTATATTACTGACTCACTCTTCAGCCTCATTTATTTTAGCTGTTAGAACCTCCATTTTTTTTTTATGGCATCTCAGTGACAGCATTTTTAATTTCAGCCTGATTAGATTTTAGTTCTTTTATTTCTACAGTAAAGGATTCTCTAGTGTCTTCTATGCTTTTTTTTTAAAGCCCAGCTAGTATCTTTATACTTGTTTTGAATTCTAGTTCCAATGTCTTATCTCCATATTGGTTAAATCCCTGGCAGGGAGTACTTCCTCCTGTTCTTTCTTTTGGGGTGAGTTTCTCTGTCTTGTCATTATGTCCAGAAAAGAATAGAAGAAAGAAAGAGAAAGGACAAAAATAATAACAAGACAAGCCAGAAGAAAAAAGAAACAAAACAAAATAAAAATTCAAACAAGTAAAACAGAAGAAAATGATAAACTAGATCCTGTGTGTATTTTGGTCTGTTAAAAAAAACTAGATCCCAAAATAGGAAAGAAAGACGTATATATACACACACACAAATACAATAAAACACAATGAAAGGAAACCAAAAATAAAAAATATGTATAATGTATATATAAAAATAAAAATTAAAAGAGAATTAAAAAAGAATTGAGGGACACCTGGGTGGCTCAGTCAGTTGGGCATCTGCCTTTAGCTTGGGTCATGATCCCAGGGTCCTGGGATCAAGTCCTTCATCAGTCTCCTTGCTCAGCGGGGAGTCTGCTGCTCCCTTTCTCACTCCATCTGTGCTCTCTCTCCCTCTCTCAAATAAATAAATAAAATCTTTTAAAAAATAAGAAAATAGCTGAAAAAAAAATAAAACTGAAAGATTAAAGAATTAAAAAAAGAAAACCACAAATGCTATATACTGTTTTCCCCAAGAGCTGAAGGTGTGCAGCCCTCTATGATCAGAAACTTGGTCTGAGCAAGCTGTTCTTGCTGGTTCTGGGGGAGGGGCCTGTTGCTCTGATTCTCAGGTGCCTTTGCACTTGTGAAGATGTGCCGCCCTTGCCAGGGGGCTGGGCTCAGTGTAGCGGCTCCAGATTGCATTATGTGGCACTATTTTGTTCCCTGAAGGTTTTCAGCACTGAAGGGGGGATGAAAATGGCGGCGCCCTCCTCTCTAGCCCTGGAACTGAAAGTTCACATCCCCCACTCTTCAGTGAGTTCTCACAGAAAATCAATCACTTTTGTCTCCCTGGTTTCTGGCCGATCTCTGTGTTCACCCAGTCTGTGACCTATCCTTTTTTATCTCAGGCACATGACCCAGTTTCAAGTCTCCAAATTTTACCGACTCATGTGGCACAGGAAGAGGGAGAGGGAGAGGGAGAGGGGAAGGGAGAGGGGTCTCACCGCGCTCTTCCTTTTGCTGGACCTGTGCCTGGGGAGATGTTGCCTGACCATGCAGGGGTTCCCAGTTTATGGCAACACTGAGCAGGAAGCCAGCACCTAGACTTGCTGGTTTCAGCTGGCTTCCCTGCTCTGATGCTTGGGAACTCTGCCGCACTCAGGCACCCGCATCCTTTTTGTGACCCCAGGGATCCTGAGACCAGGCTGTCCCACCTGGGATTCTGCCCTGCTTCGCCACCTGAGCACCTTTAAGCCAGGGACTTCCCCCATCATAACAGACTTCTAAAAGTTCTGATTTTGTGCTCTGCTGTGTATTACTTTGCAGTAGCTTCCTTAAGCAGGCTCCCTCTCCATGCGGTATTCTCAGGTATATCGCCCTGGATTCATGTCTCCACACCTCCTGTCTTCCAAAAAGTGGTCACTTTTCTATTTGTAGAATTGCAGCATTTCTTAGATCTCCGATTGACTTTGCAGGTGTTCAGAATGATTTGATAACTAGCTGAATTCCAGGGACTGTACTAACTTAGGGTCCCCTACTCCTCTACCATCTTAACTCCTCCCCCTATTAGATCTTCTTGTTGAATAGTCCCCGTTGTTGTGAGATAGTGTCGTTCTTCATCTCTTGTTACATTCTTTGGTTTAAAATCGAGTTTGATATAAGCATGGCAACTCTGGCTTTCTTTTGATGTCCATTTACATGATAAATGTTTCTCCATCCCCTCACTTTCAATCTGCAGCTGTCTTTAGGTCTAAAATGAGTCTCTTGTAGGCAGTATCTAGATGGGCCTTTTTTTTTTTTTTTAAAGATTTTATTTATTTATTTGACAGAGAGAGACATAGCGAGAGCAGGAACACAAGCAGGGGGAGTGGGAGAGGGAGAAGCAGGCTTCCCGCTGAGCAGGGAGCCCGATGCGGGACTCGATCCCAGGACCCTGGGATCACGACCCGAGCCGAAGGCAGATGCCCAACGACTGAGCCACCCAGGCGCCCCTAGATGGGCCTTTTTTTTTAAATACATTCTGACACCTTATGTCATTTGATTGGAGCATTTAGTCCATTTACATTCAGAGTAATTATTGGTAGATATGAATTTAGTGCCATTTTATTACTTGTTTTGTCATTGTATCCCGAGATTTTCCCTGTTCTTTTCTTGTCTTTGTCAATTTTGGTCTTTCCTTTCCTCTCAAAGAGTCCCCTTTAATATTTCCTGCAGGGCTGGTTTAGTGGTCATGAACTTCAGTTTTTGTTTTTCTGGGAAACTCTTTGTCTCTCCTTCTATTCTGAATGAAAGTCTTGAGGGATAGAGTATTTTTGGCCACAGATTTTTTTCCATTCAGTACATTGACTATATCATGCCATTGCCTTCTGGCTTGCCAAAAGTTTCTGTGGAGAGATAGCAGTTGACCTGCTATTGTTGATTTTGATGGGAGTTCTCTGTGCCTCCTGGATTTGGATGTCTGTTCCTTCCCCCAATTAAGGAAGTTTTCAGCTATCATTTCCTCAAATAAACCTTCTGCCCCCTTTTCCTGCTCTTCTTCTGGAACTCCTATGAATACGAATGTTACTATGTTTGATGGTGTCACTGAGTTCCCTAAGTCTACTTTTGTGATCCAAATTGTTTGTTCTTTTTTTCAGCTTCATTATTTTCCATAATTCTATCTTCTAAGCATATTCCTGAAGCACATTCCTGTCCTTCTCCCATCCTTGTAGTCATTACATCCTTTTCTTTTTTTTTTTTTTTTGGTATTTTACTGGACTGATGTACATTTCACCATTTCTGAAAATGTAAAGTTAACATAGGACTAAGAATATAGAATAAGAAAGGGGGAGAAGCCATCCACAAATTTGAGTAAACCAGAAAGGTATGTAAAACATTAGGTTGGAATCGAGGGAAAAACCTGTTTGGAGGTGAAGGGAAGTCCTTGGTTTCTAACAAAAATCTCCTAAAGGCTCTAGTAATACAAGGGTCAGTTTATGGAAAAACTCCAAATTGCACAAAACCCCATTAGGCAGGAGAAATGGGCAGGATAGAAAGACGTGGGCTGTGGGGGCAGCTGGTCTGCAGTAGGGATGGCTGGGCTGGAGGCTGAGGCTCAGGCCCAGGCCCTGTAGGTAGGAACAGGCTGGAAGACCAGAGGCCTGTTCGTGCATTCACCCAAAGCTCAGCCTTTCCAGTTGATCTCTAGGATGCTGATGCTTTCCTCAGACAAGGGTCATTACATCCTTGTAGTCATCACATCCAGTTGGTTTTGAATTGTAGTTACTGCATTTTTCATTTTGGCCTGATTATTTATCCTTTTTAATCTCTGTAGTAAGGGTCTTGCATGCTTTTCTGCAGCCCAGTTAGTATCGTTATGGTCATTGTTTTAAATATTACTTATATCTGTTTCAATTAGATCCCTGGTTGTGACATTTTCTTTTTCTTTTGCATTCTTTCTTTTGGGATGAATTCCTCCATCTTGGCATTTTGTCTGGGTCTCTGTCTTCTTCTCTGTGTTAGGAAAGCCTGTTATGTTTCCCACTCCTGAGAGTAATGGCTTTATGAAGAAGAGATCATGCACAGTCCAGGGCCTGGCACTTCAGGAAGTGTCTCTGTGCATAAATGCTGTGTGCACTCTGCGGCTGTGTTTTGGCTGCTCTGTCCCTCAGGTCAGTGGTCTGCAGAGTTTCTTCCAGCCTGCGGTGGGGAGTGTTTGGACCTTGGCCAGAGTGTGGCAAGTTTTAACTAGGTGTGCTCTGATCTGCTTGTTAAATGAGACCTGATGGTATTTCCATTAGAGCTGAAGCTTTGTAGAATTCTGTGGTCAGTAGACATGGTGCGGGGGTTCGTGCTGGTCTTCTGGGGGGGCAGGGCCTGCTGCGCTGGTCCGCACACACACTTGCCCTAGAAAGGCAGCACCTGCAGGGCGCAGGGGCGCAGTCATGGGGTAAGCAGGTTAGGCAGCCAGTGTTGGTGCTCGGCTGCTTCCTCAAGTTGGTTTATGCCGAGGGGCAGGAGACGGAAAGGTGCCAGCCTGCTCTGTGAGGAGAGTGCATGTCTGCTGCTCTCAGGGAAGCAGGTTTTTTGTTTTTGTTTTTTTTAAGATTTTATTTATTTATTTGACAGAGCACACAGCAGAGGGAGCGGCAGGTAGAGGGAGAAGCAGACTCTCCAGGGAGCAGGGAGCCCGAGGCGGGGCTCGGTCCCAGGACCCTGAGATCATGACCTGAGGCGAAGGCAGACGCTCAACCATCTGAGCCACCCAGGCGCCCCTGAGGAGCGATTAATGTCCCCTCGTGCGTCACAGGCAGTTTTCAGGTCACGGATTTCACACGGCGTCTGGGTCGCCTGCCTGCCTCGCGCAGCACCGCACACCCTGGGCTCTACCTCAGCCAGGCCTGCTGACTTCTAAAATTCCAAACTTCGGGGACCTGGTGTGGTGGGGACTTTAGTCCTCTGGGAAAGGGTTTCAGCATGCTGGAACTGCTGCAGGTTTGACCCCGAAGGGCTGTCTCGCCAGAGCACAGGGGCCTGGGATTTGGAGCAAGCCAGCTAAATAGCCAGCCTCCTGGTTAGGGGCCCTCAGCAGGTGTGTCTATACCTATGACAACGAGCAGGGAAGGGAAATGGTGCCCGCTGTTTTTTTGGTCTCCAGAGAGGCAGTGCCATCTCTCACAGATGTGCTCCAAAACGTAGTTTCTCCCCGTGCCCCTTAGGTGACCCTCAGATTGTGCCGTCTGCCCTGAGGTTGTTTGCTGGCCTCCACTCCAGGAGGGGGACCGTGTCCTCCAGTCTCTATCCCAGCCAAGCCCAGGGACCTCTCAAACTCCTTCTTGAGCCCCCCTGGTTGCAAAACCCACAAAATTCAGCCCCTCTCATTTTCTCAGCCAGTGGCTTTGGGGAAGTGTTCTCCTTGAGCATTCATTCCCCTGTGCACTCCCCCCCCCTCTCTTGCCTTTGTCCATGACCAGGGCTCCCTCCCCTCTGCAGCACCCACAATCAGTTTCTCCCCCAAACACATCCCTTGAAGTGGCCTCTTCTCTCCCTCTAGTTGTGCGGTTCGTTCTATCAGTCCTCAGGTTGATTTCTTGAGTATTCAGAATGATTTGATAGTATTTGAGGGCTGGGGCAAGCCCGGGGCCCTCCTACTATGCCACTATCTTAGCTCTGGAACTCTTTCCCTTTTTAGTAGGTTGTTTATGAATAACTGTCACTCTGTAATGTACTCTTTCAGTTTTCTTAATGGTAACTTTGAGGTAAGTTTCAAATTTTGATCAAGTCCAGTTTATTAACTTTTTCTTTTATAATTAGTGCCATTTTGGATCCTAAGAAATCTCTACCTACTCCACGGTCATAAAGTTACTCTCTTATGTTTCTTCTAAAATCTTTATAGTTTTAGTTTTTACATTTTACATTAGTCACCCTGACTTAATTTTAAGATATATGAGGTAGAGAGTGAGGCTCCTCTTTTCCCTCCTTAGATTTCTTTTATCAGGATGAGGATATTTCCCGTATCCCTTAATTTGTTAAGTCTTTATCATATATGGGTTTTGCATTTTGTTAAAAGCCTTTCTGCATCTTTTGATACAATTGTGGTTTTTACCTCCTTTATTTCTCTTATTCTGTGACTTTTTTTTTTTTTTTTTTAATATCAAGCCAAGCCAGACTTATGGGCATAAGAGTCATTGGTAATTATGTAACCTTTTTATATCTCTGGATTTTGCTTGCTAATATTTTGTTGAGAATTTCTGTGTCTGTGTCAGAGGTTGACAAACTTTTTCTGTTGAAAGTCTAAAGAGTAAATATTTTAGACTTTGTGGCCATATAATCTTTGTGACAACTATTCAGTTCTGCTGCTATAATGCAAAAGCAGTCATAGACAATATAGAATCAAACTTTATTTTTTTAAAGATTTTATTTTATTTGAGAGAAAGAGAGAGAATGCAATTGGGGTGAGGGATAGAGGGAGAGAGAGAATCTCAAGCAGACTCCACACCAAGTACAGAGCCCCATGGGGGGCTTGGTCTCATGACCTTGAGATCATGACCTGAACTGAAATCAAGAGTCCGTGGCTTAACCTACTGAGCAACGCAGGCACCCTTCAAACTTTATTTTCAAAAACAGGGACAGGAGTGCCACATTTGGCTTGACGTTTTCTGACCTACAGTGGATGTTCACAAGAATATCTTCTTTTCATGTACTATACTTGTTAAACTTTGGTATCATTGTTACAGTGGCCTCATAAAGTAATCTGGGAATTTTCCCCTCCACCATTCTCAGAGTTTCAGGTGTTCTTTTTTTTTTTTTTTTGTTTAATTTGACAGAGAGAGACACAGCGAGAGAGGGAACACAAGCAGGGGGAGTGGGAGAGGGAGAAGCAGGCTTCCCATTGAGCAGGGAACCCGATGCGGGGCTCGATCCCAGGACCCTGGGATCATGACCTGAGCCGAAGGCAGACGCTTAACGACTGAGCCACCCAGGTGCCCTCAGGTGTTCTTAATATTCCCCAATTATATTTAAAAATGTCTGTAGGATTTCTTGTCATAGCCAGCCCCTCTTTCATTCTAAATATTGGTTATTTGTATTCTCTCTCTTGGTCAACCTTCCTAGATCAGATAATTTGATTAATATTTTTAATGAACCAACTTTTAACTGTATTAATTTTCTCTATTGTTTTCTGTATCACTGATTTTTGTTCATTTTTCCCCCTTTCTATTTACTTTAGGTTTATTTTGTTCTTTTTCTCTTCTAGCTTTTTTTTTTTTTTTAAAGATTTTATTTGACAGAGACACCAGCTAGAGAGGGAACACAAGCAGGGGGAGTGGGAGAGGCAGAAGCAGACTTCCTGCAGAGCAGAGAGCCTGATGCGGGGCTTGATCCCAGGACCCTGGGATCATGACCTGAGCCAAAGGCAGACGCTTAACGACTGAGCCACCCAGGCGCCCCTTCCCTTCTAGCTTCTTAAGGTGGAAATTTAGACCACTGATTTTAAACCTTTTTTCTTTATAGATTATTTATAAATTAATTACAAAGGTCATAAATTTCCCTCTACTGCTTTAGCTGTATCTCACACATTTTTACTTTTGTGTCTTTATTACCAATTAAAGATAATATCTAAATTCCCTTTTAAAACATTCTTTGACCCAAAGGTTATGTGCACAATTAATTTCCAAATATTTTTCTAGGTTTTCTAGATATGTTGTTATTGAAATTTACGGATACTGTGGTCAGAGATCACACTCTGTAGAATTTCAGTCTTTGGAAGTTTATTGAGACCTAAACTGTGGCCCAGCATATGAGCTATCAATATTCCATGTACACTTGAAAGGAATGTGTATTTTGCAGTTGCTAGGAGTGGCGGTCTATATTTTTTAAAAAGATTTATTTTATGTTAGAGAGAGAGCAGAGGGGCGGGCAGAGGGAGAACAACAGACTCCCCCCTGACCATGGAGCCAGATGCTCAACCAACTGAGCCACCCAGGTGCCCCAGGAGTGGTATTCTTTAAATGTCAATTAAGTCAAATCAGTTGATGGTTATGTCCATATCTATATCCTTATTCTTTTTTTTGTCTCTTATTCTTTAAACTGCTAGGAAATGGAGGTTAAACTCCCACTATGATTGTGGATTTTTCTATTTCTCTCCTTAGTTTTTACTTTGTATGTTCTGAAGTCTGTTATTTGGTGTATACACATTTAGGAGTATGTCTTTCTACTGAAAAGTCCATTTTACCATCATGAAACATCATTCTTTATCTTTACTAATACTTGTTTTTGAAGTCTGCTTTGTCAGAAATTGCTTGCTGTTTGCCTGGTGCATCTTTTTCTATCCTTTTATTTCCAACCAGTATTGTCTTCATATGTAAAGTGTGTCTCACTGTTTCTGGTCAGAAATCAGCCTTCTTTTGATTCATTGTTCCCTATGTGAGACTTCTTTCTCTGTTGCTTTTATGATTTTCTATCTTTAGTTTTCACTACTATATGCCTAAGTATGATGCTCTTTGTATTTATCTTGCTTAGGGTTTGTTGAACTTAGAGGATCTGTAGATTATTTTTTTTTTCTCACACCAAATTTGGTATATTTTCAGTCATAATTTAAAAAAATTTTTTTTTCCTGTCCCATTTTCTTGACTCACATGGTCTTGGTTGCTCTGTTCATATTTATCCAACCATTTTTCTCTGTCCTTCAGCGTTGACATTTTCTATTAATTAGTTTTCAGGTTAACTGACTTTTATTTCCATTATGCAGTTAAGGCCACACTGGGAATTCTTTATTTTAGATATAGTAACTTTTGGTTCTAGAATTTCCATTTGGTTCATTTATATTTTCTGTTTGTCTGCTGAGATTCCTCCCCCTCTGTTCATTCATTGTGTACATCTTTTTTCTTTAAACCTTCAAAAGTATTTACAGTAGTTGCTTTACAGATCTTGTATGCTAATTTCAACATCTGGGTTATCTTGAGTTGGTTTCTACTGACTAATTTTTCTCTAGGTATGGGTCATGGTTTTTCTATTTCGTTTTTTAAGATTTTACTTACTGAGAGGGAAAGAGGGAGAGTGTGAGAGAGAGCAGGGGGAGAGGCAGAGGGAGAAGCAGACTCCCCACTGAGCAGGGAGCCCAAAGCGGGGCTCGATCCCGGGACTCCAGGATTATGACCTGAGCCGAAGGCAGACGCTTAACAGACTGAGCCACCCAGGTGCCCCAATTTTTCTATTTCTTAGGTCTAGTAATTTTTATTATATGCTGGACATTGTGATGTATACCTAAAAATTATTCTGGATTTCTGAATTATTTTGCTTTCGTTTAAAGAACATCAAGTTAAATTATTGGCAGATGCTGTTGATCCTCTCAGGCTTGGTTTCATCCTTTGGTAGGGCGTGTCTATTTTGGTTTTGCCTTAGTTCTATGGTATATGTTTATTCTAGGGCTTGGTCCTTATACTCAATGTGTGACCTTATGTGCCCAAGTTGTTCAACAGGTATCCTCCTCTGTGGGTAGGCTGAAACTCCAACAGTATGTACACGTATGCAATTTCTGCTCTCTCCTTTCCACTCAGCCTCGTAGCAGCCGCTATTAGTTCTGCAGATTTTCATCCTGTACATGTAAAGCCACCCTTTGCAGGGCCTTGAGGCAAACTCTGCGTCTTCTGTGCCTACCCTCTGTACAAAGCTTCCTCAGCTCTGGTATTCTGCTCCACAAATTCCAGCCATCATAGCAACTCCCCACTCCATTATCTGCCTCAGCTCAGCACAAACACCACTTACTCAGGCTTCTTTCCCTGTACCAGAGTTGTAACTGGGGAAGTCCGTGCCCAGTCTGAGAGCCCGGGCAAAGAGTAGGGTTAACTTGAATGTTTCCCTTCTTTTAAGGAGGATAGCCTTGTGCCGCCTATTGCTCAATGCCTAAAAAGAACTGCCTTGCATGTTTTGTTCAGTTTTATAATTGTGTAGCACCTGAGGGCAAGACTAATACCAATAATTCTATTATGGCTGGATGTAGAAGGTTCCTACTCAAAGTCCATATTCTTCACCACATTAGTAAATTATCTCTATGATGGAATTCCACATTATAGACAAAAATGTTAAATGGGAATTTTTTTTTTAAGATTTACCTATTTGAGAGAGAGAGAGAGGGCATAAGTGGGGGAGCGGAGGGGCAGAGGGAGAGTCAGAGAATCTCAAGCAGACTCCCCGCTGAGCATGAATCCTGACTTGGGGCCCAATCCCATGACCCTGAGATCATGACCTGAGCCGAAATCAAGAGTTGGATGCCCAACCGAGTCACCCAGGTGCCCTGGAAATACGTTCTTAATAATGTGGAAAAATATCAAGAGGGATAGAGAATGAGAGAGATGAAAGGATAAGAGATTGTTGTCAGAGAGTGCGGATGCTGGAATGTAAGATTTCATAGATGAAACACATGATAACAAGATCTTACAGGCACAGATGGCTTAAACAGAACAGTGTAATCTCTATGTTTTGCATAAAGAGAAAACAGTGATCTGTTAGCCACCAGATTATGGCCTTTGATGGCAAGAACTGGGTGAATGATGATGGAAAATAAGCAACCATCTAAACAAAAGGAAAACAGGAAAGCAGGACAGGTAAAATTTGAGAGAATACCAGTGTTCAGTTTTGGATAAATTTTTTCTTAAAAAAAAAAAAAATCTACAGGATATCCAAGGAACTGTCTGGGTAGGCAACTGAAAATACAGATCTGTTGCAAGGAAAATATGGTATAGATCTGAAAGTTACTACCATAGAGATTATTATTGAAGCAACAGGACTGGATGAGATGATGTAAGAGGAACATATATCTTTAGAAGAGGGGTCTAAGGTAAAAACCTAGGGAATCCCAATATTTTATAGTAGGCAGGTAAGACTACTAAGAATGGATGTTCAAAGGGGCGCCTGGGTGGCTCAGTTGTTAAGCATCTGCCTTCGGCTCAGGTCATGATCCCAGGATCCTGGGATCGAGCCCCGCATCGGGCTCTCTGCTCTGCGGGAAGCCAACTTCTCCCTCTCCAGCTCCCCCTGCTTGTGTTCCCTCTCTCGCTGTGTCTCTCCCTGTCAAATAAATAAATAAAATCTTAAAAAAAAAAAAAAAAGAATGGATGTTCAAAGAAGTAAAAGGCGATATAAAGAGGCAATGGGCTTTAGTAGTTGAGATCATGGACTTTGGAGTCAGTTCAAATCCCAGCTGTTAAACTTATAAAACTACATGACCATGAGAAAAATTACTTAACCTTTTTGTGCCTGTTTTCTCTTCTGTAAAACACAGTGAAAAATACTAGCACTTGCCTAATGAGAGACTATCACAATAGCTCTGGAGGCTCATTCAGCCCCAATCTCCTGTCCTTTCAAACGTTCAGTAGCAAAGAAGACAGCTGGATCAACAAATTTGAGTTAGCTCAACAGAGGAACAGGAAGGTTCCCCCTCTCTAACAAGGCCACTTCATCTACAAAGAAGTTTCCATTAGTACATAGCTACACAGATATTCCCTACCCCACCTCAATAATAAATATATAGAATATTATGGAGGCAGGGGTTCTTTCCACTGGAACTTTGAACACAGTGCATGCAGACTATGCCAAAGCTATAGGATAAGAGTTTGAGAGATTGTGTGTACTCTCCTACTACCGTCTCTGTAAACTTTTCCTCAGTAAACTATTTTACATCTATATCATATAGTACTATGGTACTGTGTTGCATGACCTCCTTGAAAGATATTTCCTCATAGTTGTTCCTCTATTTGTTCCTCATTACAAATATAATACTACTAGTAAAGAGTTTACAAACCTGCCTGGCACAGAGTAAGCGTTATGTAAAGGTTAGTTATTTGTTTTTAAAAGGAGAATCAGGAAAGACTAGCAGTGTTCTAGAGTCAAATCAAGAGATAACAAAGGAGAGCTGGTCAACAATGTCAAATGCTACTAAAAACTCAAAGAATGAAAATAGGACACTGGGTGTGGCAACAGAGTGGTAGAAATCAGATTGTATTAGGTTAAGGATTGGGTTGGAAGTAGAGTAAAACAGGGAATATAGAATGGTTTTTCTAAGAAATTTGGTGGCAAAAAAAAAAAGACAAAGTACAAAGGTTAGTGCTTTTTTGCTTGCAAGTGACAGGAATCCAATTTGAAGGAGCTTTATAAAAGGGCTTACTATAAGAATATTGTGATGTCTCAGAAGGCAAGGTCAGTAATGTGGCAGAGTCTCAAAAGCATGTGGAACCAGGATCTTCAGCTATTCTTCTTCTTGTTCTTCTGTGTAGGTTTGTTTCATTTTCTCTCCTCCTTTCTCCAGACTAGTTGCATTGCTGCTTTGGCCAACATGGCAGGAAAGAGCTATCAAGAGCTCTGGCGTCCTGCATTTTACAGTCCAAGCATGCAAAAAGATAGTGGGGTTTGTTTGCAGTTTGAGTTTCAAAATTCCTAAGAAAAGACTCTGGCCCTTAAACTAAGTGTCTAACCCTGGATGAATCAGCAGTAGCCAGGGATGATAGAGGTGAATGGATTGGAGCATAACATGACTATTCCTATTGCAAATATATATGAAATGCAATA
>NC_138372.1:72019889-72045581 GCF_054177405.1 Leptonychotes weddellii | reverse complement strand
CATTGGGGAGGGTATGTGCTATGGTGAGCACTGCGAATTGTGCAAGACTGTTGAATCACAGATCTGTACCTCTGAAACAATGCAATATATGTTAAGAAAAAAAAAAGGAGGGGAAGAATGAAGGGGGGGAAATCGGAGGGGGAGACGAACCGTGAGAGACGATGGACTCTGAAAAACAAACTGAGGGTTCTAGAGGGGAGGGGGGTAGGAGGATGGGTTAGCCCAGTGATGGGTATTAAAGAGGGCACATACTGAATGGAGCACTGGGTGTTATGCACAAACAATGAATCATGGAACACTGCATCAAAAACTAATGATGTAATGTATGGTGATTAACATAACAATAAAAAAATTTTTTAAAAAGGGGAAGAATGGAATTTAGTGCACAAGTACAAACACTGGCCTTTTAGAGAAATAGGACTTTCTAAGGTAGGAAGAAAACAGGAATGCATGCTGGCATATAGGCAGGTCTAGAAAGATGAAGGAAATTGGGGGAGATTGGACCTGAAGATCTATGAAGTATGTGGATAAGTTATCTCTTGAAAGTATGGGAGATGCAGTAAAGGGGGTAGTTGAAAAGAGTAACAAATATTAACATTCCTGTCAAGAGGAAGAGGTTAAAGTTTGTCAAAATTAAGAGTCCAGCTCAGACTGGAAACTAAATTAATGAAGGTGTCAGAAGTACAATGTGACTAAGTAATGTTCACTAGTTCGTGAACAAGAGCTCATAAGGCAGATGGTAGAAAGTCAGGAGAAAGGGAAAAAAGGGTGCTGGCCAAGAGGACTGAATCAGTAATTCAACTCTTAGAGTCAAGTCACTAGTGAGTAGCAGTAAAAAAGATAAACTTTATTCCACTCCTGATAAGTAATTACACATTCTGAATTAGTGTTATTGAAATGGTACTGTCAACATTAATGGCTTTACTGTTTACATATTAGAAAAAATTAACTCCTAAGGACACATTTATATACACTTTAAATATTTGGTCTAAAGAAACAAATTGAACTCTTGAGAGATTTTTAAATTTGAAGATTTAAATATGTCACCTTAATTTTGCTGCATTATTTTTACTCTACCATAAAGTTAGCCATGTATAAATGGGGCCACTAGCCCAAAGTCCATCTCCTGATACTTAGAACAAATCAGTTTCTTTGGAACACATACTTCTGTCATTATGTTAAATAATTCCACCTGTAAAACAGGAATAATAATAGTATATACCTCACAAAATAGATTATGTGAGGGGTGCCCGGGTGGCTTAGTCTGTTAAGCATCTGCCTTTGGCTCAGGTCATGATCTCAGGTCCTGGGATTGAGTCCCACATCAGGCTCCCTGCTCAGCGGGGAGTCTGCTTCTCCCTTTCCCTCTGCCACTCCCGTCTCGTGCTCTCTCCTTCCCCTCTCAAATAAAATTAAAAAAAAATAGGTTATGTGAATTTAGTGAGTTAATATAAAGGGCTTAGAATAGTGACTGATAAATGGTAAACACTCAACAAAAGCCAGCCATTATTAGTACAGTTGTGAACCTGTGGCAGAATGACTTCTAAATTCATATTACTCATTTTAAAAGTAAAGTATTACTAGAACAGTAAGCAAATAACGTTATTCTAATTGAAAATATACTCAACGTACTTATTATTCATTTTAAGTGATTTTTATATAAAAAACAAAGACAAAGCAGCAAGTTTAAACCAAAAATGAGTAATGAATTAACTTTCACAACTTTTTAAAAATATACTGAAATAAAAATTTATTCAAAAGCAATAAAACAACAGCTTCTATGAAGTATGAGCTACATGTAATAAACACTATACCAAAAATCTCATTTTTCATCATATCAACATCTTCATTTAATTACAAATTTTCTCCCTGGAATAATGCAAAAAAAAAAGATTAGCTTTTGAAATATGCTTATATTAATTCAGCATTAATGTCCACTATAATGATCAGGAGCATAACTTAAAGCAAGAGTGGGAAATATTTACTCAATTAAGAAATATGAATCAGAAAAAGTCAATAATGGACCACATGGAATAAAAAAAGCAAGTAATTCTGGTTGGAGACATTGGGAGGGGGCGCAAAGTTAAACTAAATTGATATAAAAAACAAAAACAGAAGACATAAATATTTAGACACTGGTGTCACACTATAGTTTGAGGGCACAGTTAAGGAAGACAGATGAAGGGCTACCTGAAGATAGTGAAAAAGAAGAGAAATAAGAACAGGAAAGGGAAATGACAAGAGAGAAATGTTTAAACAAAGAAACAGCACAACACAAAGAAGTAGAAAAATATATGAAAAAGGCCCAGGAGATTTTTTTTTTTTTTTTAAGAGGGAGAAAAAGAGAGCAGGGGGAGAGGGAGAGAGAGAATGAGAATCTCAAGCAGGCTCCACGCCCAGCACAGAGGGGTCTCACAACCCTGAAATCATGACCCGAGCTAAAATCAAGAGTTGGACATTCAACTCACAGAGCCACCCAGGCGCCCCAGGCCCAGATTATAAAAATACAGGTCAAATACTCTTGTTATACCCTGGTCTTTACTTGCTAGGGATGTGAAAATGTTACCATGTCCTTAGGTATTACCTGTGGTCTTGCTTCACCTTGTTTCTTTCCATCTCTGTTTTCCCTATAGCCTACTTTCTCAATTCTTATTTTTCATCTTATTGCATGGCATATGGACCACATTTGTAAACTATTTTTCCTTTTTGGAAATAAGATGGATATAAACAATACTTCTTATAACTTCCTAATAAACTGTGAAATAGCTAATTAGTATTCGCGGCACAGTATTACACCGTTCAAATCTAAAACAGGAGTTTTTAACTTGCTGTCTCTGAACTCCTTTGATAATGTGTTCAAAATTTTGTGCATGTGTAATTTTTTGTGACTTCTTAAGCTTTTGTCAGTGGCTTTATTGTGAATGGAACTGGCAACATAGTTAACTGTTAGGAAAATCATTATTTGGGCTACAACACAAGTAAAAGAGCTAACACTTACTAAGCACTTCTCACACAATAATTTCTAGGTTTTCTTCTGCTGTATCCGTGGACTTTAAAACTGCACATTTTGGGGGCGCCTGGATGGCTCAGTCAGTTAAGCATCTGCCTTCGGCTCAGGTCATGATCTCAGGGTCCTGGGATCAAGCCCAGCGTCGGGCTCTCTTCTCAGCGGGGAGTCTGCTTCTCCCTCTGCCCCCCGCCCCCATTCTCTCTCTCTGTCTCTCAGATAAATAAAATCTTAAAAAAAAAAATAAAACTGCACACTCTGGAGCAGGGCTGGATTAAGGCCAACTAATGCCCTCAACACAGCCTAACAGTGATGCCCCATCACCCATCCATTGCTTAAAATAAAGAGCTTAAGGGTTCTTTGCACAAATCAGCGTATGACTTCAATGCCAGCTGGTTTTGCTCTCTACAGAAGTGAAACACACCATAAATCAGAAACAAATTTAGTATCTTGAGGACACTTTCAAATCAAACCTGAGTCATTCACAGATTACAATCTGTCACTGTACTAATCAAGTTTATCCTATATAAAGTTTTTTTTTTTTTTTAAGATTTTATTTATTTATTTGTCAGACAGAAAGAGAGCGAGGTGCAAGCAGAGGGAGAAGCAGGCTCCCGGCTGAGGAAGGAGCCCAATACGGAACGTGATCCCAGGACCTGGGGATCATGACCTGAGCCGAAGGCAGATGCTTAACTGACTGAGCCACCCAGGCGTCCCAAAATGAATTCTATTTACCAGAAATAGACTGTTATATATCTAGGACTCTAGGGCCATTGGAATAGAGCAGATGTTCTCAAAGAAAGCAGTACTCCCCTCCTGGGGATGATTCTGAAAATTGGTGATAGTTCTTTTTGGTTGTCACTATGATGGGGAGATCCTGTTGCTGGCATATAACAGAGGGACACAAGATGCCAGATATATCTGCAGGGCCATTTCACCCAACAAAACTATCTACCTGGTAATCCTACTACACTTCCCTAGTCCTTTTATATTTTCTCATTTTCCAAGATAACTATTTCATATACCTTTCCCGTTCTTAATCCTCTAGCACCTTACCCTGCCATAGCTCATAACCTTGCTAAGAAAACCTTCACTAAGAAAATAAAGGCAATCAATGAAGAAATTGCTCCCTTCTCACCAAATCTTCTACTCCATGTGTTTCTGTACCCATATGTTGTACTTTCTCTCTACAGTAGATGAACTCTTTTATCCAAGGCCAATTCTACTTCTCTGCTGGATTCTATGTTTCAGCCTACCTTAGGAACTTTATTTCTTCTACTCTCTGTCTTGAATTATCATATGCTGTTTTATCTCTTATTCTAAAAAACAAAACTCTCCCTTGACATTTCATCTCCCTCATTTCTTTACATCAAAAGAGTTGCCTGTTTTTGGTGTTTCCTTTTCTTCTCCTATTCTCTGCTGATCACACTCTAACCAGGCTTTACCCTATTACCCTGAAGCCATTCTCATAAATGTCATCAATAGCTTGCATAATACCAAATACATCAATTATTAATCCTCACTTTATTTAGCAACATTTAATCTCTCTTTTCTGAAACATGTCATATATTACGTTTTCCTTATTTTTTCTATCTCACTGTTTAAATCTTACAGTTAGCTTTATTGGAGCCTCACTTCTTGCATGCTAAAAATAATTTAGCCTTACTAGTAAATTAGGCTTAATTTGGGGGCTGCTTTTTTCGACCTCCACTAATTCCCTGGACTTAATCCAGCATTATGGCTTTAGCAATGATCTATATGCTGATACCTAAATTTATAACTTCAGCCTCATTAACCCAGTCATTCGTTTGTCATCCTCACTTGGACATCTAATAGAAATCTCAAATGTAATATATCTAAAGTCAATCTTTTGAACTCTCCATGCTTCCAAATCTGTTCATCTCCTAGTATTCCCCAACTGAGTAAAAGCCCAACTACTCTTGCCAAAATCTTTGGAGTCTTCCTTGACTACTTCACTCAAGACCTACATTAAATCCTGTTGGCTCTATCTTCAAAATATATCCAGAATGGAACTATTCTCAACACTTCCACATCTATCCTCCTGCCTACCCCAAATCATCTCTTGCCTGGATTATTACAAGTAGCCTCCTGGATAGTCTCTGCTCTTATTCCTTTGTCATTCATTCTTCCTAAAACAGCCAGAGTGATCCTTTAAAAACATAAATCAGATAAATGTCATTTCCCTAAGCAGAATCTTCCAATGCCTTCCCATCACACTTCAAAAAAAATCCAAAGTTCTTATAGGAGTTACAACACTGCTAGAGCACCCCCAGCCCCACCTTACAACCCAACACCTAGCATCATCTCTTATCTCCTAGTCCTTTCCCTCTTGTTTATACCAAACCATCAGTACCCCTCCTAGCTGTTTTTTGTACATACCAGGCAGGCTACCACCCCAGGACTTTAGTACCTGTTGTTCGCTTTCCTCCAGTGCTCTTCCTTTAGCTATTGGGATAGCTTGCTTCCTTACTTCCTACAAGACTCTGATCAAATGTCACCTTCTTGAGACACCTTCCCTGACCACCCTATCTAAAACAGTACCCCCATCACACGGCATGCTCTTACATATTTCCACCTAGCATTAGAGCATATGTCTATTACTGATGGTCTCCCAACTAAAATGTAAGCTCTGTTCGGACAGGGTCTTAGTCATTTTTGTTTATTTCTATGATTCCAGTGCCTGGTGTATAGCAGATGCTCAATAAATAATGAAATGGCTGAAAATGATAAAAAATAAACACTGTAGTTTTAAAGGCTAGATGAAAACTAATTTTATCAGGCATTATATACAATCTTATCAGGCATTATACACAATTGCCTAGTTTACTGTTCCATCTGACTTGCTATACTCTTGAAATGTCATTTGAAAATTTTATTTAGCAATAAAAATATTACATAGTTTTTTGCTTATAAGTAGTAAATTAAGCTCTTTTCAATGTGGAGAAATGAAAAGAAGGTCTATCAGTCTTTGTCTTGGATCCAATCTAAAAATGCTTTTTAAATTTTTTAGGCCACCAATGTTATTTTGAAAATGAAACAAATGAACATTTGAAAAATGTTCTATATGCAAATTATAGATTAAATGCTTATAAAAAAATGTTGAGGGGCACCTGGATGGCTCAGTTGGTTAAGTGTCTGCCTTTGGCTCAGGTCATGATCTCAGAGTCCTGGGATCAAGTTCCTCATCTGGCTCCCTGCTCATCAGGGAGTCTGCTTGTCCCTCTGCCTCTGCCCCTCCCCCCCCAGTTCCTGCACACAGGTTCTTTCTTTGTCTCTTTCTCTCTTCTCTCAAATAAAATCTTTGTAAAAAATGCTGAGTGTCTGTAAGGTATGTGTAATAGGGACAGAACTGCCTGTTGGTATGCTCAAGGAATAATGGAAGTAGATAAATCATGTAAATGAGATACCCTGCACTGTGGAAGTCTACAAAACAAAGGTCATCTTAATTTTTTACTAGAATGGTTTCCAGGAAGTCTAGAAACACAACTGATTTTGGAGCTCCGAAAATGTTTTCCAATTAAGCTGACCCTTGAATAACATGGGTTGACCTTTGAATAACACAGGTTTGAACTACACAGGTCTACTTATATGCTAATTTTTTTCAATAAATATATTGGAAATTTTTTTGGAGATTTGCAACAATTTGAAAAAACTCACAGAAGGCCCTCACAGCCTAGAAATACTGAAAAATTAAGAAAAAAGTATGTCATGTGCATAAAATATACACAAATCTATTATAAAAAGTTAAGATTCATCAAAATTTATACACAGACTATATATGGCACCATCTGCAGTCGAAATGTAAACAAATGTAAAGATGGAGGATTAAATAACTGTGTAAAATTAAATATAGTACTATTGTAATAATCTTGTAGCCACCACCTGTTGTTTTGGGGTGAGCTCAAGTATTGTATTGCTTAAAACACTGTGTGACATTAATCCTCTCCACATGAGTAGTTCGTCTCTCCAGTAAATTATGTATTGCAATAAAAAAGTGACCTCTTGCAGTTCTCACATATTTTTCTGGTGTTTAGTGCAATACCATAAACTTTTGAAAAACATCAAGGGACCCATACAAAGTGCTGCTAGTAATGTTCAAGTGCTCCCAAGAAGCAGAGTAATGACATTACAAGAAAAAATTGAATTGCTTGGTATGTACTGTAGATGAGGTGATTTCAAGATAAGTGAATCCAGTGTAAGGGCCATTGTAAAAAAAAGAAAAGGAAATTTGTGAAGCCATCACTGCAGTTAGGCTAGCAGGTATGAAAACCTTGAACTTTTTATCTTGTGTTGAAAATGCAACTTTTACGTGACTGTAAGAATGCTGTAAGAAAGGCATGCCTATAGACTCTAATACAATTCAAGAAAAAGCAAAATCATTGTATGACAATTTAGAGCGAAGGAAAGGTAAAGGGTCCAAAGCTGGAGAATTTAATGCCAACAAAGGATGGACTGATAATTTTAGAAATAGGTTTGTACTAAAAAATGTCAAGGTAACCAAGAAGCAGCAGACAGTTCAGGGACGCCATTAAGAAAATCACTAAGGAGAAAGGATTATCTGCCTGGACAGGTTTTTAATACAACAAAAATGTCCTATTCTGGACAAAAATACCCCAAAGCAATTTATTTTTATGACATGGACCCTTCATGATATGGGCACTGAACCTAAAGCAAATGGTGGAAGAAGGATTGGTACCGTATTAAAACATTTTTAAAGAAATACAAAAGCAAAAAAAAAAAAAAATCACAGAAATTGTGATGTATTTTCCTAAAATTATACCAAATGTACCTGCCTCTCCTGTCTCCCCTTCCACCTCCTCCAGCCTTTCTGCCTCTGCCACCCTTCAGACAGCAAGACCAACACCTCCTCTTTCTCAGCCTACTCAGTGAGAAGACAAGGATGAAGACCTTTATGACAATCCACTTCCACTTAACAAATAATCATGCCGTACAGTTAATAAACTTATCTTTTGAGTGTTTCCATGTGAAAATCTAGTAACGTATGACAAGAACTGGATGAGACATTTATGTGTCACCATCATCACCTAAGTACCGATCATATAGAACATCATGTGCAAGATCTGTATGGAAGTGGACAGACTATCCTAACATGGGTGTAAGGTAATATTTAATATAAACTTCATAATGTGTTAGTTTTCTGTTTTATAACTTTGCTTTCAAAGAATAACATCACCATACAGTGTGCCCTTCTCTCTAGTAAATGAAGAAGGTGCACAGCAGCCCATCATCACAGGTAAGTGGTTTTTAAAAAAATATAACATTGTTTCCAATACTGTATTGTGAATATGACTAGAATATTGTTTGCCATAAAAATTTTTATAATGATTCATTCATTAGCGTTTAGGCAAAGCTACCATAAAGCATTCATCTTGCTACTGCTTCCTTTTTGATGCATGAATTATTATACCTGTAAATGAATAGGAATTTTTCACATTATCTTTTCATTTTTGATATCTGGTGTTAGTTATGCATATAACATATACAGTATTTTGTGTAAGACAATATTGATGTAGGTACTGACAGACAATTCATCTTAAACAGATGATACAGACTGACAGTATCAATAAAATCTGGTACTGTAAATGTATTTTCTCTTATGATTTTCTTAACATTTTCTTTTCTCTAGTTTATTGTAAGAATACAGTATATAGTATATATAACATACAAAATATGTGTTAAGTTTACTGCTTAGCTTATCAGTAAGGCTTCCAGTCAACAGGCTATTACTAGTTAAGTTTTGGGAAAGTCAAAAGTTATATATGGATTTTTAGCTGCACTGGGGTGGGGGAGGGAGGCGGGGTCAGTGCCCCTAACCCCTGCATTATTCAAGGGTCAACTTTATTCTAGAGTTCAAACTACTTTCCTAATATGAGGCAGACTTAGTTCTTTAATCAAATGTATAGGCTATTTTAATCAAAGTTAATTTTCAAAGCTAAATTCTCAACCCTACTTACAATGGATTTTTTTTGAACTTTCAATATTTGCACATCACTTAATGGCATGCTTCATTTCAATATATGGATTTTCCTACAAATTATTATAACTTCAAGTGTATGACATACATACCTGAGGTAAACCAGCACCTGTTTGCATAGAAGACTTTTTTAACAGTCTCACTTCTTTGTTTATGTATCTTAGCATTCCACTGAGAGTACTGAAGTCATTACTCTCAGAACTATCATCTTCTGGGTCATACGTGAGAGGTTTAAATGAGTCTGACTGGGTGTAAGTCAGATCCTTCTGGCTTTCTTCTAATGTTGAAGGCTGTTCTAACTGCATTTTTTTTAAGTCCTGTAGTAATTCTTCAGAAAGATCTTCATCACTACGTGTCTTGACACTAAGGTCACTGGCACTAATAGAGCGACGTAGCTTTCTACACTTGAAAAAGGCTGTGTGAGAATGTTTAGCAAATTTTGGATCTTGAATGTCAGGCATAATTTCTGTTGCAGATGTAAGCAGGGCTGGTAGAAACTTGATGTCTTCTGTCCTTTCACACCCAGAAATTTTGGCTTGTAATCTGGTTAATTCTGATTCCTATAGAAAAATAGGCACATAGTAGGTATTCAGTACATTTTTGTTAAATGAATAAGTTACTTAGATGTCATCCAAGAGTTCATGATTTTCTAAGTCAACCTTCTGCCCAGAACACAAATTCCTTTTAAAACATCCCATGAGACTCCAAGCTCTGTTTAAATCCTTCATTTTGGGACAATTACATATGTTCACTGGAAATATGTTAAAACTATGCTAAGGAATCCCATGAAAACTAGATTTACCTTACACCAATTTTTTCTTTTTAAGTGCTAATGATAGCACTTTCTAGTAATTTATATTTAAGACTGAAATCTTACATCTAAAAATTTCTTTTCAAAGTATAATGGTACACTGTCTTTTGCTAATCTAACGTATATGTACATACAAAAAAACTACTCCCTTCAGAATTTTTAATAGGAAATAAATTTATATTAACTATTATGCTTCACATGTCCTCTTTACAAGAAAGCTTCATTACACCAGAAATTTTTCAAAGAAAAACCTTTCAAAAAGTGATTTAGTAAGGATTGACTTATTAAACTTTTCATTCCTACTATTTTTCCACGTCCTTCATATGGGTCCTCTGACCCAACTTTGGGATCATAAGAATGAGACTGCATATACTGAAAAACCATAAAGCCTAAAAAAATGAAGAGAAGACATACATTAAATAATGTGTAATAGTCTTCTGTTCAAATACATTTTCTGTTTCTTATAGGTATCCATAAAATATATATTTCTAGATCACTTTTAATCTAATAATATCTATTCTTTCTAAAAATACTGTGCTTACTAAAACTGTCATAACCACAGAATACATTACAAAATGAAAGTTTAACATGCTTATTTCACTTCTTTGATATCTACTACTTTATCTAAATGTTATTTACAAGCAGCTAGAGTGCCAACTTTTGTAGTAAATCTTGTATTTACATTCTGATAATCACAATAAAGTAGCTATAGAGTTAACACACACAAGGTTATGTGCAGTTGAAATATTTTTTAACTCTAGCCACAGAGTTATCTAGCCATAATTGAGAATTGTGGTATCTTAGATAAATAGGAGTCCATGTAACTTTCAGTTTAACACTTAGCTTTTATAATGAAATGTAGTATACTGAATACGTTAAACAGAATTCAACTTTTTCTTAAGACTTGAAGAATTTCACTGTTGTGGTCACTACTATAATAGTGTGCCATAATATAGTAATGCCTTTAGGGCTCTCAGCAACTGGTCTAAGCTTTGCCCTTGCTCTAGTTAACCTCAAATAACAGGGTATTTGTGAGGGTACTAAAGGAAGTGAGCTGGAAAGATCAGTTGCCTCAAACACTGTTCTTTCTTCTCCCTCACTTCTGTTTCTGTTCTCTGTCATTTACTGCTGCTGTCAGTGGAATTGCTGTCCATCATTTATAGCTACTTCTAATTGTTATAGTTATGCCAACTTCTGCTCTTCTGTTAGCTTTTTTTTCTTCTATCCTCCTTAACTCTTCTTCAGTCTAGACTTTAGAGCCAGTTAGTACTGACTTTGAGAATTACTGTCAAAAACTTCTGAATAATTAAGTGCAATCCAATTCTATTTATTTCATTAGTAATAATTAACAAGTGAGCAGAGATAACTATAACAAGGAATACACAATGCAGAATCTTTAAAATTTTAGTCAATTTTTCACAGTGAAGTTCTATAATTTTATATAAATGTTGTAAATCTCCAGAACACTAGGTATATTTATGTCTCTAAAAAAGCATATAGTGTTTGTTTGATCTAATTTTAGATTATGTCCAGTGGCGCCTGGCTGGCTCAGACAGTGTAGCACGTGATTCTTGATGTCAGGGTCGCCAGTTCGAGCCCCATGTTGGGTGGAGAGATTACTTAAAAATAAAATCTTAAAAAAAAAGATTCTGTATATTCAGCTTTCCTTACTGTGAATAACAGGTATATTATAAAAGGAATTTGAGTGCTCAGCTTAGTAACTAGAAATATTTCTAAAATATTATTTGAATTTTTTTGCTTTTTAATTTCCATTTTGTAATAAAATCATTTATTGCTTCATAGCGAACAGTGAACTTTTTTGTAAGGTCTTAGCTAGCAATGTTAATCTCATACATATTGGTAGTTTTGAACTAATATTAAAACTTTTTATCTCTATGCATCAGTACTGATATTAATTCCAAATTCTACATTAAACTGCCATAATCAATAGGAGTGAATCAGTAGCAATGGGCTATTATTTGAAAAATAATGTACAGTAAATTTTTTAAAATACAAAGGAACTTTGTTCAATGAAAAATGCTCCTACTTGTAGGTACATTAAGTGTGGAACCCTCTAAAGTAAACATAATTAAGTCTGTATTTGAATAAGTTCTAGTCTGAGATGGTGACAGAGGTGATTCCTCCCATGACACACTGAATCTACAGCTACACATGGAGCAATTCCCTCTCAAAGAAGCTAGTTGAGCAACACCTACACATTGGGTTAATGATACCTACAAAAGGGCCATTCAGTGGGAGAAACACTTGACTCCCAGCTTCTCCCTGAGGAGTGAAGGGTTTGGGTCCCACATCAAACACCCCAACTTTTAAATACTGCCACTTGAGGGATGGGTGCCAAAAACCTCCCTCTAGAAAGCTAAGAGGACTTGTATTCATGAGACCTACAAGACTAAACAAAAAAACCCAGTTCTTAATGGGCTCACAACAATGTGGTATACAGGGGAATATGTTCCATACAAAAGAATAAGGTGAAACCCTAAAAAACAGAAATTCATGAGACACAGCGTGATTTACCTGACAAAGAGTTCAAAATAACAGTTATAAAGATGCTCACCAAAGTTAGAACAATGCATGAATAAAGTGAGAATTTCAACAAAGAGACAGAAAATACAAGTACCAAAGAGAAATCGCAGAGTGAAAATACAATAGCTAAACTGGAAAATTCAACAAAGAGCTTCAACAGCAGACTAGATCAAAGAGAAGAAAGGATCAGAGGACTCAAAGGGCAGTAGAATTCAATCACAGAAGCAGAAAGAAAAAAATGAAAAAGGGTGAAACTAGCCTAAGGGACTAATGGGACACCATCAAGAGGACAAACATACACATTATAGGGGTCCCAGAAGAAGAGAGAAAGGAGCACAAAGTTTATTTAAAGAAATAATGGCCAAAAACTTCTTTAACTTGAGAAAAGAAATAAACATCCAGATCCAGGAAGCCCAGTGAATTCCAGATATGATGCATCCAGAGACCCAAACTGAAACACTTTATAATTAAATTGTCAAAAATCAAAGACAAAGAGAAAATCTTAAAAGCAGCAAGAGAAAAACTACTTCTTATGTATAAGGAAACCCTTATGGACGATCAACAGAAAATCTGCAGGCAAGAAGAGAGTGGCATGATATATTAAAAGTGCCGAAAGGAAAAAACAGAAACAAAACAAACCTGCCAACCAAGAATACTCTTCCTGGCAAAGTCCTTCAGAATTAAAGGATAAAGAGTTTTCCAGACAAGGAAAAGTTGAAGGAATTCATCTCCACTAAACTGGCCTTACACTAAATTTTAAAGGGACTTCTTCAAGCTGAAATTAAAAAAAAAAAAATGCTAAATAGTAACAGGAAAACATATGAAAGTTTCAACCTCATTGGTAAAGGTAAATATATAGTTAAATTGAGAACACTCTAATGTTTGAATTATAGTGGGTAAATCACTATAACTCTAATATAAATGGTTAAAAGACATAGGGGGGAGTTCCCAGGAAGATGGAGGAGGATCCTAAAGCTCACCTCATCGCATGGATACAACTGGATAACACACACATCAGTGTAACTAATCCAGAAAATGATCTAAGACTAGCGGAACAGACTCTCCAGTGCTAAATGTAGAGAAGAGGCCATATAGAAGAGGGCAGGAAAGAGGGAGACGCAGTTGGGAGCCAAAAGGACTAGAGGGATTGTCTGCAGGAGGGAAGGACACTGTGGGCATGGAGAAGGGAGAAGAACACACCCCATGCTAGAACTCCAGGCATGAGGACCTGCACTGGGAAGATAAATTCCTTTAATATTTGGCTTTAAAAACCTTAGGGATCCAACTCCATGAGTTCTTACAATCAGTGGGGCTTACAACCTGGAACTTTAAAAATCAGCAGGCTGGGCTCTGGGCGAGCTGGAAGGGTGGAGTTCCCACCCTTAGAGCAACAAACAGCCCCATGGAGATCAGCTTGCTAACAATGTGCCCTGTCCCTCTCCTCTGTCCTCCTGCGGACTCGCCCTATCCAACCTAGCCTGGGCAAGAGTTTTCAAAGTGGATCCAAGTCCCTTGCCGTAGCAGACTAGCAAATACCTTGCTAACACCGTGCACCCTACTGCTGTGTTCTCCTGCAGACCTGCCTTTGACAGGAGTCCATCCAAAATGGTGGCACAGGTTAGCTGTCTGAAAGCAGCCATGATAAGGGGTCACCATCACTCCAAAGTGACTCCTGGCCCAGGAAGAGGGGAAGATAACCACAAACCAGCACAATTGTGGTCCCAGCAGTGGGGTGGGGGCAGACATCTGGTCTGACTGCAGGCCTCACCCACCAACAAAAGCTTCTCAGGGGGACAACACAGGGAGAACACCCTGCAAATCAGGGCTACCACAGCTCTGGCAAATGCCTCGCCTGACTGGCCGACTAACAACACAGGGACCAAATTCGGCAGAATTTGGTAACAACAGGCAACAGGCAAAGAGAGCCATTGCAGATGACTGGACTGAAGGCAAACGCAGCTCAGCCACAATAGTAGGGCACATATAACACACCCCTGAAGCATGAGGTTCTGGTGAATAGGGGATATTGCAGTGCAGGGCACTACAGAATCTCTTTTCATTAGGCTGTGACTTTCAAGATCAGAAGACATAGCTGACATTCCTAACAGAGACAGAGACAGACAAAATGAGGTGGCAGAGGACTTTATCTCAAATGAAAGAATAGGACAAAATCACAGCAAGAGAGCTTAATGAAACAGATAATATGCCTGGTGGAGAATTTAAAGTAATAGTCATACAAAAAGATACTCAATGGACTTGAGAAAAGAGTTACATACAAGGCACCCTATAAGGCTATTAGCTGATTTTTCAGCAGAAACATTGCAGGCCAGAAGATAGTAGCATGATATATTCAAAGTACTGAAAGAAAAAACATGCAACCAAGAAATAGAAAATTCTTATTTTTTTTAACTTCAATTAGCCAACATACGGTGTATCATTAGTTTTTGATAAAGTGTTCAATGATTCATTAGTTGCGTATAACACCCAGTGCTCATCACATCACATGCCCTCCTTAATGCCCATCACCCAGTTACCCCATTCCCCCACCCACCTCCCTATCTGCAACCCTCAGTTTGTTTCCTGGAGTCAAGAGTCTCTCATGGTTTGTCTTCCTCTGATTTCTTCCCATTCAGTAAAAGAAAATTTGAACATGCCAATTACCAACAATCAAATTGATTCAGTAATCAAATAACTCCCAACAAACAAAAGTCCAGGACCAGATTGCTTCAAAGGTGAATTCTACCAAACATTTAAAGAAGAGTTAATACCTATTCTTCTCAAACTATTCCAAAAAATAGAAGGAAAACTTCCAAATTCATTCTATGAGGCCAGCATTACCCTGATACCAAAACCAGACAAAGACACTACAAAAAAAGAACTACAGTCCAATATCACTGATGAACACAGATGCACTCATATGTGGAATATAAGAAACAGTACAGAGGATCATAGGGGAAGGGAGGGAAAACTGAATGGGAAGTCATCAGAGAGAAAATCCATGAGAGACTCTTAACAATAGGAATTGTTAAGGGAAACAAACTGAGGGTTGCTGGAGGGGAAGTGGATGGGGGCTGGGTAATTGGGTGATGGGCATTAAGGAGGGCATGTGATAAGCACTGCGTGTTAAACACAACAATGAATTACTGAACTCTACATATGAAACTAATGATGTACTAGGTGTTGGCTAATTGAATTTAAATTAAAAAAATCCTCAACAAAATACTAGCAAACTGAATCCAACAATACATTAAAAAAAACATTCACCACGATCAAGTGGGATTTATTCTGGGGATGCAAGGGTGGTTTGCTATTCAACACTAGAAAGGATAAGAACCATATGATCATTTCAACAGGCTCAGAACAAGCATTTGACAAAGTACAACATCCATTCGTGATAGAAACTCTCAACAAACTTTTATAGGGAATATACCTCAACATAATAAAGGCCATATATCAAAAACCTATGGTTAACATCATACTCTATGGTGAAAAACTGAGAGCTTTTCCCCTAAGACCAGGAATAAGACAAGGATGTCCACTCTCACTACTTTTATTCAACACAGTATTAGAAGTCCTAGCCATAGTCCTACCCATGTCCTAGCCGTGGTAATCAGACAAGGAATAAAATGCATCCAAATTAGTAAGAAGTAAAACATTCACTATTTGCAGATGACATGATACTATATATAGAACCCTAAAGACTCCACCAAAAAACTACTGGAATTGATAAAGGAATTCAATAAGGTTGCAGAATACCAAAATCAATATTCAGAAATCCATTGCATTTCCATATACTACTAATGAAGTAGCAGAAAGAGAAATTAAGAAGAAGAAATTAAGAGTCCCACTTACAATTGTACCAAAAATAATAAAATACCTAGGAATAAACTTAACCAAGGAGTTAAAAGACCTATACTCTGAAAACTATAAACACTGATGAAAGGAACTGAAAATGACACAAACAAATGGAAAGATTCCATGCTCATGGATTGGAAGAATATTGTGGAAATGTCCATACTACCCAAAGCAATCCACAGACTTAATGCAATCCCTGTCAAAATACCAACAGCATTTTTCACTGAACTATAACAAAGAAACCTAAAGTTTGTATAGAACCATGAAAGACCCTGATAGCCAAAGAAATCTTGAAAAAGAAGAACAAAACTGGAGGTATCATAATCCCAGATTTCAAGATGTACCACAAAGCTGTAATAATCAAAAGAGTATAGTACTGGCATAAAAACAGACCCACAGATCCAGAGAACAGAACAGAGAGCCCAGAAATATACCCACAATTATATGGTCAATTAATCTTTGACAAAAGAGGCAAGAATATACAATGGGAAAAAGTCTCTTCAACCAATGTTGTTGGGAAAATTGGACAGCTGCATGCAAAAAAAATGAAATTGGACCACTTTCTTACACCATACACAAATATAAACTCAAAATGGCCTAAAGGCCTAAATGTGAGACCTGAAACCATAAAAATCTTAGAGCAGAGCACAGACAGTATTTTCTCTGACATCAGCTATAGCAACATTTTTCTAAATATGTCTTCTGAGGCAAGGGAAACAAAAGAAATGATAAAGTATTGGGACTTCATCAAAATCAAAAGCTTCTGCACAGGTGTGTGGGTGGCTCAGTCAGTGAAGCATCTGCCTTCAGCTCAGGTCATGATCCCGGGGTGCTGGGATGGGGCCCGTGTTCCTCCTGAGAGGGAGCCTGCTTCTCCCTCTCCCTCTGCCCTTCCCCCTGACTTGTGCTTGGTCTCTCTCTCTTTCACTATCTCTCTCTCTCAAATAAATAAATAAATAAAATTTAAAAAAAAAAGCTTCTGCACAGCAAAGTAAACAACAAAACTAATGGAATGGGAGAAGATATTTGTAAATGACATATCTGACAAAGGGCTAGTATCCAAAATATATAAAGAACTTATACACCTCAACTCCAAAAAACCAAATAATCCAGTTTAAAAATGGGTGGAAGACATGAACAGACATCTCTCCAAAGAAGACATACAGAGATGGCAAACCGACAAAATGACAGATGCTCAATGTAAATAACCATCAGGGCAATGCAAATCAAAACCACCATGAGATATCACCTCACACCTGTGTAAATGGCTAAAAATCAACAACATAAGAAACAAAAAGTGTTGGCAAAGATGTGGAGAAAAAGGAACCCTCTTGCACTGCTGGTAGGAATGCAAACTGGTGCAGTCACTGTGGAAACAGTATGGAGGTTCCTCAAAAAGCTAAAAATATAACTACCACATGACTCAGCAATTGCACTACTGGGTATTTACCCCCAAAATACAAAAACAGTAATTAAAAGGGACACATGTACCCCTATGTTTACTGCAGCATTATTTACAACAGCTAAGATATGGAAGCAGCCTGTGTCCACTGAAAGATGAATGAATAAAGATGTGATAGATATATATATATACACACACACACACACACACACAATGGAATATTATTCATCCATAAAAAAGAATGAAATCTTGCCATTTGCAACGACATGGATGGAGCTAGGGAGTATAATGCTAAGTGAATTAAGTCAGTTAGACAAAAACAAATACCCTATATGATTTCACTCATATGTGGAATTTAAGAATCCAATAAAACAAGCAAAGGAAAAAGAGAGAGAGAGAGATAAACAACAAACGGACTCTTAACTACAGAGAACAAACTGATGGTTTGCATGCAGAGGGAGGTGGGTGGGAGGATGGGTAAAATAGGTGATGGGGATTAAGGAGAGCACTTATGAACACAGGGTGAGGTATAGAATTGTTGAATCACTATATCGTACACTGAAAACTAATATAACACTGTATCGTACACTGAAACTAACACTGTATGTTAACTATATTGGAATTTAAAATAAAATAAACTTTAAAAAATTTAAAAAATAGATTAAAAAATATATTCCATGTAAATGGAAATCAAACTAATACTGGAGTAGCTATACTTATATCAGAAAAAACAATATTCAAGCCAAAACTGTAAGAAGAGACAAAGAATGTCATTATATAATGATAAAAGGGTCAATCTAATAAGAGTATATTACATAAATATTTATGGGCCAAAAAACATAGAAGCACCTAAATATATAAAGCAAATATTAACAGACCAGAAGGGAGAAAAAGACAGAAACATAATAGTGGTAGGGGACTCAAATACCCCATTTTCATCAATGGCTAGATCAAGGCAGAAAAATCAGTAAGGAAAAACTGGACTTAAACCACACATACATAATATCAAATGGACTTAACAGACATTTGCAGAACATTCCATATAGCATAAGGCCTATATACATTCTTCTCAAACATACAAGGAACATTCTCCAAGGTAAACCATGTGTTAGGCCAAAAACCAAGTCTTAATAAATTTTAGAAGACTGAAATATTAATATATTCCAACCACAATGGTATCAAACTAGAAATAAATTACAAGAAAATTGACAATTCACAAATACATGGGGATTTAAAAATATGCTAATGAACAGCCAACAGGCTAAAGTAATTTAAAAAAATTACCTCAAGACAAATGAGAATGGAAATACAAAATGCCAAAAACTATGAGATATAGCAAAAACATTTTTAAGAAGGAAGTTCATAGTGATAAACATCTACATTAGAAAACAAGAAAGATCGCAAATAACCTAACTTCACACTTTAAGGACCTAAAAAAAGAACAACAAACTAAGCCCAAAGTTAGGAGAAGGGGAAATAACAAAGATCAGAGCAGAAATAGAGACTAAAAAGACAACAGAAAAGATCGATGAAACTAGGGCGCCTGGGTGGCTCAGTTGGTTAAGCGTCTTCATGATCTCAAGGTTCTGAGATCCAGCCCTGCTTCGGGCTCTCCGCTCAACATCAAGTCGGCTTCTCCCTCTCCCTCTGCCTATGTGATCTCTTTCTCTCTTTCAAATAAATAAATAAAATCTTTAAAAAAAAAAAAAGATCAATGAAACTGAGAAGGGGGCTTTTAAAAAGCTAAACAAAATACACAAATATTTAGCTAGATTTACCAAAGGAAAAAAGGGCCCAAATAAATAAAATCAGAAATGAAGGAGAAGACATTTCAACTACTACCAAAGAAATACAAAGAATCATTACAGACTGATACAAAGACTTATATGCCAACAAAGTGGACTAGAAGAAACAGATAAATTCCTAGAAACATAAAATCTACCGAGACAATCATGAAAAAATAGAGTATCTGAACAAACCAATTAATAGTAAGGAAATTGGATCAGTAATCAAAAACTTCCAAAGAAACAAAAGTCCAGGACCAGATGACTTCATTACAAATTCTACCGAACATTTAAGGAAGAATTAATATCAACCCTTCTCAAACTCTTCCAAAAAAAACAGAAGAGAAGGAACCCTTCCAAACTCATTTTATGAGGCCAGTGTCATCCTGATACCAAACTAGACAGGGAAGCCACAAGAAAAGTAAAGGCCAGTATCCTTGATGAATACAGATGCAAAACTCCTCAACAAAATAGCAGAAAAGCTGAATTCAGTAATACATTAAAAGGATCATACACCATGATGAAGTAGGATTAATTCCATAGATGTAAGGATGGTAGGTTCACTATCTGCAAAAAAATCAGTGTGACACACCATATTAACAAAATGAAGGATAAAAATCTTATGATCATCTCAATAGATGCAGAAAAAACATTTGAAAAAAATCAACATCCTGTAAGACCAGGAACACTCTTGCCACTTTTTTTTTTTTTTTAATGTTTTATTTATTTATTCATGAAAGTCAGAGAGAGAGAGAGGCAGAGGCAGAGGGAGAAGCAGGCTCCCCGCCTAGCAGGGAGCCCGATGCGGGACTCGATCCCAGGACCCTGGGATCATGACCTGAGCCGAAGGCAGACGCTTAACCATCTGAGCCACCCAGGTGCCCCACTCTTGCCACTTTTATTCAACATAGTACTTGAAGTCCTACCCAGAGCAATTAGTCAAGAAAAAGAAATAAAAGAGGCACCTGAGTTGCTTAGTTGGTTAAGCGTCTGACTCTTGATTTCGGCTCAAGTTATGATCTCAGGGTTGTGAGATCAAGCCCTGTGTCAGGCTCCACACTGGGCATCAAGCCTGCTTAGGATTCTTTCTCTCTTTCCTTCTGCCCCTCCCACTCCCTTCTCTCTCCCTCTGAATGAAAGAAAGAAAGAAAGAAAGAAAGAAAGAAAGAAAGAAAGAAAGAAAGAAAAAGAAACAAAGAAAGAAAGAAAGAAAGGAGAAGAAAAAGAAAAAAAAAGTATCCAAATTGGAAAGAAGCTGTATTTGCAGATCACATATTATATATAGAAAACACTAAAAACTCCATTAAAAATCGTTAGAATAAATGAATTCAGTAAAGTTGTAGGATACAAAATCAATATACTACCCAAAGCAATCTACAGATTCATTCAATCCCCATCCAAATTCCAATGGCATTTTTCAAAGAAATAGAACAATCCTAAAAATCTGTATGGAACTAGAAAAGACCCCAAATATCTAAAGTAATCTTAAGAAAAAAGAAGAAAGCTGAAGGCATCACACTTCTTCATTTCAATCCATATTACAAAGCTATAGTAATAAAAACAGTATGGTACTGGTATAGAAATGTATACACAGATCAATGGAACAGAACAGACAGTCCAGGAATAAGCCCATGCATATAGAGCAAGTTAATTTATGACAAAGGAACCAAGAATACACAATGGGAAAAGGATAGTATCTATATAAATGGTGCTGGGAAAACTGGACAGTCAGATACAAAAGAATGAAACTGCATCACTATCTTACACCATATACAAAAATCAACTCCAAATGGACGAAACACTTAAATTTAAGTGTAACCATAAATCTCCTAGAAGAAAAAATAGGGGTTAAGCTACTTGACATCAAGCTTGGCAATAATTTTTTGGATTTGACACAAAAGCTAGGGCAATGAAAGCAAATATAAACAAATGGGACTATATTAACTAAAAAGCTTCTACACAGCAGTGTAAACTATCAATAATAAAATGAAAAGGCAACCTACAGAATGGGAGAAAATATTTGCAAATCATATATTCGATAAAGGGTGAATATCTGAAATATATAAAGAATTCATTCAACTCAAAACCCTAACAATCCAATTAAAAATCAGCAGAGGAACTGAACAGATATTTTTCCAAATAAGATGTACAAATGGGCAACAGATACAGGAAAAGGTGCTCAACATCACTCATCATCAGGGAAATGCAAATCAAAACCACAATATTACCTCACACCTGTGAGAACAGCTAGTATCAAAAAACCCCACAAAAAAACAAAACAAAAAACAAAAACCCAGAGATAACAAGTGTTGGTGTGGGTGTGGATACAAGGGAACCTCTGTGCACTGTTGGTGGAATGTAAATTGGGACAGCCACTGTGGAAAACAGTATGGAGGTTCTGCAAAAAATTAAAATTAGAACTACCATATGATCCTGCAACACCAGTTTTGGGTATATATACAAAGGGAATTAATACAGGATATCAAAGAGATATATGTATTCCCAAGTTCATTCCTGGCAGCATTATAGCCAAAATAAGCAAACAAAGTGTTCATCAGCAGATGAAGGGATAAAGATGTGGTGTGTACATACACACAATGGAATATTATTCAGCCATGAGAAAGGACATCTTGCAATTTGTGACAACATGGATGGACCTTGAGGGCATTATGCTAAATTAAATAAAAGAAAGACAAATAGTTCATGGTATCATTTATATGTGGAGTCTTAAAAAGAAAAGAGAGAGAATCAAACTCAGAAACAGCAGATAGAAAAGGGGTTGCTAGGCAGTGGGGGAAACAGAGGTTTGTACAACCTTTTAGCTAGAAGATGAATAAGGTCTGAGGATCTAATGTATAACATGGTGACTACAGTTGGTAATACAGGTATTGTATAACTGAAATTTGCTAAGAGAGTAGAACTTAAATGTTCCTACCAAAAAAATAGAAATAAATTTTAAAAATTTTAAGTTTGTGTTCAAACATTTATAAATTATTTCTCCTACGGTAATATGATATATACATCATACTTATAATCCCTACATCCAGTGTCTTCTAAATAAAATGCTTTTTATTCAAACTGGTCGACATTTGGTCATATTTTCCTTTATGAACTATAAGGATGGGGAAAAAAGTCATAAATGTACTTTTTCATTGATGTGTTTTATGTACTTTTATATGTTTACTTACTTTAATAAGTAATGCTTCATTTGTAGCTTCAATTACTTCATTCCTATCTTGGACTTGTTGATGCAAATTGCTTACGGTGTCCTGAGCTTCTTCTAATTCCAGTTTTGCCTTCTCTAACTGTTCATTTAGTTGCTGAACAGAACTCTTTTGAGAGTCAGCAGAAATCTTCCACTTCGCATGGTTCTCTTGATGTGAAATCATCTACACAGCCCCAGAATTGAAAAAGAAAAGAAAAAAATAGGGTGGGGTTGGTTTCAAAAACATTCTAATACTTTTCACTTCCATTTATACTGAAGTAAATTCTGTTTTTAGGTACAAACATCTGATTTCTCAACACATAACCTATTAGAGGAAAAAAAGGAGAAGAAGAAACCTATGGTCTTAAATTACCTAGTAACAGTTAACCAAATACAATGGGCTGTTTTTTTTGATCCTGATTTGCACTTAACTATATAGACATTTTTGTGATAATTGGGAAAATGTGAACAAATGATGGGTAATTGATAATATTAAGGAATTACTATCAATTTTTAATTATAGTAATAGTATTGTGGTTATGTTTTTAAAAAACAGCTCTTATCTTTTAGAGATACTTATTGAAATGTTTACTGATGAAATAATGATGTCTGGGATTTGCTTCAAAATACAATGAGATATGTGGGGGAAGGGAAGTGAGTGAGGTTAAAGATATGGTGGACTGGCCAGGATTTATGCCTCGTGTCCTGGTGTAGTTATGAACAGCACCCTTTTTCATTCTCAAAAGTATTTATTCCCTTTTAAAAAGAAATGGTCGGGGCGCCTGGGTGGCTCAGTTGGTTAAGCGACTGCCTTCGGCTCAGGTCATGATCCCAGGGTCCTGGGATCGAGTCCCACATTGGGCTCCCGGCTCAGCAGGGAGCCTGCTTCTCCCTCTGACCCTCTCCTCTCATGCTGTTTCTCTCTCGCTCGCTCTCTAATAAATAAAATAAATAAAATCTTTAAAAAAATAAAAATAAAAAAATAAGAAAAATAAAAAGAAATGGTCAACATAAGTATAGATGAAATCACATTGGCCACAAATTGATAATTACTAAAGTTGAATAATAAATCTAGGAGGATTTATACCATTCTTTCAAAATTTTCCATAATAAAAACTTTTTTTCTTTTTTAAGATTTTATTTATTTATTTGATAGAGGGAGACAGTGAGAGAAGGAACACAAGCAGCGGGTAGTGGGAGAGGGAGAAGCAGGCTTCCTGCAGAGCAGGGAGCCCAATGTGGGGCTTGATCCCCCCACCCTGAGATCATGACCTGAGCCGAAGGCAGACGCTTAACGACTGAGCCACCCAGGCGAAAAAAAAAAGAAAAAAATAGATTTTTAATCAAAAGTATCAGGGGAGGTGCCTGGATGGCTCAGTCGGTTGGGTGTCTGCCTTCAGCTCAGATCATGATCCTAGGGTCCTGGGATCAAGTCCTGAATTGGGTTCACTGCTGAGCGTGGAGTCTGCTTCTCCCTCTCCCTCTGCCTGCCACTCCCCCTGCTTGTGTTCTCTCTCTCTCTCTCGTAAAAATAAATAAATAAAATCTTTAAAAAAATATCAGGGCTGGGCGCCTGGGTGGCTCAGTTGGTTAAGCGACTGCCTTCAGCTCAGGTCATGATCCTGGAATCCTGGGATCGAGTCCTGCATCAGGCTCCCTGCTCAGCAGGGAGTCTGCTTCTCCCTCTGACCCTCCCCTCTTCTCATGCTCGCTCTATCTCATTCTCTCTCTCAAATAAATAAAATCTTAAAAAAAAAAATATCAGGGCTTTTGCAATTATTATTAAGTGACTTTTCTGACAATTCTGAAACCTGTAATTTTTTAAATGCTGTTAAAAATTATTGATCCTTTTTTACTAACTCTGTTACTTTAATGACTTATTTCTTCATTTTTATATTCAAACAACATACATGCTTTAAAAATAAATCTTTGTCAAGTACCAAAGAGGATAAAAACATATTACAAATTTTTGTATCTTACATATAAAACAATACCAAATATTAAACAACAGTAAAACCTATTTTTACAATTCATTTTATGTACTATCTGCTTATAATTTCAGAGGGCTTACAAAGCTTAAAGTAAAAAATTAGATAATAAGAAATAAAAGTAGAACAGAGACCACATATTAAAAGTGCAAAGAATACTTGCTGGTAAACACTTGAGCTGGACTAGTTATTACTGATGGTCACCTGGGTTGAGTAGCTAATATTTATTTATTAAATAATTATGCTGAATCCAACAGCATTCCATTTGTCTTTAAAGACCAAGGATTTAAATCTCTTAGCCTGCTAACTGGATTCAGCTTGCAAACACGTTTTATTTGGCAGACACAACGTTTTCAAAGAGATCAGAATCTAAACGCACTTAACCAAGACATGGTGACTACAAGCCCTACCAATCCCTCACAAAGATAGTCCCAAACTCCTTTGAAAGGAGTTTAATATAAATATAGTTGTAATCCTTGTCATATAGAAAAATGTTTTATTAGAAGTCCCTAAGTAGTTTAAGTCTAATACATACATTTTAGATATCTTTAGATGTAATTTTTAAAAAGACAAAAAGACAAGAAATGTAGCCGCACTGGGAAATGTGAACCATGGGAATATCAGTGACACTGATGAGAATAAACTAAACGCCTTTGTAACAACAACAAAAAAGACAAGAAATGCTATTCTAATTGCTAACATTGCTCATTTCTATAAAGGCTCAGGACCTACAAGTAGATAAAAAGCATCAGGTTCTAATTTTGCCTCTCTAACTTACTATCAGAACAAATATTATAAATTGCAAAGCATTATAAATTCGTATCACATGATGGGGATTAACATAAGAATAAAAAAAAGAAAAAAAAAACTACCAATCACTTGTAACATATTTCTGGACAAAAATAAACTCTAAGTTTTAGATAACTAACAGAAAGAAATCCCTGGTAATTAACATATTGTAAGCTGGCAACATGGTATCTCCTATCTAAGAATTTTAAATTTATCTACAAACCTAAATATAGCTCATTTACATATTTTAGTTCTTTGGCTCTCCAGAACAAGAAGAATGAGGCAACAGAT
>NC_138372.1:72010946-72019389 GCF_054177405.1 Leptonychotes weddellii | reverse complement strand
TGTTTCTCATGATTCCTTCCACCTGCTGTCTCCCTGGAAACAGATGCTAAAGATTCTTATAATCAAAGATTCCCAGAGCAGTATACAAATATAAATAATGTGGATGCAATGCTCAGGGTGAGCCGAGAAATTTGAGGAGCTTGAAGGCTATGAACATTTTAATTTTTGGAGGCTTTACTCTGAATCACATCAAACATATAAAAGGCATCCATGTCCCATATTAAATATGTTTGACATAGCTAGAAAAGAGTTGAGATGAAGCTGAGTGGTTGCTACTACTTTTGTAGACAATTAAACATCTATTGATTTTTATTTTCCCATTTTATTTTTGTATTTTGAAGCCAATAAATTATTTTTCAGATCTCAAAAAAAAAAATTCATATCACATGAAACTCCTTATGTTGTTTACAAAATATCTCCAGTTAGTTTTGGCAAGCGCTATTTAATAACTGATGATGATGATGATGAGCCAGCCTCAGGTCTAAGAACTTTAACTATATTCATTTAATCCATTTAATTCATTTAATCCAGTTCTATGAGGTACATATGATTATTATGCCCATTTTAGACAGAGATGTTAATTGCTCAAGGTCACATAAGTGCTAAATGGTAAGCTGAGATTTGGAACCAGACTGCCTGCCTCAAGAATTTAAGCTCTTAACTCCATAGTGTATTAGCTCACTGGATATGAAGTGGAAGTTATATTAAGCTACCAGAAATGAAGACCACAATGAGTTACTCTCTAATGAACATTTAGAAGCTAGACTTATACTTTTGTTCAGATAGTTCACTTTAGCAGGGAGTACTGGAACAAATTACATTTTTCTTTACCTCCAGATGATAAGCTTCTTTGAGAGATTCTACTTCTGCTGACAATTTCTTGATTTCTGCTTGCATTCTTGCTTCTAAATGAGCTTCACGTACTTGAGAAGCCCCCAGTTCTTCAGCTAAATGGTGTCCATGAGCTTCCTTAAAAATGACCATATTAAGGAAAGGTTGTTTGTTTGGTTATTATAGCTAAACCAATCACGTGCATTTATGGAAGTATTTTCATCTTTTTTTTTTTTTTATTTGCCAGAGAGAGAGTGAGCACAAGCAGGGGGAGCGGCAGGCAGAGGAAGAGGGAGAAGCAGACTCCCCGCTGAGCTAGGAGCCCGATGTGGGGCTTGATCCCAGAACCCTGGGATCATGACCTGAGCCGAAGGCAGCTGCTTAACTGACTGAGCCACCCAGGCACCCCTGTATATTAATCTTTTATAATACTATGTAAGTGTTCATATACAAAGTTAACTTATTAAATGGTACACTTTAAAATCTAGACATTTAAGAGACTACAAATGGGACTGTATTAGTATATTGTTTATCATAATATAATACTTCACTAACCAATGCATTCTGTAAAACAACCACAGCATGTTGAACTTTGGCAGGTAAGTCTACTCTAAGGTTTGCCTGTGCATTTTGTTCACCAGATGCACTGTTTGCTTATCAAGAGTCAGTTGTGGGGCGCCTGGGTGGCTCACTCAGTTAAGCATCTGCCTTTAATGATCCCAGGGTCCTGGGATTGAGCTCTGTGTTGCCAGGCTCCCCGCTCAGAAGGGAGTCTGCTTTCCCCTCTGCCCTTCTCTCCACTGGTGAGAGCACGCATGCTCTCTCTCAAATAAATACATAAAATCTTTAAAAAAAAAAGAGTCAGTTTTGTATTTGTCCAAACCTATTTATGCTAGTTGTGCTTGTGATTATAATTATGCAATTCTAATATACATTATGTATGAACACTGAGGAAATATACATGCAAAAAGAAAGTTTTTATAGGAAAAGAAAGTTATATGCTTTGAGACAGCTTAATGAATGAGTCATAAACATTTTTTACCCAATTAGAAGCAGCCAAATAGTTGTAAAATATTGTGGGAAACCCCATGTAAAATATAAGAGATGTTGAATTCTAATTGATTTACAAATGTCTTTTAATTCTTCTTCTACTTTAAAGAAACCAAAATTGGAAACAATAGATGAGGGAACAGGAGTATGGTTAATGCGAAAAGATTAGGTGGAATTCTAATCAAAGACCCTGCCCATACACACAAAAAGCAAGATTTGGTCCTAAATTAAAAGATTACACATGAATATATATTTAGAGTTTTGAGTTGAAATATTTTATTTTAAACTATCATTTTAACAAATCAGAACTACAGTGAGATACTACCTCAAAATGGCCAAAGATAACACAAGAAACAAGGATGCAGAAAAAGGTGTTGGCAAGGATGCAGAGAAAGGGGAATCCTCTTACACTGTTGGTGGGACTGCAAGCTGGTGCAGCCACTCTGGAAAACAGTATGGAGGTTCCTCAAAAAGTTGAAAACAGAGCTACCCTGTGACCCAGCAATTGCACTACTGAGTACTTACCCCAAAGATACAAACGTAGTGATCCGAAGGGGCACCTGCACCCCAGTGTTTACAGCAGCAGTGTCCACGATTGCCAAACTATGGAAAGAGCCCAGATGTCCATCGACAGATGAATGGGTAAAGAAAATGTGGTATTTATATACAATGGAATACTACTCAGCCATCAAAAAAATGAAATCTTGCCATTTGCAATGATGTGGATGGAACTAGAGGGTATTATGCTAACTAAGGGAAATAAGTCAATCAGAGAAAGACAGTTCTCATATGGTCTCACTGATATGTGGAATTTAAGAAACAAAACAGGATCATAGGGGAAGAGAGGGAAAAATAAAACAAGATGAAACCAGAGAGGAAGACAAACCGTAAGAGACTCTTAATCATAGGAAACAGAGGCTTGCTGGAGGGGAGGGAGGTGGGGGGATGGGGTAACTGGGTGATAGACATTAGGACACATGATATAATAAGCACTGGGTATTATATAAGACTGATGAATCACTGACCTCTACCTCTGAAACCAGTAATACATTATGTTAATTAATTGAATTTAAATTAAAAAATGGAGAAAAAAGTAACTTTATTTTCTTTTTCAAGTTTCATTTAAATTCAAGCTAGTTTCAGATGTAGAATTTAGTGATTCAGCACTTACACACAACACCCAGTGCTCATTACAAGTGCCCTCCTTAATCCCCATGACCCGTTTAACCCATCCTCCCATGTACCTCCCCTCTGGTAACCATCAGTTCTCTGTAGTTAAGTGTCTGTTAATTGGTTTTCCTCTCTTCCTCCCCAACCCATGTTCATTTATTTTGTTTCTTAAATTATACATATGAGTGAAATCATATGGTATTTGTTTTTCTCTGACTTATTTCACTTAGCATAATTCTCTCTAGCCCTAGCCATGTCATTGCAAATGGCAAGATTTCATTCTTTTTTATGGCTGCATAATGTTCCATTTTATCTATATACTATATCTTCTTTATCCATTTATCAGTCGATGAACATTTAGGCTCTTTCCATAATTTGGCTATTGTAGGTAATATTGGTATAAACATCAGGGTGCCTGTATCCCTTTGAATTAGAATTTTTGTATCCTTTGAGTTAATACCAAGTAGTGCAATTGATGGATCCTCAGATAGTTCTATTTTTACCTTTTTGAGGAACCTCCATACTGTTTTCCAGAGTGGCTGCACCAGCTTGCATTCCCACCAACAGTGTAAGAGGATTCCCCTTTCTCTACATCCTCGCCAACATCTGTCGTTTCCTGACTTGTTAAATTTAGCCATTCTGACTGGTGTGAGGTGGTATCTCATTATGGTTTTGATTTGTATTTCCCTGATGCTGAGTGCTGTTGAGCATTTTTTCATGTTAAACTGTCACTTTAAATAATTCCCCACTTTGATTCACTTTTTTGATTAACTGAGCTTACCTTATCCACATAAAATCAATTGTACTATACTTAGATACTACTGATAAGGACAGAGATGAGATAAAAGTAGATAGCTTCCTAGGAGCTTTTCCTAGGAGACTTCCAAATGCCAACATATTCTAATAAAAATTCCTTATATATTCTTTTTTTAAAAAAAAGATTTTAGAGGGGCCTGGGTTACTTAGTTGGTTGGGCGTCTGCCTTTGGCCTGTGTTCCCAGGGTCCTGGGACTGGGTCCTGTGTCAGGCTCCCTGCTCAGTGGGGAGTCTGCCTCTCCCTCTGCCTCTCCCCCTGCCCATGCTCCCTCTCTCTTTCTCTTAAATAAGATCTTTCAAAAAAAGATGTAATTTATGAACCTATTAAAAAAAGATTTTATTTATTTGAGAGAGAGAGCACGAGCATGAGTGGGGGAGGGGCAGAGGCAGAGAGAGAGAAGCAGACCCCCCGCTGAGCAGGGAGCCTGACGCAGGGCTCGATCCCAGGTCATGACCTAGTCCAGGGCAGACGCTTAACCAACTGAGCCACCAAGGCACCCCCCCCTTATATATTCTTTTTTTTTTTTTTTAAAGATTTTTATTTATTTATTTGAGACAGAGAGAATGAGAGAGAGCGCACATGAGAGGGGGGAGGGTCAGAGGGAGAAGCAGGCTCCCCGCCGAGCAGGGAGCCCGATGCGGGACTTGATCCAGGGACTCCAGGATCATGACCTGAGCCGAAGGCAGTCGCTTAACCAACTGAGCCACCCAGGCGCCCTATATTCTTTATTAGTCTAACCAACCAGATGTGTGAATAAAAGCATTGTTTACCAAAATTAAATGTAAAGATACTTTAATGCAATTCCTATACTATATTAGTAAGCATAATAAAAAGCAGAAGACTCACAGGCACTTTTCTAAAACTCAATAAATAAATTTTTCTCAAAGTCTAAGTAATTAACCCAAGGATATCAATCTAAGTATTTTTAAGCAAAATTGTTAACCTTCTACCAAATACTGGGGAAATACAATTTATATTATTGTTCTTGCTATTAAAAGCACTTTCTCTCCCTAAGGGTTCTGGACTACAGATTTCATAACAGTTATAAATTTAGATTTCACTTTTAACAGTAGCTACAAATGTAAAAATTTTACTCAAAAAAGATTAGCTTTGGCGCTCCTGGGTGGCTCAGTCGTTAAGCGTCTGCCTTTGGCTCAGGTCATGATCCCAGAGTCCTGGGATCCAGCCCCACGTAGGGCTCCCTGCTCTGCGGGAAGCCTGCTTCTCCCTCTAAAAGTACTTTGTAACTTAATTTATTGAAAACTAATTAGTTTGGCCAAAACTCATTTCTGAAGGTCTTCCTACTTATATTACTAGGCTACACTAAATATAACATTTTTCTTCGTAAAATTTTAGTAAAATATACATAACATAAAATTTACCACTTTAACCAGTTTTAAGTGTAAAATTCAGTAGTATTAAATACATTCAGTGTGTGTAACAGTTAATATAATCTACACTTTAAAAAAGTAAATGCTAAAATTTTAAAGATTTTTAGTAAGGTAAAATTATTTAGAATAGGGATTACTTTTTCTTTAGAGAGTTGCTTTATTTCCTCCAGTTCACTTGACAGCCTTTCTACCTCTCTCTGTGCTTGGACTTGTTGACGACGAGCCTCCAACAATTCTGCATGAGAGTTCTGCATCTGCTCTCGAGTTAGCCTCAATTCTTGCTCCATATCTATGGCCTCCTTGTACTGAGTTGCAATGTACTGTTCCTGTTCTTTCATAACCTGAAATACACAAGATATTTGTAGTTTTCAAAATGAAATGATATAGATAACCTATTTCTTATTCTGATTTCTCTTTTAATTAATTTCCCCAACCCAACTCGATCTCTATAAAATTTAACACACAATATCATCCACTGTGAAACTGATACTCAGAAAATTTTTTTTTTTCCTTTTTAATGATAAGAAAATGTACTATAATAAATCTGGGACTAACTGGTATATTTTGCATGACTAATGTGCAAGCTGTATAAACCTTTATCATTATGACTATAACATGGCAGAACACATAATAATATAAAGAGACAAAAGAAGCTAATACCTGATTATCCATTTCACAGATGGAGAACATATTGGCACGAATAACCAAAACCCACCATTAATCCACATGTTTGGGTTAAGGTCATGAGCTTATTCTCTGTAAAAGTAAAATCTGCCACTGGGACTGCTACTCCTTCTGAAACATTTCTACATTACTCAGTTAAATCCCTAGTAAAGTACTGTGTTCTTAGAGAAAAAAATAATCAGTGAAAAGTTAGTTCTAAATTAGCTCGGTGAGGGATATTAGAAGATAGGTAATTGACTTTAGGGCTGATAAGAAGGAAAGAAATGAGTACAAATCATTAGGACACTGATGTCTGGAATGGGGACACTGGGTCCAACTGTATTATATATCAGTATAAATCTCATGTAAATATTTTTAGTCGGCCTTTGTTAGGGAACATGAAATGACTGGGCCAGTAATCATTTTCTTTTCCTTGGGGCCCAAACTTGCTCTCACAGACCCTGCTTAATTTATGTATATAATTCAACAAATATTTATTCATGATTACTATGTGATATGTGCTGTTTTAGGTATTGAGGACTTAGGAGTGAGCAAATGAGACAAAGTGGCTACCCTTAAGGATTTTATATCCTACTGGAGGAGACAGATAATGAAACACAATAAAGAGCTATATGTGAAGTTTTAAAGTTGAGTATAGTATTTAAAAACAAAAAAGTTACATATATGAGAGCTCTTGGAAGCAAATTCACTTTTTAAAAAGGCAAGTGGATAGAATGGGTTCACCAGTCAACACACATGCAAACTGATAACACGAAGTCATCAAACTTCATCTGGCAACTAACTCAATGTATTTGGTTTCAATAATGTACAATCATTATCTGTTCATTCATTCTCTGGATCGAGTTCCTCAAGGACAAACGAGTGTATCTTATTAATATCTGTATCTCCAGCTCTATTACATAGTAGGTTCTCAATAAATATCTGTTGACCAAGTAAGCACATATCGTGGGTTTACTATGTGAGAGATACCATGCCAATGCCTGTAGGCAGTATAAAGTAAGATGATGTCCTTGCCTATAATTGGAACATCAGAGTAAAATATTTAAAAAGATCAAAGAAACCAATAATTATCTGACACAAATAATTAGCCTAAAAATACTTATGGCACAGTTTCTATATTTTAAAACCAACCAGTTTAAAACAAAGATTTATATCACTTTTTAGATAATATTACTCTGTTCCTTAGGCAGAAAATAATGTGCTTACATTTTCCATTTCTTTCATCTTTTGTTGTGTTCGTTCATTTTCTTTTTTCAGTTGACTTATCTCCTGTTCATTTTGTAGCATTATAAACTCTTTTTCTCGAAGCTGTTCTTTGGAATTTTGCAATTTTTCATTCAGACTTTCTATCTGAATTTTAAACAGAGCAATATTAATGTAACTAAGGAAAAATAGCTGTTTAATCATAAATGCAGTCCAAGTAAGTCAAACACATATACAATAGCAAAATATAAAAATGTGTTTTTCTTAAGACCACCATAACTCAAGACATTAATATCAGAATTCTTATGCTTAATAAGATATACCCTGTATACCTAAAATATACTAAAAGAGATGAAAATCTCAATCACATTTGTATAAGAAAGGAAAATTAGAGTACATTAAAACAACAGATGTTACATGACCTCACAAGTAATTTTATAGGTAATATGTACAAGAGGTGAAAAATATAGTTAGTGAAAACAAAGTCCTCTTCCCACTGTGTTTCTTCCTTAGAGGCAACCACAGTTAAGAGAATTACAAATCCTTCCAGAGATACTTTATACATATTCAAACATGCACACATGATGATAAATATGTGGACACACTGAGACAAGAAAAACTACATTCGAAATAACATTAAGAGGGTAATCATCAGGGGCTAGGGAGTGAGGAAAATGAGGAAATGTTTAAAGCATTTAAGGTTTCGGTTATACAGGTTGAGTAAATTCTGGAAATCTAATGTACAGCATATGACTATAGTAATACTGTATTGTATACTTGAAATTTGCTAAGAGAATAGACCTTAAGCATTCTCAGCAAAAATAAATAATTAAAATAATTGAAGTGACAGATATGTTAATTAGCTTGATTGTGATAATTACTTCACAGTGTAAATATATATCAAACACGTTGTACACCTCAAATATATGCAATTTCCGTCATTTATATGTCAATAAAACTGGGGAAAATTAAGAGGAGAAAAATGAATTTACTTATTTATTTATTTTTTAAAGATTTTATTTATTTTTTGACAGGGAGAGAGAGAGACAGTGAGAGAGGGAACACAAGCAGGAAGACTAGGAGAGGGAGAAGCAGGCTTCCTGCTCAGCAGGGAGCCCTACGCGGGGCTCAATCCCAAGACCCTGGGATCATGACCTGAGCTGAAGGCAGACGCTTAATGACTGAGCCAGCCACCCAGGTGCCCGAGAAAAATGAATTTAAAGTAGCATGTACAAGGTGATTAAAATTATGTAGTACTGGGGTGCCTGAGTGGCTCAGTCATTAAGCGTCTGCCTTC
>NC_138372.1:71984258-72010846 GCF_054177405.1 Leptonychotes weddellii | reverse complement strand
ATGTGTAACCTAAATACAAAAGTAACTTTTTTTTTTTATTAACATAAAATGTATTATTTGTTTCAGGAGTACAGGTCTGTGATTCATCAGTCTTACACAATTCACAGTGCTCATCATAGCACATACCCTCCCCAATGTCCATCACCCAGCCACCGCATATCTCCCACCCTCCCCCACTCCAGCAACCCTCAGTTTGTTTCCTGAGATTAAGAGTCTCTGATGGTTAATACAAAAGTAACATTAAGGGGTGCCTGGGTGGCTCAGTCATTAAGCGTCTGCCTTCAGCTCAGGTCATGATCCCAGGGCCCTGGGATCGAGCCCTCCACTGGGCTCCCTGCTTGGCAGGAAGCCTGATTCTCCTCTCCCACTCCCCGCTTGTGTTCCCTCTCTCACTGTGTCTCTCTCTGTCAAATAAATAAATAAAATCTTAAAAAAAAAAAAGTAACATTAAGCTATTACTCGACTTTATCCTAATGTGAAAAACTGTGTGCTTAGAATGTGTCTTAAAATTGTTTATAGTAGGTATAACTGAAACATAAACTCACCTCAAATTATTTTACAAAATGAGAAAAATATTCATTGCTTATTAATACTGAATCTTCAGGCTCATATGTATTACAGAAACTTAAAGAAAAGATACAACTATGTTCATAAATAACAAATAAATGATTTAGACTCCATTTTATGCTAAATAAAAGCTGCTAAATACAATGCAACATAACAAAAATTGTGGAATGCAGAAAAAGCAGTGTTTGGAGGAAGATGTACAGCACTGAATGCATGTATTAGAAAAGAAGAAAGACCTGAAATCAATCACTTAAGCTACCACTTTGGGAAACTAGAAAAAGAAGAAGAAATTAAATCCAAAGTAAGCAGAAGAAAAGAAATAATAAAAATTAAAGCAGAAATCAGTAAAATTAAAATTAGGAAATCAACAGAGAAAATCAACAAAACCAAAAGCTGATTCTTGAAAAGATCAATAAAATCAGTATGCCTCTAGCCAGACTAAGAAAAAAAGAGAGAGGACACAAATTACTAATATCAGAAATGAAAGAGAAGACATTACTAAAACTCTCATAGACATTAAAAGGATAATAAGGGGGCGCCTGGGTGGCTCAGTTGGTTAAGCGACTGCCTTCGGCTCAGGTCATGATCCTGGAGTCCCGGGATCGAGTCCCATATCAGGCTCCTTGCTCAGCAGGGGGTCTGCTTCTCCCTCTGACCCTCCCCCCTCTCATGTGCTCTCTCTCTCTCAAATAAATAAAATCTTAAAAAAAAAAAAAAGGATAATAAGGAATACTATAACAACTCTCTGACCACAAATTTAATAAAACTAATGAAACAGACCAATTACTTAAAAGATAGAATCTACCAAAACTCACACAGGAACAGACAATCTAAATAAGCTTATATATATATTTAAGAAAGTAACGATTAATAACTTTCCCAAACAGAAAGCAGCAGGTCCAGATGGGCTCACTGGTGAATTCTACCAAAATCTAAGAAAGAAATTATACCAATTCTCTGCAATCCAATTCAGAAGACAGAAGCAGAGGAAATACTTCTAACTCATTCTATGAGGCCAGTATTACCCTAATACCAAAACCAGACAAAGACATTTCAACACACCTTCATGATAAAAACTCTCAGTAAACAAGGAATAGAAGGGAACTTCCTCAACTTAATAAAGAATATCTATAGAAAAACAACAGGCTAGCATCATACTTAATGGTGAGAAACTCAAAACGTTCCCACTAAGATCAGATACAACGCAAGGATATTCTCTCTTACTACTGCTTTTCAACACTGTTCTAGCAGTCCTAGCTAATGCAATAAGACAAGAAAAAGAAATAAAAGATACACATATTAGAAAGGAATACAAAACTATGTTTGTTTATAGATGACATAATCATCTAGGTAGAAAATCCAAAAGATTTGACAAAATAATTCCTAGAACTAATAAGTGATTATAGCAGGATTGAAGGATACAAGGAGTACACAAAATCAGTCACTTTCCTATATACCAGCGATAAACAAGAGGAATTTAAAATTTAAAACATAATATGATTTACACTAGCACTCCCCAAAACAAAATACTTAGGTATAAATCAAGCTAAATATATCAATATCTATAAAGAAACTACAAAACTCTAATGAAAGAAATCAAAGAATTAAATAGAGAGAGAGTCCTTATTCATGGATAGGAAGACTCAATATTTTCAAGATTCAAGATGTCAGTTCTTCCCAACTAAATCTAAACATTCGAGGCAATTCCAATCAGAATTCCAGCAAGTTAATTTGTGGATATTGACAAACTGATCCTAAAATTTACATGGAGAGGCAAAACACCCAGAATATCCAACACGATAACTGAAGAAGAACCAAGTTGGAAGAGTGACATTACCTGACTTCAAGACACTAAAAAGCTACAGTAAACAGATCTTGGTACTGGCAAAACACAGGTGAATAAATAATTGTACAGAATAGAATCCAGAAACTAAATATGTTAATTAACCTTTGACAAAGGAGCAAAGGCAATACAATGGAGAAAAAATAGTTTTTTCAACAAATGGTGCTGGAATAAGTGGACAACGACATGCAAAAAAATGAGTCTACACCACACCCTTCACAAAAATTAACTCAAAATGGATCACAGACCTAGATGTAACTTGCAAAACTATAAAACTTCTATAAGATAACATAGAGGAAAGCCTTGGATGACCTTGGGTGATGACTTTTTAGATGCAAAGCCAAAGGCATAATTCATGAAAGAAATAATTAATAAGCTGGATGTCATTAAAATTAAAAACTTCTGCTCTGTGAAAGCCAATGTCAAAAGATTGTGAATTAAAGCCACAAACTGGAATAAAATATCTGCAAAAGACACATTTGAAAAAGGACTTGTATCCAAAATATACAAAGAACTCTTAAAATTCAACGGTAAGAAAACAAACAACTCAATTAAAAAATGAGCCAAAGACTGTAACAGACACCTCACCAAAAAAGATATACAGATAGAAAATAAGCACAGGAAAATACCCTCCATATCATATGATGTCATCTGAGAAGTGCAAATTAACCAGGAGATACCACTACACACTAATGAGAATGGCCAAATCCAAAACAACACCAAATGCTAGCCAGGATGTGGAGCAACAGGAATTCACATTCATTGCTGGTAAGAATGCAAAACGGTACAAGGCACTTGAGAACACAGTTTGGAAGTGTCTTATAAAACTAAACATACTCTTACCATATGATCCAGCAATCATGCCCCTTGGTAATTACCAAAAGGAGTCAAAAACTTATGTCCACACAAAAACCTGCACACAGATGTTTATAGCAGCTTTATTCATTTAATTGTCAAAACTTGGAAACAACCAAGATGCCCTTCAGTAGGTGAATGGATAAGTAAACTGTAGTACATCTAGGCAATGGAATATTATTCAGTGCTAAAAGAAATGAGCTATCAAGTAACAAAAAGATGTGGAGAAAACTTAAACGAATATTATTAAGTGAAAGAAGCCAATATGAAAAGACTATGTACTATATGATTTCAACTATATGACATTCTGGAAAAGGCAAAATGATGGAGACAATAAAAAAGATCAGTGGTTGCTAGGGATGGGGGAAGAGGAAGAAGGATAAAGGTGGAGCAAAGAAAATTTTTAGGGCTTAAAAATACCCTGGACGATATCATAATGATGGATACATGTCATTAAACATTTGTCCAAACCCACAGAATGTATGCACCAAGAGTGAATTGTAATGTAAATTATGGAGTTTGGATGATTATAATGTGTAGGTTCCTCAACTATTATCAAACGTACCACCTGGGTGGGGAATGTTGATAATGGGGAAGGCTGTGCATTTATTTATTTATTTATTTATTTTTTGGAGTAAAACAAGATTTCATTGTTGACAAAGTTACTTTTGATTTGCAGATATTCTTTTGGTTTTTCCCTGCACTCCCCCATTCAATCTTGACTGCCACAATGAGACAGACAGAAAGCGTGAGGACACTTTTTTCTTGCGTCTCTCGTGGAAACCTTAGCAGCAGACAGGAACTGCTCCAAGGGCTGTGCATTTATGGTAGCAAGGTGTATATGGGAAATCTCTGTACCTTCTGCTCAATTTCACTGTGAACCTAAAACTGATCTAAGAAAGTCTTTAAAAAAGATGCCTTTTGAATAGATTTGTTCCTCCAACAAACACACTATTAAAGGAGTTACAATAACTTTCATTCTCAAAAACTGACTTTCTATAAAAATAGCAAGATGGGGGCACCAGGGTGGCTCAGTTGTTAAGCATCTGCCTTCAGCTCAGATCATGATCCCAGGGTCCTGGGATGGAGCCCCGCATAGGGCTCCCTGCTCAGCAGGAAGCCTGCTTCTCCCTCTCCCACTCCCCCTGCTAGTGTTCCCTCTCTCACTGTCTCTCTCTGTCAGATAAATAAATAAAAATCTTAAAAAAAAAAAAAAATAGCAAGATGAAGAAAGATGACATATTTCTAATTTTTTATATATTAATGTGCACAGAAAAACATATATGCTTTAAAAAGGTCCATTTTACCAAAAAGTGGTGATCTCTAAAACCCTGCATGATTGTACTGTAACAGAAAATTTCATTAAATATAATTAAGAAAACCAACTTGAGCTGCTCTTTGCTTTAGTTCCCAATTTCTCTCCTTAAGTGCCTGATCCATTTCAAGGAGTTCTTGCTTTTTATCTTCATTCTCCATCTTGCATTCTCTGCAATTTATCAAAGGAAAAAGATCAAAGCAAATAGTAGAAATATTATAGTTTTAAAAAATTAAGTCAATTGGGTTAGCGTCCTGTAAGCTAAAAGTGATAAAATATATGCCATTATTTCTGGCCTTTGAAAGGGCTCAAATTAAAGAAATACTGAATAAAGAAAATGACTGGTATCAATAGTTACTTTAATAAAGTATTCTCAAAAGGCAAAAGTTAACTCAAACACTACTACTGTAGACAATTTAAGCTAAATGTTAAAGTACTTCCAAGATATAAAACTGAATCAGTATAAGAATTTTTAAAATATGTCCATATTTTTCATTTACAGATCAGGGGAGCATTTGAAAGTCATTTCCATATACTAGCTGTGAGTTTATTAAATTTGAATGAGGCATTTATCTCATGGTTGGTATCTCTGATATCCACAGCTCAGTCAATGACCACTGTGTTTCTCATGGGAATTTTACTCAAATGACGCCTTACATATAGTGAAGTATTGAAGTCTAATATAGAAACATTTTTTTTTGTAAATTCTAGCTCTCCTAAAACCTTAACTTATTTATAATTTTATATTATAAAAATGCTTAATACTGACACAACTTTAAGACTTCTACTACTCAGATCAGAGAATGCAATCAAAGAATTTTAATTTGGAACTCTATGTTTTGATATGACAAAGGCTAAAAATGTTGTTGATCTCAAAAATCTTCATATAGTTTTCCAGACTTAAATATGAACAATATTGAACAAAGGTACTGATTTTAAAAAGCAGATTGTGAATTTCTTTAATGAACTATTTACTATTCTCTTAAAAGTCTCAACAGTTAGGGGTGCCTGGGTGGCTCAGTCAGTTGAGTGACCAACTCTTGATTTAGGCTCAGGTCATGATGTCCAGGGTCATGGGATCAAGCCCCTCATCAGGCTCTGCGCTCAGTGCAGAGTCTGCTTGTCCCTCTCCCTCTGCTTCTCCCCCCTGCTCACAGGCTCTCTCTAAAATAAATAAATAAATAAATAAATAAAATCTTTTTTAAAAAGTTTCAGCAGTTATAAAATACAAGGCTACATTAATAAGTTATTATGAAATGAATTCTAAAGATAATTGTATAAGTGAATAGCTGAGTTTCCAAAAATTCAGCTATCAGCTAGAATTTAAGATTTCATTTTTACTTCTTTCATCTACTCATTCACTTAACCATTTAGCAAATATTTATTGGATGCTTCCTATACATCAGGCCTCTATGTACTGTGAGTTTAATAGCCAACAAGATAGATGTCCTTCATCACATGGAGCATACATACTAATAGGTCCAGTAGAGAAGAGAGACTAAATAAACAAAAAAAATAAATAAATTGCTATGTTAGAGCATTAAAGACAGTGATGAGATAGTGCCTGGGTGGCTACTTGAGAGTAGGTGGTCAGAAAAGGGCCCTCTGAGGTAATATGAAGGGCAAGAAGTTGGCCATTCAACCATTATTTCAGGCCAAAGAAACAGCTACAGCAAAGTCAAAAGGTAGGAAAAATTTACTAAGTTTTAAGTACCAACAAAAAGGCCAGGAGAAAAGGGAACAATACGAAATGAGGCCAGAGAAACAGGTAGGAACCCTATCATCTAGGGCTTTGTATTCCATGATAAGGAGCTTGGCTTTTTTTTTTTTTTTAATCGTGGTAAAATACATATAACATTTACCATTTTAACCATTTACCATTTTAATCACTTTAAAGTGTACAGTTCAGTTACGTTAAGTAAATTCACAATGTTGTGTAACCATCACCACTATTTCCAGTACTTATTCATTACTCCAAATGAAAATTTCACACCCATCTGCAGTTATTTTCCATTGTCCCACCCCCTAGTTCCCAGCAACCATTAATCTGCTTTCTATCTCTATGTATTTGCTAATTCTGGATATTTCATATAAATGGAATTATATAAACATATCTGGTTTATTTCATTTAGCCTAATATTTTCAAGGTTCATCTATGTTGTAGCAGATATCAGTACTTTATTCCTTTTCATGGCTGAATAATATTCCCTATATGGATATATCACATTGTGTTTATCCATTCAACTACTGATGAATATTTGGGTTGTTTCCATTCAGTGGCTACTGTGAACAGAGTTGCTATGAACATTTATACATCATTTTTTTTTAACATGATGTTTTTAATTCTTTTGGGTAAATAACTAGGAGTAGAATTAATGAGTTACATGGTAATTCTATATTTGACTTATTAACTATGCCAAACTGTTTTCCACAGGCAATTTTATCATTTTAGTTTTCCAACATCAATGTAGGAGGGTTCCAATTTCTCTACACACTTGCTAACACTTGTTATTTTCAGTTTTGGGGTTTTTTGTTTATTTTTATCATGCTCATCTGAGAGGGTGTGAAGCAGTATCTCACTGCAGTTCTGATTTACATTTCCCAAGAAGCTTGGATTTTATTCTGAGTATTTTGGGAAGCCATTGGAAGGGTTAAGTAGGGACACAATATAATCTGATTTACGTGTTAAATAATAAACTTAAGTCCATTTCTGTTATGTTTTAAATCATAAACTTACTCCATAAACTGAAATGGACTCTGGGGAGGGTCTGGCATTTAAGCTGGGAGACCATTAGGGAAACCACAGCAACAGACCAGGTGAGAGATGATGATGGCTTATGCTAAGGTGGTAACAGAAAAGAGGCCAAGAAATCAATGGATTTCAGAATATGTTTTGGAAATAAAGTTGACATGAATTCCTAATAGGTTGGAAGAAAAAAGAGACAGGCAAAGAGATTAAGACTAATCTTTCAGATTTCTGGTTGTGCTCCAACTGCATGATTCTGAGATGGAGGAAGGGAAGGGTTATGAAGAAAAAAAAAAACAGTCGTGTTTTGGCCAAGTTTAAGATGCCATTACTAGAGGTCATTACTACAGATGTGGGTTTGGAAGTCTGACACACAGTATTTAAACTTATATGAAATTTACTAAGAATGAATTTGTGGGTAGAAAAGAGACGGGGTCCTGCACTGAGTCATGGGATACATCTAAGTTCCTGGGTCCTCTTGCTGCTCTCTGTCCTGTCATCCCACATTTCACATCCTGGTTTGTAATTCTGTTTTCCTTTCTGGAATCTATTTCCCACACCTTGGTTCTCGTCTGGCTCTCCACCCCCACTCACCATAGATGTGTGCTGGAACAGCATTTTATGCTATCATTGCTAATCTAAGAACCCAGATTTTAGAGTTGGATAAACTTGTGTTTAACTCCCTTCTCTGGACCTGATTATGTGACCTTGGGTATTTTACTTAATTTTCTCAAGCCTCAGTTTTCTCAAGTATAAAAAGGTGGTAATATGTATATGATAGGTTTATTGTAAAGAAATGAGTCAGATCATATAGGAAGCCCCTGGCATAATCCTGGCACAAAATAAGGTCTTAATACAAAGAAAACATTGTCATTATTAACATTATTTTGCTATTAACCACTGCTGTATGCTGTTCCAATCATTTTTTACCACTATGTAATATAGGAGAGGGTGAAAATATAATGTCCAAAGACCAAGGATAGAAATATTAGTCATGAGGAATGGCTGAATTAGTTAGATGGAGCATGGGACAGGCTGACTGGGATGAACAACAGTGAGCCAAAGACAGTTGAGAAATTTAGACATCTAGGATTAAACAGTAAACTTTACTGTATGACCCAAGAAGTCAGAGTAATAAAGTGAAATACCTGTAATTGTGATATCATTTCTTACTATTTAACGCACCTAAGTTCAGCTGTGAGATCCTTTATAGTAGTGTATTTTTCCTCTAATGATAATTGAGCCTTCTGTAGTACATCTCTCAATTCCTGAAGTTGTCTTAAAGTACTTTTTAACTCTCCATGCGCATTTTGGAGTTCAGACTCTAATGCTTCCCGTTTCTGCAAAGCTTCTGTTAGTTCAGTTTCAGTGTGGTGCTGTAATTTTTCTAATTCCTTCACTGTTAAAAGGAAAAAATAATTTTAGAACTACATAAAAACAATCTGTTATTAAAAATTTGTGAATAATTATAATTAAGAATATCCAATTTTATTCATCTACAAGAGGCAAAAACTGACCACTCATTGTCCCTTCCAGTTCTACTAACCCAAATTCTCACTTTATTATTCTACTTTTTAAATATAAATATACAGGCAGATAAGCTCAGCTAACATGTTGCTTACCAGAATTTGTCTTCTTATCTAGTTCTGTCTTTGTCTGTTCTAAGATCATGTCTAACTGAGAGAGATGCATTGCTTTATTTTCTCCATCTCTTTTTAGGTACATTATTTCTTTTTCCATTTTAGAGAGTTCTTCTCTGTACTGATCCATCTCAAGTTTTACTTGCCTAGTTAAAAACAAAAAATAAAACAATTAATAAACGATAATTTGGAAACCTAAAAGCCAACTGACTTGTCTCTGACTAAACAAAATCTGCAAGTTCTATAACGGCAAATATCAGCAAAACATCTAGTCAGAATACTAGGTCACACTTAGGTCATATTATTAAAAATGCTCCAACTAAAGGATTGTAATTCTGCACCAATTATGTACCACTAGGTACGACCGTGCTACCTGGTAATATTTAGCAAGGCTAGCCGTCTTTTCAATCTAACTACAGTTAGCTTTGTATACTGAGAACATCCATGGATAGGTATCTCATTCATCTGGAATTTCTGTTATCTGCAACACAGAAACTAAGGAAGCCAAGCAATCAAAATATTCACCATAATGACAATACTACTCATAGGAGAATCAAGTCAGTTATTTTTATTCAGACCTTTATTATTTATGTTATCCTTTTTAGCTTTACAAGGGACTAGAGATTTCCAGAACTAGTGCAACTTTCTTGCTTTACAGATGAGGTAACTGGAAGGTTAGTGACTCATCTGGGATAAGACAAATAGTTATTAACAGTGAGAGAATCAGGTTTACTAACTTTCAGTCAGTCCTGAGCTTATTCCAACATGGAAGATCCTCTACCTATAGACAAATCAACATAGTGAAAGAAAGTTTTAGGTCCATTTGTTGGTAACTCCAAAGTGATATTCACTAAGTAAACAAGTGCTAATATTAGCCTCAATAGAACTGATTCTCTTTGAATCAACATTTTTTGTTGATGTTGAAATAGGAAGAAAAAGAAAAAGTAACATATTCATTTTACCTGGCAGTACCAGTAAGCTCAATAACTTTTTGCCTTTTCAAATCGGCTTCATGTGTGGCTGCTTCACATTTCTCCTCCATTTTTCTCAACTTTTCAGCTGAATTTTCCCTTTGTTTTTGAAGCTCTTGTTCCAGTTTCGATACCTTGTAAAAATAAGTTTAAGTATTTTAAGTTCAGTCACATTTTTTGGAATGTGTCACATAACAGTCTTTGGAAGAAAAAAATATATATAAATATGTAGTCTAGCCTATCATTCAGTTTCAAGATGTATTATAAAACTCAAAGTACAGACCAGAAAGCAAATGTTTTGGAAATAAAAAAGCAAAACTTAACTTCGTGGAAGATATTTCATTCATATACCTATTTATAGAAGTAGCCACATCGTAACACTAAAATAGGATTTACAAGAATTGAACAAAATAATGGTTAATGTTTCCCCTTTCATTATCCCCACGTGAAATGTTTTCTTCGCCTGTCAAACTATGTTGCTTTCCTTCTTCACAAACTGGCTCATTCACTGAAGGATTTCTCAATTCCCAACTGCCCTCAAATGTTACCACTTGCATTTGCTCCTATTCATTATTTCCTCTGTTCTCCTACAGTGAGGGAGGTATTTTTCCTCCTATATAAGTCAAATTGCTTCACTGGTGTCCTGGGTTCATTTTCTCAGGAACCTATCCACTTTCTCAGGAACTCATACTATTGACTATCACTACTCTCTCCTTCTGGCTTCTTTATATTAGCATTTAAACATGTTCAAGACATTTCCATCATAAAAAACTACCCAAACCTCTACCTCCTCCAACTACCACCACCACCCTTTCTTTCCTCCTCTTCAAAGCCCAATTTCTCAGTTTTCTATGCTTGTTGTATCATCTTCTCACTTCTCATTCATTCCTCAACCCAAAGCAATTTAGCCATTTTCTATAGAAACTGAGCAATGTCACTAATGACCTCCATGTTGATAATTCTAGTGGACATTTCTCAACCCTCATTCTACTTGATATTGATCTCAGCAGCCCATGACACCAATGATCATTCTTAATTTCATGAAATACTTACTTTGGCTTCTATGTACCGTATCTCAGAGACATCTGCCCAAGTCAATCTTCTCACCTCTCATTCTGTATTTTCTCCCTAGTTAATCTCAGCCACTCCATGTTTTCAATGAACATTTACATGACTGTGCTCTTCAAGTTAATCTCTGGCTAATGACTTTAATATCCTCTCTGCTCTTCTAAAACCTCTCACTAGAGAACTGAATACAGATTATAAGTTATTAATATCCACACCTCTAACTCAAGTTCCAAGAATAAAATTAAAATAGTACCCAGTGTAAAAACTAAAGGGAATCACTAAAACCCATCCACTCTGTGTTTTATTAAATAGCACACTCATAAGCAGAAAGAATCTAAAGATGAGTAATAATCTGAAAGAATCTAACATGGAATCTATGCATAGAGGAATATGAATGAAAGGCACAAAGAGAATACTGTATACAATGGAAAACTTACTCCAAACACTACAGAAATTTTTAGATATAAACTTCTTTAGACCCTCGAAGAAGTTAAAGAACATACAAAAATCTCTTAAAACAAAGATCAAGAAGAAAAAGAATTTACCAAATGAAAAATATAAATGAACTGGTAGATTTAAGGGGGGAAAAAAAGAGAGAGAACCATAAAATCATTATGGAAATGAAAATGACTTCAGAAAGAACAAGAATTTTCATCAATTCTACAAGCCAGAGACAACAACAAGGGACTTAGGAAGTGGGAATCAAACACAGATAAGATGAAGAAATGCTTCCAGATGAAGCTGAACAACAAGCATAGCAAGCAAGAGGTCTAGACTTTAACAAAAGGGATGGAGAGCCACAGAACAGCTGTCTCTAAAAAAAAAGAAAATAGAGAATACCTGCCTGATATGTTTGAATGTATTGAGGGATTCTTTAGTTGCACTGGAGGCTGAGGATGAATTCAGAATATGTAGATAAAAAGCCATCCAAATGACAAAAGGTGAGGTGTTGTGAGATTACAGGGAACTATCATTTCCTAATTTATACATTTTTGTAAAGTTTGAAAAAGAAAAACAACTCAAAAAAAGGAATTATCTGTCTGAAGATTTCAGATGAACTGGTAATGAATGAAAGAGGAAAGATTCGATTCTAGTATAAAATTCCTAGGATTCTTTCACTGGAGTAATAACATTTTTAGAAGTAAGTAGTTTCCTTTGGGATTTTTCTTGTAGTGCACTGCTTTAGCATATCCTTAGGGATTATCACGCATCCTGATCCAAAAACATGATGGAATGAAAAAGTCTAAATTATAACTAAGTTCTATGGATGACAAAAATGTGCCCATGGTATTAGAGATGCAGGATAGAACACACACAAATAGAACTTCACCCATTTTTCAATGTTAACACAGAATATTTCTTATAATATGAAATCTGTGAGGTAAATAGCAATATAACAAAATACTTATTATCGATTTTTAAAATTTCTATTTCATACAAGTGAAACTATGTTGACCAGTAAGATATACCTGTTTTTCAAGTTTAGTTTGAATGTCTTCTAGCTCTCCGTTCCTAATTGTCTCTTGTTGTAACATTTGCTGCTGTTGTTGAAGAGTATGCTGTAGAATAAGATTCTGCTCAGCAGTCTCTTGAAGACTATGATTTTTTATCTTTAGTTCTTTCTGTAAACAGTATACCTAACAAATACATACATTTCTCATTAAAATGACATTTCAAATAAAAAGTCATAAAATGTCAATGCTGTCTTCCTTATTATCTTCATTTGTCATGTGGGATAATTGTATTTATGGCTATTGTTTGTTATATGGAAGGGCAGGTTCACTTTTATGATGGAAGGGTGTGTTAGAAGGGCCTGCTTATAAGGCTGACTCTCGGGGCGCCTGGGTGGCTCAGTCATTAAGCATCTGTCTTTGGCTCAGGTCATGATCTCAGGGTCCTGGGATTGACCCCACATCAGGCTCCTTGCTTGGCGGGGAGCCTGCTTCTCCCTCTCCCACTCCCTCTGCTTGTGTTCCCTCTTTCGCTGTGTCTCTCTCTGTCAAATAAATAAATAAAATCTTTAAAAAAAAAAAAAGGAAAAAAATTCCCTTTGTCCTAGTAATCCAAATCCAATAAATCTGCCCAAAGAAATTATTTTAAAATCATATTAATAATGCAGCATAATTTACTATTTATTTATAATATTCTTTATGTGCTCCCAAAAGGGGAAAGTTTAATAAATGATGATATATCAATCTTGATTTAAAATGATGCAACCATTTAAAATCATAATTTAAAAGACAGTAGGAAATACAATATTTTACAAAATGAAATTAAGTGGAAAAAGCCCCCCAGAATTACATTTCATTAACATAATTATGAAAAACATTCAGACAGGGCGCCTGGGTGGCTCAGCTGGTTGGGCGACTGCCTTCGGCTCAGGTCATGATCCTGAAGTCCCGGGATCGAGTCCCACATCGGGCTCCCTGCTTGGCGGGGGGTCTGCTTCTCCCTCTGACCCTCTTCCCTCTCGTGCTCTCTGTCTCTCATTCTCTCAAATAAATAAATAAAATCTTAAAAAAAAAATTATAAAAAAAAAAACATTCAGACAAATAGAAAACTGAAAACTTATGTATTAGAAAGTGGATTGCAGGTAAATCCTTTAAAAATATCTTATTGTTGCTTACATAATAACTATTTTTAACATGAAGGAAAAAGTCATTCCTTTAAAGCAAAAAAAAAAAAAATCTTTCCAATAAGTATTCCAGAAGAAAGGAATTTTAAACTGCTAAGAAATAGTGGAAGAGAACCCTGATTTGGTCCCTTTTTCTAATTATCCAGCAGTTGAACAGTCAGCAGCATCATGAAGGGCTCAGGGCCCATATATTCTTTGGTCATGAGGAGAAGCTCTTAAGTTTCACCTTTCTTCATTATATGATGACACTGTAAATTTGGAGAACCTTAGGCAACTAACCAATTTCTTATTCTATTATTATAGTCCTTTTTTTATGCTAATCTACTTAATTTTGTCTACATGAAAATAATTTATTTAGTGCAAACATGTATCAGTATCACCTGTTTTTTTGTTTTACTTGCTAGCCCCCAAGAAAACTGCAGATCACACTTAGTGCAGTAGTTTATTTTATATAGAACTGACCTGCTGCAAGATAAGTTTAAATACTATTTTTTCTTTATTGGAACATCCTGTCTTATACTTACTTTCCTAGTCAGAGAAAAAAAATGGACAAAATATTAAGATAAGGTAAAACAGAAGAAAAAAAGATAAGCCTTAGCCAAAACGCCAAGAAACCATACCACATAATAACAATAAAAAATTTATTTCAGCAACCTGGTCACTGGCAAAATAATTACAATTAAAAATATTGAGTATCAACCTGCATCTATTCAATTTAAAGTGGCATTTTATTGCATTGCCCTTTAACTTCCACTTGACTTTAAAATATAAGAAATAGTTTTTACATTATATTCTCTGCTAAGTTATTATATTCAGAGAAGAGATTTCCTAAAGGATTTATCACTTTATAATTAGGGTCAAGAAGAAAGTAGAATTTACACTATAAAATCTACTTGACAGGGGCGCCTGGGTGGCTCAGTCGGTTGAGCGGCTGCCTTCGGCTCGGGTCGTGATCCCAGAGTTCTGGGATCGAGCCCCACATCGGGCTCCCTGCTCAGTGGAGAGCCTGCTTCTCCCTCTCCCTCTGCCTGCCTCTCTGCCTACTTGTGCTTTCTCTCTCTGTCAAATAAATAAATAAAATCTTAAAAAAAAAACAAAACACAACTTTAAAAAAAAAAATCTACTTGACAATTAACTTTATCTAGATTAATCTATATCTGAAGGAAAAATACTCTCTCACCATTATTACAAAAAATAAAATATAACCCAGGGGTGCCTGGGTAGCTGAGTCAGTTGAGAGTCTGATTCCTGGTTTTGGCTTAGGTCATGATCTCGGGGTTCTGAGATCAAGCCCTGAGTTAGGCTCTGTGCTCAGTGAGGAGTCTGCTTGAGATTCTCTGCCTCTCCCTCTCCATCTGCCCCTCCCCTTGCTCACATGCTTTCTCTCTCTCTCTCTCATAAAAAATAAAATCTTTAAAAATAAATTAATTAAATAAAATATAACCCAGAAAAGTTACTGATATGATGATGCCAACTTCTCAAAATTTAAGTCTATCAATTTGAATAAAAATATCAATTAAATGATTGATTTTATGCAAAAAATGTTTAGGCTTATTCACATCTATTTTGTGTTTATTTTCTCCTATCATGTTAACAACATAATTTTGCATCATACTTTATCACTTTTTAAAGCACGTTAATATGGAATTAAAATATTTTCAAAATGATTCAGAACTCCAAAGTTACTATTATTTTAATCATAAATGTACTTATTCAACATGTAGAAAATAATATTTGCCTGAGGCAGAATTTCAGAGGAATATTTATTAGCTTTTTGTGGTGGATAATTAACATTTAGTTTTTACAACTGGATAACTTCCTACCAGTATGCTCTAGAGTCACTTAATTATTCAGCTAGTATGTGATTTGGGAATATCTACTGATTTAAAAGATTAAAACATCTTTATAACATCACCTATTACTGTGCTCGCTTCGGCAGCACATATACTAAAAAAACATCACCTATTACTAAAAGAATGGATGCACTATGAATCAAATCCAATTTTCTTTTTTTCTTTTTAAGGTTTTATTTATTTATCTGACAGAGAGAGAGAGAGCACAAGCAGGCAGAGCGGCAGGCAGAGGGAGAGGGAGAAGCAGGCTTCCCGCTGAGCAGGGAGCCAGACACAGGGCTCAATCCCAGGACCCTGAGATCATGACCTGAGCCGAAGGCAGATGCTTAACGACTGAGCCACCCAGGTGGCCTCAAATCCAATTTTCTAAACCCTAGCTATATATGATGGAAACCTCACAAGTCTGATATAAGATAATACAGTTGACTCTTGAACAATAAGGGTTTGAACTGCATAGGTCCACTCGTGCAGATTTTTTACAGTACAGTACTGTAAATGTATTTTCTCTCCCTTATGATTTTCTTAATCACATTTTCTTTTCTCTAGCTCACTTTATTGTAAGAAAACAGTATATAATACATATAACATAGAAAATATGTGTTAATCATCTATGTTATGGTAAGGCGTCTAGTCAACAGTAGGCTATTCATAGTTAAGTTTTTGGGAAATCAAAGGTTATATGGGGATTTTCAACTACATGGCGGGGAGGGGGTCGGCACCCCTAACCACTGCATTGTTCAAGGATCAACCTTAATTATATTAACCAGCATTGATACTAAAATTTGCTCTAAAGACAAATAATTCAAAAGTAAATAAATGTATGGGGTGGTACTTAAGAAAACAAAGTAAACAGTAATTGAATTTTTCTCCATTTCTTATTGATATATGTGAAAGAGTGAAAGATAACCTGTTAAGTAAGCCAAATACATGTGCACTGAGATAATAATTCAGCAGCGAAAAATGCAAATCTTTCTAATTTACTTACTTATTCCCTAGTACAGTTGTACATACTTGACTACTACTTCTATTTTCTAATTCAGTTTGGAGCCTAGGTTTTTATTTCCAGTCGTTTTGGAAATAATTCTAAGTTCATTTTAGGTAAATGCCTACTATCCACCCTAGTCTCTGATGTGGTTTCTGAGAGCACAAAGTGTAAAGCTCAACAAACTCTCTTGTTATGAACACTGCTTGTCTCCAGATTCCATCTCTGCCAAGTCCATCTACACTGAAGGATAGTGAGGGCTATCAAAGAAATGTTTAAGTAATGTTTGAAGAAGTTCATAGTAAAATAAAAATAACATTTCTATTTTAAAAAGTCAAAGTATCCATAGTTGAAGTAATTTAAATTCCATATACTGCAGTAGAGAAATATATGCCTGTCTGTCAAAGATGCTATAAAAGCCTTCATGAAGACACATGGAAGGAAGAAGACAGGACCAATAAAATGTGAAGAGTTCCTTTTCTCAATCTCTAAACTTACATAATTATGTGATACACCTAAGTCTGAAGTGCTAGTCAACTATATATTTGCTTTTAGATCTATGCCTGCCTTCCCCCTGCTCTGCTCCAGGTATTGCAAGAAATTCCCTTTTGGATAACAGAAAGATTTAGCCAGTGGGAGGGACCTGGAGCAGTTCTCCTCCTCTACGGCCTCAGTTTCAATTAGACAGATTCCTTTGTGGACCTCACTCCACTAGGCAGCCCTGCTTCTGGACTATAATCATCGCATCTCTTCCTGATATTCCTCTATCCCTGATGATGGTAGTAGGTCCTTGCTTATGATAATCTGAGTCACCTTACCATGCTTTGTTTGCTTCTCCCCTCTTCCATCACCTGTGTATCTAATTCTCTGCATAAAATTCTCTCCATTTTAAAGATATAGAAAGGATTCTATTTTTTGGTTGGGACTTTCTGATGCATTCAAGTCAACTTTGATGAACGTTTTTGGGGGACTATTTCTAAACATGAATTTAAGGTTTAAAGCTTATATTTAATTTTTAAAATAGAATTTATTTTAAATTTGTATTATAAATTCTAACAAAGAAATAAAGGAACTCTTCACTAAGGTTATACCTTTGAGCAAAGTGAATACCTATTATGTTGAAAGCAAAGTGGTAGACACTGAGATATAGAATAAGATATGAATAAGATAACTTGAGTCATCCATCCAGTATCTCAGAAACTCATCTCAATAGAGAAAGTTGAATTTCCAAACCTAATTCTCAATCCTTCAGACAACTAGAAGGAGCAAAAATAAAATGAAAAAATTTGAAGATGGGGCGGCTGGGTGGCTCAGTTGTTAAGCGTCTGCCTTCGGCTCAGGTCATGATCCCAGGGTCCTGGGATTGAGCCCTGCATCGGGCTCCCTGCTCCGTGGGGAGCCTGCTTCTCCCTCTCCCACTCCCCCTGCTTGTGTTCCCTCACTAGCTGTGTTTCTGTCAAATAAATAAATAAAACCTTAAAAAAAAAAAAGAAAAAGAAAAAATTTGAAGAATTTTACGCCTCTAAATCTAAAACAATATTCTAAGTCTTAATCATTTTATATTAGAATTACTTTCTGTGATATTAACAATAATCTTCCGATTCCTTAGAAATAGATAAAAGAATCAGAATTTTAAGGTGTCATATTTTGTACTGCACAGAATTAGTTTGTTATAAACAAAGAATATAAAACTGGAATTCACATTTTAATGGAAAGTTTTTTTTAAAAGATTTTATTTATTTGAGAAAGAGAGAGTGCGCACAAGTGGGGGAGGAGGGGCAGAGGGAGAAGCAGGCTCCCCACTTAGCAGGGAGCCTGATGGGGGGCTTGATCCCAGGACCCTGGGATCATGACCTGAGCCCAAGGCAGAAGCTTTAAACGACTGAGCCACCCAGGCACCCCTTAATGGAAAGTTTATCAGCTACATAAAGATGTACTTTTAAAGAATCTTAAAAATAATATCTCAAAAAGAAATCATGTGAAAACTGTTTTTTAATAAAAATGCTAATTTACCTCTTCAGATTTCTTCTTTATCTGTTTTTCAAACTTTTCCTTATTTCCTTCTAATTGATTCAAGTGCAAGGCAAGTTCTTCCTTACAAATTTCCAGTGCTGAATCTAGTTGTCTGACCTAAGCAGGAGAAAAGCAAAAAAAGAAAAATCAACTAATATTAATGAGTGCTTATTATATGTTCAATATTTTACAGGTTTATCTCCTAATGTTACCTAACTGCTTAAAACTGAATACACAGCCCAACTTAGGACACAAAATGCTATTACAGAAAAAATTTATTTAGAAAACTGATTTTTTATTGCAAATTAGGAAATCAGAGGCTGGCGTCCTGAAGAATAAACCGAACATGAACAAGTGAAGAAGGGCATTCCAGGAAGAGGGAGTATGTCCAGAGACAAGACAATGTGAAAAGGAATGGTAGGAAGTTGGCAGAGTATTAATTTATAGGAGATGGGTATTTGGGAGATTAGACTGGAAAGACAGACTGGGGCCAACCGTCAAGAACCCGTAGACCAAACACCCTAAGACATTTACCTAAAATAGTAAGCAACATTTAAGCCTATTTCTTAAGTTCCCTTGATCAAGAAAAATAGTAAAGTGAGTACACACTAGTGTACTGTGCTAATAATGCTATGGTGTGAATATTCTGAATGTGCTCAAGTCACAAAGAAAATGAAAATATTTTTGTTAGCTAGAAAAAAAACTTAACGGGCTGCATTTGCTTTGAATCCGGGAAAACATTTTCAGAAAGGCAGCACTGTAACTTGGTCCAAGTGTTCACAGAGCTGCAAATGCTTTACACCACCTTAATATTAAACAGCAAATGAGCAAAGAGCAACACAAATTCAGTAAATTTTTTCACAAAAATTAGTTCAAGGGCCACAATTTGCACACATGCTCCATATCCCATCTGTCAAAAAGATGCTTGTCTTGCTTCTTTCTTAGTGTAATTTTGAGCTTCTCAGGAGTGTTTTTTTTCCCTCTCTTAATCAAGTAGCATTCTCGTAAGTCATCTTGAAGGTGTAAAAGAAATCTCAAGATAAGAAAAAGAGAAAAATGCTCCCTGTTGCAGATACTGTTTATTCTATATCATGAAATTATCTTTGCAACTCATATTTCTAAATAGAGAATCCTGAAATACAGTTTTCAAAGACTGTCCTTATGGCCTGTGAATATAACCATTAACAGCTAAAAAGCTGGTAATTTTGAATTATGCTTGTTAATAAATTAACATTAAATTAACACAAATTAACATTTGTTTTATGAAAGGCATAAATACTTATGAGTTTTCTTTCTTTCTTTTTTTCCTGAGGGTTTTATTTTTTTAGTTTTCTTTCTTAACCATGAGAATGAGCACTGCTACTTGTATCATCTCCCACACACAGAGAAAAAATGAAATCTGTGACTGTCAGAATATCGCACCTGATAATTAATAATGTAAAAACGAATTCAGGCAAGCTTTATCATGAGATGTTAAAACCATCGGTTATAGGTGGTTGAGGAGCAGTACATTCACATGGCCTGAAAGAATCACCGCACGTTTTATTAATTATAAAGGAAAAAAATGTGCCCTTCACATGGGGAGACCTGGCAGTAATCGGCTTACATAAGGTGCCCAATATTGGCAGTGACAGTAACGGGATAGTCTGACATGTGCTTCCTGATGGGAAGCAGAAGAACACAGTATAACTCATGTGGTGTTCTAGCTGACCTAGACTTTCAGAAGATTCACTATCAGAAGAACAGAAGGAAAGAGTGAGTTTAGGGAAACCGAAAGTGCCAAATGCAACATGTACTTATAAATGAATCCTAGATTGTAAAAAGAACAAGAACAAGCTGAAGTAGTGTTTCTGAAGGTTTTAATGGGCATACAAATCAGCTGGGCACCCTATTAAAATACAGATTCTGATTCAGTAGAAGGGCAAAAAGGTAAGACAGGAGACATGGGCTCAAAATTTAAGGAGGCACTCACTCGCAGGGTCATGCCAAGTGCCAACACTATACTTATACGACCCCAAGAGTAAGCATCTCCCTAAATTTTGCACCAGAAGCAATTCACTTCCTTCGCCTTAATTCCAATTCTGTTCAGTAGGTCCGGGGTATAGCCGAAATTCTCCAAGTCAAACACGTTTCTAGGTGATGTTGATGTTGCTAGTCCACAGACAATGCTTTGAGTAGCAAGGCTATATAGAACGATTTTAAATAATTGGAAAAATTTTAGTATGGACTGTGTGTTGAATGATGTCACTGAATTAACTTTTACTTTCTCTGGTGTGTAGAGTGGTGAGGTCATGTAGGAGAAAGTTTCTGTTCACAGGAGATGCAAGTTTAAATATTAAAGGTGTAAAGTGTTACGACATCTGCAACCTTCTCTCAGGTGGTCTGGCAAAAAGGAAATGTGTACGTTATGAGATTGGGTGGGTGCGTGCACAAGTGGGTATGTATGTGTAGGGAGAGATGAAATGAATGTAGCTAAACAGACAGTAAATCGAGGGAGAGGGTTCACAAATGTTCTCTGTACTATTCTTTCCATTTTTTTGCAGGTTTGGAATTTTTCAAAATAAAATTTAAAGATTTTTTTTTTTTTTTTAATAGAGACACAGCGAGAGAGGGACCACAAGCAGGGGGAGTGGGAGAGGGAGAAGCAGGCTTCCCGCGGAGCAGGGAGCCCCATGTGGGGCTCGATCCCAGGACCCTGGGATCATGACCTGAGCTGAAGGCAGACGCTTAACGACTGAGCCACCCAGGTGCCCCTCAAAATAAAATTTAATTAAAATTAATAAATCAATTTAAAAAATAATAAAACCCCAAACATTTACTACTCTGTTGGATTCATTATTTGAACAGGAGTTTGAGAGTCTAAATCTCATATGGATAAGCATCATTCACCTCATACAAACCACCTATAAATACACACGTATATATATGGACATAAATGAATGAAATGAAAACAAAGACACTGCTTTGTTGAACCAAAGAACTTCCTCAGGAGTACAGTCTGGGGGTAACCAAGTATGGGCTCTACTCTACCTATTTTCAACAAAAGCAGCTAAGTTCTTTTTTGTTGTTGCTTTTTTCTACTTATGACTTTCTTTGGGAAAAGAAAAAAATCCAGAGTGGAATATAAAAGCAAAACAAAAGAAAGTAAGTAAACAAAATCTCTAAATCTAACAGGCACCTTCTCAATATTCTATTTAACAACACGTAATATAATTGCTTTAATTTATTGGTTTCTTATTCCTGTTCAGAATTTCCCATCAATCTTCTAGTTCTCATTAATCATACTTTCATAAATGGTATCTTTAAATTGATTCTTATAACTCTCCTGCAGATAGAAAATTCAGAATTTTTGTGATTTCATTCTTAATTATATTTGTATCTCCTTTGTTAATGGTTGAATTGACTGCATTTTCCAAGACTTTACCAATTGTAAGAATATATTCTTTGACTGGTTACTTTAAAAAAATTCATTATTTTTTATGTAAAGAACAAATAGAGGTACCTACGTAGAGAGACATAGCCAAAGTCAAGAGGGGAAGGTGGTAATGACATATCAGGAAGAAACTAGGTTTCAAACTTCAATTTTGTTGCTACAAATATCCTGTATGTTAGGTTTGGTATAGCTTGAGTCACAGGAATGTTGTTTCTATATTTCTTCCTCATTTTGGTGTTTGCCCCAATAACATCAAACCTAAAGCCATTAAGGGAATAAAACCCAGTAACATAATTTCTTCTCTTACTGATTTTAATATCTGGTTATTAACATATGGAAATAAACTACTAGATGTGTTAGGCAGTTTAATAAAAAACAGGAGGTAAGTGGCAATATAGATTTTATTTAATGAAATTATTTCATGCCTACAACTTTTATAATGATTTTTTCATGTTAATGATCTTAGAGGTTATTGTTACATGAGGAAATGAATTGACATGGCATTAAACGTTAAAAGTTTTGGGGAATACTATATGAAAGTTATGGATAAACATAATTGTGTTTACATGGGCATACTTGGTAATAAAATGGATTAAAAACAGAGTACTAGGCAAAAATAACACTGAATTAACATATTCCTTATATTCAAGCCATATATGACAGAATAAACATGCTGTTACCTATTTTTAACACTAAAAATGCAAAGGAGAAATATCGAATATACAGTAAGTACTTATGAAACTTTGAGTAACTGAGTATGTGCCAAGCATTATATATAGGTACCTAATTTCATCTCCTCCTCATACTGACCCTCCTCCAGAGTATTGTTATCTGTATTTTACTGATGAAAAAGTTAAAGTTCAGAGACTTAAAATAACCTAGCCAGGGTTAAAGCTAACTAGTAAGCACTCTGAAATCAGAACTGAACCTCAAGTCAACTTAGCTCCAAAATCCATTCTTTTAACCATGAAGACAGAGTAGCCATAAAACAAAAGTATTTTTGTATTTTATCTGAAAATTCTGATTTTCTCCCCTAATTAATCTTATAGCAGAACTGGTAAAAAGAAGTAAAATTCGACTGCTTGTAGATTCATCTCCTTTCACTTCCTCTGTTAATTCTTTACTGGTAATGTTAATAAGTAGCTACAATTAAAAAAACATTTTTTGTTAAAAAAGAAGCCTTTCTTTTTTTTTTTTTTTAAAAGATTTTATTTATTCATTTATTTGAGAGAGTGAGAGAGAGAGAGCACATGAAAGGGGGGAAGGTCACAGGGAGAAGCAGACTCCCCACCGAGCAGGGAGCCCGATGCGGGACTCGATCCTGGGACTCCAGGATCATGACCTGAGCCGAAGGCATTCGCTTAACCAACTGAGCCACCCAGGCGCCCAAAAAAGAAGCCTTTCTTAAGGCAAAAAAAAAAAAGGTTAGACAATCCACAAACCAGATTATCAACAATCAAATAATTAAGATTATAATTCACAATGAAAAAATACTTACAGAAACTAAGTTCACTGACTCAGGTAAAATCTTCACCTGTGAGTTTTTATCTAAATAATTTTTATAATTTTTAGAGAAAAGTATAAAAGCTACAGAATGTCTCTATTAAAAAAAAAAGTTTTAAAAAATTAGCATACTAGCCTTGATTGTTTCTTCAGATACTTGGTTCTGTAATGTTCTCAAAGCTTCATCTTTCTTCATGTTTTCCTTTTCCATCTCCTGAAAACACACAGATTGGTAGCAAAAATATGAGTACATGTATAAATATTTTAATTTTAGCATTACTAATAGGCTGTTAAGCAACTGATTTAATTAGAATTAAAGGTAGGTTATAGAAACGTTAAGTATTAGTCAGCTGTTAAACAGCACTTTCAGGGGCGCCTGGGTGGCTCAGTCAGTTAAATGTCTGCCTTTGGCTCAGGTCATGATCCTGGGGTCCTGGGATCGAGCCCCGCATCGGGCTCCCTGCTCAGCGGGAGTCTGCTTCTCCCACTCCCTCCCCGCTTGTGCTCTCTGTTGCTATCTCTGTCTCTCTCAAATGAGTAAGTAAAATCTTTTTTAAAAATGAATAAATAGATAAAATAAACACTTTCACAAAGATGATTTTACCCCTTTGCTTTCCGTCAGGAGTCTGTCTAGTGATTCAAGATGATGTTGTTTACATATTATATCTTGCTGCAAAATGGACATAGTCTTTTCTTGTTCTTTAAACTGTTGGTCTTTTTTCTCTAGTTGAGATTCAAGCTAAACATAAAAACATGATTTATTAACTTGCATATAATTTTTTAAAAATCATGAAACATGTTAAATATACAGAAAAGAATATAATACTCCTGTGTTAAATTACTATTGAAATTACATAGATTTTTCATTTTGCCAAATTTCCTTCAGTTTCTCTCTCTTGAGAGAAGAAATGAAATCACATGGCCAGGTCTTACCTCTCACCAATACAGTTGATTTCCTCCCTCATCAATACAGCTGACCCTTGACCAACACAGGTTTGAATTGCACAGGTCCACTTATATGAGGATTTTTTACAGTATGGTACTGTAAATGTATTTTTTCTCTTCGTTATGATTTTCTTAATCACATTTTCTTTTCTCGGGATTTATTGTAAGAATACACTATATGATACATGTAACATACAAAATATGTATTAGCTGACTGTTTTGTTATCAGCAAGGCTTCTGGTCATGAGTAGGCTGTTCAGTTTTGGGGGAGTCAAAAGTTAGATGAGAATTTTCAACTGTGCAGGGGGACTGTGCCCCTAACCCCTAAGTTGTTCAAAGGTCAAATGTACTATGCTGAAATTGGTCTGCATCATTCTCTGGTATGTTTCTCACACGTTTTTTGTGTTTACTACATATGTAGATCTATGAATAATATGTAATGTATTTTTGTTTTGAAATTTTACACAGACAATATCAAAACATCTGCAAGTTGTAGCGACTTGGTTTTTTTACTCAATATTGTTTTAGATATTTATCCCTGGATATTTATCCATGTAACCATATGTAGATCTAATTCATTGCTTTTTCTAACAGTACAGTATTCCATTGTAACAACAAATTACAGTTGTCTTCTCTTCTACTCAAGAACAGTTTAATATTCTATTTTTCACCATCACAACAATGTTACAATACATCCTGTGTGCACTTCTCTTTGTGTTAGAGTTTCTTTAGAATAGATCACCTAGAAGTGGACTTTCTGTTTGTAGGATATGCACATTTCCAATTTCATTAGGTATTTCTCTTCAAAGTGCATCAAAATTTATGCTTATATTAGAAATGTATAAGATTCTCATTCCCACAACTTCAACAATAATTGGTGTTATCAAAATTTCAAAATATCTTTGTGAAGACAAAATAGGAAATTACTGATACGTGTATATGCATATATGTGCATATTACATACAAATGTGCAAAATTATATGATATATATATAACACACATACATATATAATAAAAATATGACAGAACAAGGTTAACTAGAAAATATTAAAACTAAGTAACCCTGAAAACACTCAAATGAAAATAATCAAATAACAAATTAGAGGAACAGAACAAATAAAGATGGAAGAAAAGTGAACAGAGCCTAAAAGACCTGTTGGACACCATCCAGCAGACCAAAACGCAGATCATGGGAGGAGAGGAGAGGGAAAAAGGGACACTGAGAATATCTGAAGAAATAATGATTGAAAATGTCTAAATTTGGGGCACCTGGCTGGCTCAGTTGGAAAAGCATGCAACTCCTGATCTCAGGGTCATGAGTTTGAGTCCCAAGAAAATGTCTAAATTTAATGAAAGACATGGAAATAAACATCCAAGAATCTCAACTCCAAGAAAGATGAACTCAAAAAAGAATCACACAAAGACACAGATATAATCAAAACTTTCAAAAGACAGAGAAATCAGCAAGAGATAAATGAGTAATCACATACAAGGATCCACAATAATATTACAAGCAGATTCTCATCAGATACTTTGGAAGCCAAAAGACAAATGTGTTGATTTACTGAAAAGAAAAAAATGTCCACCAAGAATCCTACTATCTGGCAAAACTGTCCTTCTGAAGTGAGGCAGAAATTAAGACATTCCCAGATAAATAAATGCTGAGGGGGTTGTGATCACCAGATATGCCCCACCAGAAACGCTCAAGGGAGTTCTACAAAGCGAAATGAAAGGACACTAGACAATAATTCAAAGCCATATGGAGTATTAAAACTCTCAAAGATAACAGCAAGGATAATTATAAAAGCTAGTATTATTCTAACAATGGTTTATAATTACTTTTTGTTTTCTATAGGATTTAATATATTTAATGAAGAAAAAACCAGTTAGTGTAATTTATTAGTATAAATTTGGTTTGTAATTCCAAGTCTTCTTTTCTAAATAGTTGGAGAGACTAATACATTTGAACGAATTATTAGCTTATGTTTTAGGGCACACAAGGTATAAAGAAATAATTTTGTGGGCGCCTGGGTGGCTCAGTTGGTTGGGCGACTGCCTTCGGCTCAGGTCATGATCCTGGAGTCCCGGGATCGAGTCCCGCATCGGGCTCCCTGCTCGGCAGGGAGTCTGCTTCTCCCTCTGACCCTCCTCCCTCTCATGCTCTCTGTCTCTCATTCTCTCTGTCTCAAATAAATAAATAAAATCTTTAAAAAAAAAAA
>NC_138372.1:71912914-71984158 GCF_054177405.1 Leptonychotes weddellii | reverse complement strand
ATAATTTTGTGACATTAACATTAGAAAGGAGTAAAAATGGAGCTGTAAAAGGACACAATTTTTGTATATTACTGAAGTTAGGCTGGTACAAATTCAAATTAGAATAATAAAACTTTAGGGGTGCCTGGGTGGCTCAGTCGTTAAGCATCTACCTTCGGCTCGGGTCATGATCCCAGGATCCTGGGATCAAGCCCCACACCGGGCTCTCTGCTTGGTGGGAAGCCTGCTTCTCCCTCTCCCACTCCCCCTGCTTGTGTTCCCTCTCTTGCTCTCTCTCTCTGTCAAATAAATAAATAAAATCTTAAAAAAAAAAAAGAATAAAACTTTAGAATGTTAAATGTAATACCCATGACAACCACACAAAAAATAACAATACAATATTCACAAAAGAGAATGGAAACAAGAAAAGAATTTCAAAATTTCACTACAAAAAAAAAACAAAACCTGAATTCAAAAGAAGACAGTAATGTAGGAAAGGAGGGACAAAAAAGCTGTAAGGCATATAGAAAACAAACAGCATCATGACAAAAAGACAGTCTCTATCAGTATTTACTTTAAATATAAATGGATTAAACTCTCCAATCAAAAGATAGAGACTGGCAGAAGATAAAAACACATGATCCAAATACAGTTGACCCTTGAACAATGCAGAGGTTAAGGTGGCTGACCCCATGTGCAGTTGAAAATCTGTATAACTTTTGACTCCACAGAAACTGAACTACTAATAGCCTATTGCTGACCAAAGCCTTACCAATAACATAAACAGTTGATTAACACATATTTTGTATCTTACATGTATCATATTCTTATAATAAAGTAAGCTAGAGAAAAAAATATTAATAAAATCATAAGAGAAGATACATTTACAGTACTGTTGTAAAAAATCCACAAATAAGTGGACCCACGTTGTTCAAGGGTCAACTGTATATGCTGTCTACAAGAGACTCACTTGAGATCCAAAGACACAAGCGTGTTAAAAGTGAAAGGATATAAAAAGATATTCCATGCAAATAAGTAACCAAAAGAGAGCAGGGGTACCTACACAAATATCAGAAAAAACACTTTATATCAAAAAAGGTTTTAAGAGACAAAGGACATTATTTACTATAAGGTTCAAAATAGTAGCGAGATATAATAATTATGAAGTTTACTCATGTAATGACAGACCATCAAAATATATGAGGCAAAAACTGACAAAACTGAAGGGAAAAACAGACACTACAAAAATAGTTGGAAACTTCAATACCCCATTCATAATAATGGACAGAAGACTAGACAGAATATAAGTAAGGAAACAGAGGACTTAACAGAATAAATCAACTAGATCTGATAGACATATACAGAACACTCTACCCAACAACAAAATACACATTCTTCTCAAGTGTGAAGGGGACATTTTGCAGGATAGACCATGTTAGGCCACAAATTGAAGTCTCAACAAATTTAAAAGGACAGGTATCATTCAAAGTATCTTCTCCAACCACAACCAGATGAAATTAGAAATGAATAATGAAAGGAAAATTAAAAAATTCATAAGATTGTGGCATTAATTAAACAACAGATTTTTAAACAATCAATGAATCAAAGAAGAATTCACAAGGGAAATTAGAAGATAATTAGGAGACAAATGAAAACAAAAACACCACTTACCAAAACTTAAGAGACACAGCCAAAGTGGGGCTAAGGGGTAATTTACAGCTATAAATGCTTACATTAAAAAACAAAAAAGATCTCAAGTCAATAATTTAACTTCAAAACATAAGGAACTAGAAAAAGAAGAACAAACTAAACCCAAAGCTAGTTGAGGGAAGGAAATAATAAAGATTACAGTAAAAATCAACAAAACGGAGAACAGAAAACAATAAAGTAAATCAATGAAATGAAAAGTTAGCTCTTAGAAAAAATAAATAAAAGTGACAAATCTTTAGCCGAATAGATTAAAAAAACAGAGAACGCAAATTAACAAAATCAGAAATGAAAGTGGGGATAGTACTGCCAATTATACAGAAACAAAAAAGATCATAAGAAAGCATAATGAATAATTGTATGCCCACAAATTGAATAATCTAAATGAAATGGACAAATTCCTAGAAATACAAAACCTACAAAGACTATATAATGAAGAAATAGATCATCTGAATGACCTAAAACTAGTAAGAAGTTAAATCAGTAATCAAAAAGCTCCCAACAACTCTGAAAAACAAACTGAGGGTTCTAGAGGGGAGGGGGTTGGGAGGATGGGTTAGCCTGGTGATGGGTATTAAAGAGGGCACATTCTACATGGAGCACTGGGTGTTATGCACAAACAATGAATCATAGAACACTACATCTAAAACTAATGATGTAATGTATGGGGATTAACATAATAAAAAAATTAAAAAAAAAAAAAAAAGCTCCCAACAAAGAAAAGCCCTGAACCTGATAGCTTCACTAGTGAATTCTATCAAACATTTAAAGAATACCAATGTTTAGGGGTGCCTGGGTCAGTTGAGCGTCTGAATCATGATTTCTGCTCAGGTCATGATCTCACGGGTCATGGGATCAAGCAACACATCAGGTTCTGTGCTCAGCACAGAGTCTGCTTGAGATTCACTTCTTCTGCCTCTCCCCCCACACTCTCTCCCTCTCTCAAATAAAATCTAAAAAAAAAAAAACAGAATACCAATCTTTCTCAAACTTCTCCAAAAAAGTTAAGAGAGAACACTTTTTTTTTTTTAAGATTTTATTTATTTATTTGACCGAGAGAGACACAGTGAGAGAGGGAACACAAGTAGAGGGAGCGAGAGAGGGAGAAGCAGGCTTCCTGCTGAGCAGGGAGCCCGATGCGGGGCTGGATTCCAGGACCCTAGGATCATGACCTGAGCCAAACACAGATGCTTAATGAATGAGCCACCCAGGCGCCCCAAGAGAACACTTCTTAACTAATTCTGAGACCAGTTTTAACCTGATACTAAAACCAGACAAAAACACTAATGGAAAACTACAGATCAATATCCCTTATGAACATTAAAGCCAGAATCAATATAATACTAATAATCCAAATTCAGCAGCATGGTAAAAGGATTATACACTATGACCAAGTGGGATTTATTCCTGGAATGCAAGGGTGGTTCAACATGTAAAACTCAATGTAATACGCCATATCAACAGAATGAAGAAAAAAAAAACGTATGATCATCTCAATTGATGCAGAAAAGCTGACAAAACTCAACACCCTTTCATGATAAAAACACTCAACAAACTAGGAATAAAATAAAACTACCTTAACATAATAAAAGCCATATATGGAAAACCTACAGCTAACATCATACTGAAAATGGTGAAAGACTGAAAACTTTTCCTCTAAGATCAGGAACAAAACAAGGATGCCCCCTTTCATTTCTATTCAACACAGTACTAGAAGTTCTGGCCAGAGCAATCAGTGTCCATTGATAGATAAATGGATAAGCAAAATGTGGTATATACAGACAACAGAATATTCATTCTTATAAAAGAAGTAAATTCTGCAATATGCCACAACATGGATGAACCTCAAGGACATTATGCTAAGTGAATTAAGCCAGTCACAAAAAGACAAATACTGTATGATTCCACTTACATGAGATACTTAGGGTAGTCAAAATCACTGGGACAGAAGAAAGTAGAATGATGGTAGCTAGGGGATGGGGGGAGGGCATAATGGGAGGTATTGTTTAATGGGTATAGAGTTTCAGTTCTGATATTATCCCACACGTCCCTTAGGCTCTGTTCTTTTTCCAAATCTTTTTTTCTCTCTGTTGCTCAGTTTGAATAATGTTATTGCTCTATATTTCAAGCTCTTATTTTTATACTCACACAAACACACACACACACACACACACACACACACACACACACCCCCGGTAGAATATTATTCAGCCACAAAAAAGAAAAACATAATATCTTACTCTTTCAATCTGCTTTTCCATTTCTTTATGCTGTTCAAGATGAATTTTCTTAGCCTTTTCAAAAGCTAAACAAATTTTCTCATGTTCTGTATTGATATTGGTTTCTAGACTTCTTATCTTTTCATTTTTTTCCTAGAAATACAAAAAGACTTTAAAAGAATATAATTGAGAACTAGTTTTACATAAAAGTACATAAGTAAAGCATTAAATTTGTCATACTCTATTCTTTGAAGAATCACAGTAGGTAATATGTAAAACTTCAAAAATAAACATTTATTGAAGAGACAAAATGGTTATTTTAAAAAACCACATCAAAATGAAAGATTTAACTATTTTAAAATACTGAAAAGTCTATCAAAGAAGTATACTATTTCCTTCAATTCTACTAGAATAAAAATCAGAAACGGCAGATAACAACTTGCCATATAAGCCTATAAACTTAAAAATACAGAAGCAAAAAAATGAATCATCAGGAAAGTTTAGTAGAATTTATACTTTCCTATTCGGTATACTGTACAACAATGATACTAAAACAAACACGCTGTCACAAATCAAGTGCCTTAAAGTCACAGTGAATTTGTAGCCAAACAGTAATTTTTACCATAAGCTCCTGCTCTAGTTCTGCATTTTTTGCAGCAATAGAGGAATAAGCAACTATTTTTTCTTCTAGCTGTTTCTCGAGAGTTAAAAGTTGAGAACACTTCTTTGTCATCTGAAAACATATTGAAAGAAATTAAAAATTATTTTTTAAAAAATTACTTTTAAAGATAAGTGACAATTTAGAAGAAAAATAGTGAAGGGAAGTCCAGGTATATGACAGATTGTTCCATCTATGTAATACATAAGTAGTTTAATTCTGACCCCTATGTCCAAATATGATTGCATCCTAACCCATTTCTTAAAAGTAGCTGTTAAAGACTGAAATTAGTATAATAAAATGTTAACAGTAGCTATTTCTGGTGGTGGAATTATCAATGGTTTATTTTCTTCTTTGTCCTTTGTGTATTTTCAACAAGACTGTAATAATTTTGTAATTTGAAAAGTTATTAATCTCAGTACTAGATAATTTTCTAAGTAAGCTGATGGCTATAATTTAGATTTAGACTGACTAAATCTCCTTTTCCATTACTTACATAATGTAAGTTTTTCCTTGGTGTAGGCTACAGATTTTAAAATGAGAAATCAGACCTTTTAAAAGTACTCCTACAGACAGCATCAGCCTCAGTTTTAAAGTGAGTATAACATATACACATGTGGTCCTGGTCTATAATTACCTAAAAAGGCATCCTTATTCTATCCTCAATAGAAATGAAGATCAAATACTCACAAAACACACATTATGCACTTTTCAAAATGTAATCCAAGCATATCTGCATCATAATCACATGCAGTTGTTCACAAATGCAGATTTCTGAGCATGACTCCATACCTACTGGATCAGAATCATTAGAACAGTACCCAGAAATCTACATGTTTAACAGGCTTCCCAGCCGGTTCTGCTGTTAGCTAACATTCAAAATCCTCTATTATCACTCCTTTTCTTCCAATTACATAATCCAAATTCTTGACTTGTAAATGTGTATTAGCCATATTAACTTATACTTGGAAGAAATAACAGACTGCAATACATTAGAAGGTCCACCATATTTGAGACCTGTTAGCCACTAGAGAGTAATTTCTCACTTTTAACATAGGTTAAAACCCAAAGGTTTCCAAATATAATTTTAAAAGAATTTATAACTGATGTATAAATCTGGACTTACACATACAACTTTTACACAACTATAGTGCCTTTTTTCTTGTCTCCAAAGTTAGTACATATAAACAGCTAATTCAAGCTTACTTCACTTTCTAGTTTGCTAGAGTTTGAAGCTTTCTCCAGCAGCTCCTCTTGTATCAGCTGAAACTGACTAGTTCTGTGGGCCATGTTAACCTTCAAATCAGAATTCTCAGCTTCTATTTGCACCAACTTAGCACGTAGTTCTTCTATTCCAGAAGCAAGTCTCTGCCTTTCTCTTTCATACTGCTTATTCACAGTATGTTGATTTTGGTCTTTTATTCTTTCTGCTAACAAACATAAAAGGAAAATTGTTCTGTATAAAACTTAAAGAATAAAAACCTATTCAATGTTGAAAGTTTTAATCATAAACAAAGTTTAATTTCTCATCTGAAGAATACTAAAGGGAATGGAGAAAGACATACGTTAAGGAAAATATAATGAAGGAACATGGTAAGGTACTTTCTATAATTAAGTACATAACAAAGTAGGAGTAAAATCTTCTGAATCTTTCACTTTTCTAGACTATTCCTTCACACCAGAAAGAGCCCTTCTCTCACTATAAAATTTTTTGGAAAGAAAACATTGTAAAAAAAAATCACTGTTTAAAAAAAAAGTTGTTCTGTTTCCTTAAACTGAAGTTGACCATAAAATTTCTCTGGATAACTTGGCATCATTAATATTTTGATGTAGGGGCACCTGGGTGGCTCTGCCTTCGGCTCAGGTCATGATCTCAGGGTCCTGGGATTGAGCCCTGCATCAGGCTCCCTGCTCAGCAGCGGAGTCTGCTTCTCCCTCTCCCTTCTTCCCCTCCCCCCACTTGTGTTTTCTCTCTCTCACATGAGAGAGTTTTGAAATCTTCAAATCTTCAAATCTTCTCTCTCTCAAATAAATAATCTTTTTAAAAAAAGAATATTTTCATATATTGTATACAGATGCAAGTTCAAAAGCTGAAGACGAATCCTTCCTAGTCTAAACTAGCTCATGAGAATTCAGTGATGCTTTTTGAACTACTAAGGGTTATCAAAGATAGTTGTTCAAACACATCCTTTCTCCACTACAAACATATAAACTTACTCCCACCTAAAAGTGACTGAGCTTTCAGGAGTGCCTTAAAGAGGCATAATGTATATGATTGCATAAGAACACACACAGGTATGGAAATATGTAGAGATGTACTATGCCTTCAAGGGTTACTTAAGTAGCCATTTCCTATCAGTTCTCCATATCCCTAATATTTCACTTTCTAGGCTATCTATCTATCATTAGCTCTATACTCTTTGATGTAAGAGAATTTATAACATATTTATCAACACCTCTAATAACTAGCGTTCATTCTGCTAATAATCTCATCACTCATCCCTATTCTCTCTAATCACTTAGCTATCTAATTCTGCTGTCATTTTCCTGCCACCAGCCAATCATATTTGAAGATAGACAATGATAAGTTAAAGATACACATGTTAACCACTAGGGCAACCATTAAGAAAATAAAGAGGTATAGTTAGCTAATCAATAGTGGAGACAAAATGGAATACTAAAATATAATTGATCCAAAAGAAAGCAGGAAAGATGAATAAAGGGCATTAGAATAAATAGCAAACAAATACCAAGATGACAGTTTCTTTCTCCCTCTCCCTTTGCCCCCCCCCACGCTCTCTCTTTCAAATAAATAAATCTTTAAAAAAAATAATAAATAAAAATGTACTTGACTGATGTAAAATTTACTTAAAATAAGATGCACCCATTTAAAATATAAAGTTTGATACGTTTTATCAAATGTTTTTTTCATATGTTTATACCTTTGTAACTATCACCACAATCAAGACATCTAACATTTTCATCAGTAGACAAATGGCCAACAGACACATGAGCAAATGTTCGACATCACTAATTATCAGGGAAATGCAAATCAAAACCTCAATAAGATATCACCTCACACCTGCCAGAACAGCTAAAATCAAAAACACAACACTGTTGGTGGGAATGCAAACTGGTGCAGCCACTTGGAAAACAATATGGAAGTTCCTTAAAAAATTAAAAACAGAATTATTATATGATCTAGTAATTCCACTACTGGGTATACATGCAAAGAAAATGAAAACACTAATTCGAAAAGATATATGCACCCCTATATTTATTGCATTATTACTTATAATAGCCAAGATATGGAAGCAACCCAAGTGTCCATCGATAAATGAATGGATAAAGGAGATGGGGTGCGGGTATGTGTGTATAAAATGGGATATTACTCAGCCATAAAAAAGAATGAGATCTTGCCATTTGCAGCATGAATGGACCTAGAAGATATAATGCTAAGTGAAATAATAAGTCAGACAGAGAAAGACAAATACTGTGTGATTTCACTCACATGTGGAATTTAAGAAACAAATGAACAAAGAAAAAAAGAAAAAAAATTCATATATGGAGAACAAATTGGTGGTTCCCAGAGGGAGGGGGAAAGTTAAATAGTTAAAAGGGATTAAGAGTACACTTATCATGATGAATGCTGAGTAATGTATAGAAATGTTGAATTACTATATCATACACCTGAAGCTAATATAACATGCTATTTTAATTATACTTCAATTAAAAAAACCCCAAAAACCAGAAAAACATTTCCCTCAGGATCAATTGTACTCCTTCTCAATTTTCTTTGGGTTTAATTATATCTTTAATTTTTCTTACAGTGAAAGCTTAGATTATTGATTTTAAACATTTCTTCTTTTCTAATCTAAGTATTTAAAGGTATAAACTTATCATTAGGCAATGCTGTAGCTCCCACTAATTTTTATGCTGTATTTTCATCTTATTTACTTCAAAATATCCTACAATATCTCCTGAGTTTATTTCCAAGTATTTAGAATTTTCCGGGTATCTTTTTGTTATTAGTAGTGGACATTAGGTTGTTTTTCTTAAACAACCTAATTCATGAATGAACCTGATTTCAGTTGTTTAAAATGTTTTGAGACTTAGTTTATAGGCCAGCATATGGAGTATTTTGATGAATATTTTAAATACATTTGAGAAAATTGTATATTCTGGTGATTATTGTGTAGAGTGAATGTCAATCATATTAAACTTCTTTATAGTACTTAAGTCTTCTTTCCCCTTAATGATTTTCTGTGTACTTGTTCTATCAGTTACTGAGAAAGAAGTTTTGAAATCTTCAAATATGTATGTGGGTTTGTTAATTTATCCTTCTAGTTCTGTCAGTCTCAACTCTGCTTTGTCTGAAATTAATATAGTTATTCCATCTATTTTTATTGATATATAATTGACATATAACACTGTATTAGTTTCAGGTGTATGACATAATGAATTGATATATGTATATATTTTGAAATGATTACCACAGTAAGTCTATTTAACATCCGTCATCACATATAGTTACAAATTTTGGGGAGGGATGAGAGCTTTTTTTTTGAAAGATTTTATTTATTTGAGGGGCACCTGGGTGGCTCAATCGTTAAGTGTCTGCCTTTGGCTAAGGTCATGATCCCAGGGTCCTGGGATCAAGCCCTGCATGGGGCTCCCTGCTCAGCGGGAAGCCTGCTCCTGCCTCTCCCACTCCCCCTGCTGTGTTCCCTCTCTCGCTTTGTCTGTCTCTGTCAAATAAATAATTAAAATCTTTAAAGAAAAAGAAGATTTGAGAGAGACTGAGAGAACGAGCAGGGGGAGGGGCAGATGATTATATATATATATATAAATGAGTGCAGACATCTTTTCAAGATAGTGATTTCAGGGGGGTGGGGGGATGGGGTAGCCGGATGATGGGTATTAAGGAGGGCACATGTTGTGATGAGCACTGGGTGTTATACGCAAACAATAAATCATGGAACACTACATCAAAAACTAATGATGTATTATATGGTGGCTAACTGAACATAATAAAAAGACAGTGATTTCAGATGTCAGGTAAATACTCAGAAGTGGAATTACTGCAACATATGGTAGTTCTACTTTTAATTTTCTGAGGAACTTCCATACTGTTTTCCAAAGCGGCTGTATCAATTTACATGCTCACCAACAGGGCACAGGGTTCTCTTTTCTCCACATCCTCACCAATGCTTATTTCTTGTTTTTTTGATGATAGCCACTCTGACAGATGTGGGGTGATAGTTCATTGTGGATTTTGGTTTTTTTTTTTGTTTGTTTTTAAGATTTTATTTGTTTATTCATGAGAGACAGAGAGAGAGAGAGGCAGAGGCAGAGGGAGAAGCAGGCTCCCCGCAGAGCAGGGAGCCCGATGCGGGACTCGATCCCAGGACCCTGGGACCATGATCTGAGCCGAAGGCAGACGCCCAACCAACTGAGCCACCCAGGCATCCCTCATTGTGGTTTTGATTTGCATTTCCCTGATGATTAGTGCTGTTGAGCATCTTTTCATGTGTTTGTTTACCATCTGGATGTCTTCTTTAGAAAAATGTCTATTTAGATCCTCTGCCCATTTTTAAAAAATATTTATTTGAGAGAGAGAGCTGGGGGAAGAGCTGAGGGGGAGGGACAAGTGGACTTCACACTGAGTGCCAAGCCCAACCTGGGGCTCGATCCCACGACCCTGAGATCATGACCTGAGCTGAAATCAAGAGTTAGATGCTCAACCGACTGAGCCAGGTGCCCCGCCTCTGCCCATTTTTTAACTGAATTGTTTTTTTGTATTGAGTTGTATGAGTTTTTATGTATTTTGGATATTAATCCCTTATCAGATAAGATTTACAAATGCTTTCTCCCACTTTATAGGTTGTCTTTTCTTTTGCTGGACAGAAGCTTTTTAGTTTGATATAGTCCCACTTGTTTATTTTTACTTTCTTGCTTTTGATTTTGGTGTCAAATCCAAAAGAAAATCATCACCAAGACTGATATCTAGGAGCTTTTTTCTTATATTTTCTTCTAGAAGTTTTACGGTTTCAGGTTTTATATTAAAGTCTGTAATCCATTTTGAGTTGATTTTTGTCTGTAAGATAGCAGTCTACCTTCATTCTTTTGCATACAGCTATTCAGTTTTCCTGACACTGTTTATTGAAAAGACTATCCTTATCCTATTGTTTGTTCTTGTCTCCTTTGTTCTAAATTAATTGACCCCATATGCACAGGTTTATTTTTGTGCTCTCTACGCTGTTCCATTGATCTATATGTCTGTTTTTAATGCCAACACCATACTGTTTTGATTATTATAGCTTTGTAATATAGTTTGAAATTATGAAGTGTGATGCCTCCAGTTTTGTTTTACTTTCTCAAGATTACTTTGGCTATTTGTGGTCCCATACAAATTTTAGGATTGTTCTACTGTTCTATAAAAAATCCACTGGAGGGCACCTGAGTGGCTCAGTCAGTTAAGCATCTACCTTCAGCCCAGGTTATGATCCCAGGGTCCTGGGATCAAGTCCTGCACTGGGCTCCCTGCTCAGTGGGGAGTCTGCTTCTCCCTCTCCCTCTGCTCCTTCCCCCTGCTTGTGCACTCTCTCTCTCTCTCTCATGTTCTCTCTCTCAAATAAATAAAATCTCAAAAAAAAAAAAAAGAAATATATTTTTGTTTTAAAAAGAAAGCCATTGGAAAGGAGCTAGAAAAAGAACAACAAATGAAGCCTAAAGCCAGAAGAAGGGAAATAATAAAGATTAGAACAGAAATAAACGATATAGAAACAAACAAAAAAAGAAACCCAGAACGATCAATGAAACCAGGAGCTGGTTCTTTGAAAGAATAAAACTGATAAACCCTGAGTCAGACTTATTAAAATGAAAAGAGAAGGGCATTTGGGTGGCTCAGTCAGTTAAGCGTCTGTCTTCAGCTCAGGTCATGATCTTGGGGTCCTGGGATTGAGCCCCACGTCAGGCTCCCTGCTCAGTGGGGACTCTGCTTCTTCCTTTCCCTCTGCCCCTACCCCTGCTCATGCTCTCACACACTCTCTCTCTCTCAAATGAATAAATAAAAAATCATAAAAAAAAAAGAGAGAAAGGACTCAAATAGATAAAATCATGAATGAGGAGAGATCACAAGCAACACCAATGAAATACAAATAATTATAAAATATTATGAAAAATTATATGCCACCCAGTCAATCTGGAAGAAATGGATGCATTCCTAGAAACATATAAACTACCAAAACTGAAACAGGAAGAAACAGAAAACTTGAACAGACCGATAACCAACAAAGAAATTGAATCGGTAATCAAAAATCTCCCAACCAGGGCGCCTGGGTGGCTCAGTCATTAAGCGTCTGCCTTCAGCTCAGGTCATGATCCCAGGGTCCTGGGATCGAGCCCCACATCGGGCTCCCTGCTCTGCGGGAAACCTGCTTCTCCCTCTCCCACTCCCCCTGCTTATGTTCCCTCTCTCGCTGTGTCTCTATCAAATAAAGAAAATCTTAAAAAAAAAAAAAAAAAAATCTCCCAACCAACAGAAATCCAGGGCCGGATGGCTTCCCAAACATTTAAAGAAGAGTTAATACCCATTCTTCTCAAACTGTTCCAAAAAATAGAAATGGAAAGAAAACTTCCAAATAGCCCATTGTAGGGCTCAATCTCATGACCCTGAGATTGGACTTGAGCCAAAACCAAGAGTTGGACATTTTAACTGACTGTGCCACCCAGGTGCCCTAAAATGCAAAGTTCAACAATTTTGAAATTTTTGCTGTCTTACCAACCCAAACTAGTACTAACAGATTAACTAAACTTTTGATAATCCATTTCTCTAAAAAACTATCATAAAAGACTTAGAATTAAGGGGCACCTCGGTGGCTCAGTTGGTTAAGCATCTACCTCAGGTCATGACCCCAGGGTCCTGGGATCGAGCCCCGCACTGGGCTCCCTACTCAGCGGGGAGCCTGCTTCTTCTGCCCCTTCCCCACTCATACTTGTGCTCCCTCTCTCTCTCTGAAATAAATAAATAAAATCTTAAAAAAAAAGACTTAGAATTAAAAATTTCAATTTTATACACTCACCTAATTGATTACCTCCTAGTTTTACTGGTTCTGTCTCTAAACTATTTAATTTGCCACTTTCTTGTTTGTCATTACAAGCAAGAAGACTCTTAGATAACTGATTTGCAGCCAGGTTTGCCTGAAGCTTTTGAATTTCTGCCTCCTTTATTGCAAGCTTAATCCTGGAACAAAATAAAATACATCAAAAATTATTAGAAAGATCCTATATAAATATATCTCATACCATTTTTACCTTTCAAGTTAGCAAAAAATTTAATGTAGATTGATTCAGCTACTTTAAAAACTTGATAGTACCTAGTAAAACTAAAAATGTACACACACCATGACCCAGAAATTTCACTTTTAGGAATATACACTGGAGAAACTGGCATATTGTAAAAGGAAACATGTAAAGGTATGTACTTTGCAGCACTGTTTGTAATAGAAGAAAACTAGAAACAAGGTAGCTATCAATAAATAGTGATACAGTTATAGGATAGACTCCTATATAGCTATTAAAACTAACCATACTAATCCACCCATTGATTAGTCACTCTAACTACCTACCTCAACATGTATGAATTTAAAAAATAATGCTGAGTGAAAAAGCAAAATTACAAACAATATAAACACACAGTATATTTTCCATGTGTGGATGTAAACATATACAAAATGGATTGAAGAATATACATCCAATTCAGGATGGTGGATACTTAGGAGAATGAAACTAGTGGAAAGAACATCCCATAATGTTTTTAGTTTTTACTTAAAAACATTTGAAAAAAATATCACAGAATGTTAAGAATAATCAATTCTTAGTTATGGAAACACAGATATTTGTTATAGTACTTGCAGAACTTTTCTGTACATTTTTCATCTTCTCAAAGATTTTAATTACCAATTAAAAAAAAACAACATTGTATTTGCTACAACTTCAGCATCTGAAAACCATACCTCAATTCTGAAATCACCATTTTATTTGCCTCACAGCAGCCAATGTAATTGTCTTCCTTGTTTGACAAACTACTCATCTGGTGTTTAGAAAGAGATGATTTAAAACCAAACATTTCTCTTTTTAACTGCAAATTTAAAAACAAACATATATAAACTTACAACATCTATGATGCAATTGTTTCATTATTCAGAACTCCAATTTTTAAAAATTGTGTGAATAAATAGAAATAACCTAGTGTCCATCAATAGGATAAATGTATAAATACATTATGAAACATTAAGGTAACAGGAAAACCACAAGAGTTAAAATAAACCTGAATTATATAAATCATTTGGAGACATCATATAACACTACATTAAGTGAAAAACAACAGAGGCACATGTAGTATTTTCCAAAATATATTAGTTATATATGTTTTTCTAGAGCATGCATATGTGGCAACATTTAAAATACAGACAAGAAGGATACACATGAGTTTCGGAATAGTGCCTACCTCTGTGGAGAGATGGAAAGGATTGGGATCTAACACAGTATATAAAGAGGCTTATTTATCTGTAAAACTTTATTCTAAAAAAATATGAAGTGGATATCACAATATGTTACTCAGATATAGCAAATGGTGTGCTGCATTGGTCTGTTTTTCTATATGTTTGAACAATAGAGAATTTTTTAAATTAGTTATGAAAAGGGGCAAGATAAGCACTTAATGACTACTATCTTCAAACTATAACCAAATCAAGCTTTCTAGAAATGAAAAAAATTCCCATTTCCAAACCACGTTATTCTTAGCATTGCACGAAACACAGGATCAAACATATTACCACACCAACTTCAGAATCACATACAAAGTAATTCTTGATATTGAGTCAAATGAGAATATCAGTTTAAAATGAATGCTATCGGGGCGCCTGGGTGGCTTAGTCGGTTAAGCATCTGCCTTTGGCTCAGGTCATGATCCCAGGATTCTGGGATGGAGCCCTGCATGGGCTCCCTGCTCAGCAGGGAGCCTGCTTGTTCCTCTCCCTCTGTTCCTCCCCCCACTTACTCTCTTTCAAATAAATAAAATCTTTAAAAAATTTTTTTAAAAATGAATGCTATCTGCATCTAATTACTATCAAATTTCAAAAGTAAACAGAACATTTAAAACCTAAGCAAATAATCAGGATCCTAGGAAAGTAGATATAGCAGAGGGCTGGGAATCAAGAATCATACATTCTAGTTTTAATTCTGCTGCTAGCTAATTATAAAAGTTACTTATTTCCTTGGCACTACATTTCTTTGTCAATAAAATGATGGTGTTGAATCAGATGATTTCTAAGTTCCCTTTCAGCTTAATTCCATGACAGTTTAAAATTGGTTAAGAGTCTACCACCCATTCAAATATATTTGAAACCAGCCATGACGTATTTATATACACTCTTCTCCTGATCTCACCTTTATTTTACACCTGTCAATTATGGACTTCTGATACAGTTATACTTACTTTCTTCCTAATCTCACTTATATATGGTCATATGTATAACTGAAAGAGAAATGGTGGCCAGCTGCTATCATAAAAACATTTTAATGTTCTGTGCATTCTAATAAGTACATGAAAATTTGCACATTATTATTCATTAGAAAAATGCAAATTAAAACCACAATGTGATACCACTTTATACCCACTAAGATGGCTAAAACCTGAAAGACAGATAATAAAAAATGTTAGCTAGGATGCAGAAAAACAGGAACCCTCGTACATTCCTCATGAAAACAAAAAATGGTATAGCCACTTTGGAAAACAGTTTAACATAACTTTACCATATGACCTAGAAATTCTACTCCTAGGTATCTATCTACTCAAGAGAAATGAAAGTATGTCCACACAAAGAGTTGTATGCAAATTTTCACAGCAGCATTGTTCTTAATAGTCCAGAAGTGGAAGCAGTCCAAATGTCCATCTAATGGTGAATAGATAAATAAAATGTGGTATATCCATACAATGGACTAATATTCAACAATAAAAAGAAATGAAGTACTGATATATGTCAGAATGAATGATCCCCCCAAATTTTTAGAATGCAAGAGACCATACATTGTATAATTTTATTTATATGAAATGCTCATAAAAGACAAATCTCTAGAGACAGAAATCAGATTAGTGGTTTCCTAGGGGTGGGTGTGGGTACAGGGACTAATTATAAATAGGCACAAGGGATCTTTTGGGGATGATAAAAATGTTTGAAAACTAGATTGTGGTATTGTTCCAAAACTTGTAAGTTTACTAAAAATAACTGAACAGTACAATTAAAATGAATGAATTCTATGGTATGTCAATGTTACTTGAAGAAAGCTATTTGTAGAAACAAGAGAGGCCGTGCGTGCAGAGCGAGCACCTGTAGCCTCCCCATCCCTCCGGCAACGCTCGACCCCGGGATCCCCCCTGGCTTGCCTGCCCGCCATGGCCAACAAGGAAGCAGCCTTTGATGATGCAGTAGAACGTGTGAGCAACGAAGAGTACAAAATATGGAAAAGAACACCCCTTTTCTTTATGATTTGGTGACCCATGCTCTGGAGTGGCCTAGCCTAACTGCACAGTGGCTTCCAGATGTAACCAGACCAGAAGGGAAAGACTTCAGCATTCTTCGACTTGTCCTGGGAACACACACGTCAGATGAACAAAACCATCTTGTGATAGCCAGTGTGCAGCTCCCTAACGATGATGCTCAGTTTGATGCTTCACAATACAACAGTGAGAAAGGAGAATTTGGAGGTTTTGGCTCAGTTAGTGGAAAAATTGAAATGGAAATCAAGATCAACCATGGAAGAAGTAAACCGGGCACGTTATATGCCCCAGAACCCTTGCATTATTGCAACAAAGACTCCATCCAGTGATGTTCTTATTTTTGACTATACAAAACATCCTTCCAAACCAGACCCTTCTGGAGAGTGCAACCCAGACTTGCATCTGTGTGGACATCAGAAGGAAGGTTATGTACTTTCTTGGAACCCAAATCTCAGTGGGCACTTACTTAGTGCTTCAGACGACCATACCATCTGCCTCTGGGACATCAGTGCTGTTCCAAAAGAAGGAAAAGTGGTGGATGCGAAGACCATCTTTACAGGACATAGAGCGGTAGTAGAAGATGTTTCCTGGCATCTGCTCCATGAGTCTCTGTTTGGGTCAGTTGCTGATGATCAGAAACTTATGATCTGGGATACTCGTTCAAACAATACTTCCAAACCAAGCCACTCAGTTGATGCTCACACTGCTGAAGTGAACTGCCTATCTTTCAATCCTTATAGTGAGTTCATTCTGGCCACAGGATAGCCGACAAGATTGTTGCCTTGTGGGATCTGAGAAATCTGAAACTTAAGTTGCATTCCTTTGAATCACATAAGGATGAAATATTCCAGGTTCAGTGGTCGCCTCACAATGAGACTATTTTGGCTTCCAGTGGTACTGACTGCAGACTGAATGTCTGGGATTTAAGTAAAATTGGAGAGGAACAATCCCCAGAAGATGCAGAAGATGGGCCACCAGAATTGTTGTTTATTCATGGTGGTCACACTGCCAAGATATCTGATTTCTCTTGGAATCCCAATGAACCTTGGGTGATTTGTTCTCTATCAGAAGACAATATCACGCAAGTGTGGCAAATGGCGGAGAACATTTATAATGATGAAGATCCTGAAGGAAGCGTGGATCCAGAAGGACAAGGGTCCTAGATATACCTGCACTTCTTGTGATTTTAGACTCCCCCTTTTATTCCTCTCAACCCTGAGATTGATTTAACACTGGTTTTGAGACACAGACTTTGTTTGGCTATCCCTCTATGATAGGTACCATCAACAATGTTATTACCCTAAACAGAGGGTGTTTTCTAAATATTAACTGGGGGACTTGATTCAGTAAAGCCACAGACTTATATTTAAATTTTCTTTAGGAATTTTCTAGTAACAAAGGTCTAAGTAGCCACAGAAAGGAGAATATTATGTGTGGTTATTTTTCTTCTTAAGCTATATCCCCAAGTTTTTCAGACTCCTTTAAGTAAAGGCTAAAGGAAGGAAGGAGTAGAGCCAAGTGAGGTAGATGTCTGAGCCATGAGGTATAAATACCACAAGATGTCGTTTTTATTCAGGAAATGGGGGAGATTCAAGTCATATAAATTCCTGTTCTAAAATTTTCACACCTGACTTTCCAGGATGCACATTTTCCTATGTAGACCAGTCTCCTCTCAGTTTCTTCAGTTAAGTCAAAACTATGTGTTCCTCTTTCCCCCATATATTTTTGCTTGTTAGTGTATTTCTTGAGCTGTTTTCATATTTCTTTCCTTTCTGTGAAATGGTTTTTTAAAACTTGGGACCACCAAGTTGTAAAGATATATGTTTTTACCTGACAGTTATACCACAGGTAGACTGTCCAGTTGAGTTGAGAAGAGTGAATTGATAGCTTGTATTTGTTTTTAAAATTAAATTAATCCTGGATAAGAGTTGCTTTTTTTTTTTAGGAGTTAGTCTTTGACCACTAGTTTGGTACCATCTCTATTTTGGGTGACCTGTTTCACCAGCAGGCCTGTTACTTTCGATGACTAACTGTGTAAGTGCTTACAATGGAATAAATTGCTTTTCTACATTAAAAAAAAAAAAAAAGCTATTTGTAAAAAATCTTGTGTTGTTCTTACATATGGCACCTCAGAGACTAGGAAAGGGTGGAAGAGTAGACAGGTTAAGTGCAGAAAAACAAAAGGGATTAGACAGAAAAGAAATTCAAGATTGAAAGTACAGATATGTAAAAATAAATACCCACATACATACATACTAATAAAGCAAACACAAGATGATGACCTTTTAAAAAGCACTTCAGTAAAATTTTCTTTTTCACCCATACTTACTGGCAACTGGGACATAACTTTTTCCAAACTTCTCAGTTCTACCCTTGAACTTTCTATTTCTTGTTGACACAAATCCAGTCGCTCATTCTGTGCTACAACACGGACCTTTAACTCTCGGTTTTCATTCATTAGAGAAAATTTTTCTCTAAGTACTTCTTCTTTGTCCTCTAATTCACTCTCTAGCTTCAGAATACTTTGCCTAGACTCAGTTAGTTGTGCCATAACTTCTGAATTTTTCACTGCCATGATCCTTAATTTTTCTTTTCCATTGTTATTTTCTTCTTTTAACTGCCTATAAAGAAAAAAGCATAAAAATGAAAATAAAATATACATTCATTTTCAGTAGTTATATTTAGTTAAACGCACTTTTAAAGTATTTTAAAGCCTTAATTCTAGAACTGTAACACCTGCTCACATTTACTGAATGCCTACTTTCTGCACACCAGAAACTCACAACTTTATGTGGGCAGCACTATTATCATTCTCTGTTTATAGATAAGGAAACCAAGGTATAGAAGGGTTATGAAACTTTGCCAGTGTCTCACAGTAAGTAGGAGGGCAGGATAACTCCATTATCTTCAAAGCCTTCTGCTCCCTTTTGAAAAGTGTAAGACAGGAGATCTAACTCCAAAATCCTAATTCAACATATTGCAACATGAAGAAAGTTTTAGACTATATAAAGAAAAATCATGAACTATTAGCCACAACTCTAAAAAATAGTAATCAACCATTAACTGATTACTAGGCAGTATTATTTTCAAATATATACATATATAGCTATAAAAACATGTCAAACATTAGAACAATCTATAGAACTGTTGGTGAATGGATAAATGGATAAAAAAATGTGGTACATCCATACAGCAGAATAATATTCAACAATAAAAAATGAAATACTGATATACATCACAATGCATTCACAGTGTCCTTTTTCACATTTTTAATGTCTCTGAAATGAGAAGGCTGGACTAGGTGATTCACATGATTTGAAGAACACATATTTTACTAACCAGCTAATGTCACACTACAAGAACATTATGTGTGTGTTCATTTTCTCTAAATATATGCAAAGTAAATATGCTGATCATATTACTCTGTATTTACAAGTATATTAATATCAACATGTTCTATTGGTTAAAAACCCTAATGTTATACCTAGAAAACAATTTCAGTCATGAAACCTATCTTTCTATGTAATTTAAGGCCATAACTAAATACACAAAATATTCTATCTTAAAATGTTGCAGTTCTTTCTCCATTTCCACACAAAAATCCTTTTTCCACAACATGATACTGTACCTTAATTTCTCTTTCAGAATTTCAAGGTCACTTTTATATAGACCACACTTTTCCTGTAGCCTTTTATTTTCTTTTTCACAGCTAATTAGATTTTTCTCTAATATTTCTTCTTCAACTTGAACCTAAAACAATAATTTGTTTTAAGTGGACATACTACTGTGGTCATAAATTTAGGTGTTTCAAACTAAAAAGTAGTGATTTCAGAAATAAACAGGAGAGTAGAGTAAGTATTCCACATGTGTAAGTTCCTGATCTTGTAGTGAAAGGAGCAAAGTAAACTTCCTGGGCAGTGACATAGGATAGGGAGGGAGACTCTACCACCTGTCCAGAAATGGTTAAGAGCCTATGACGAGGGGCCACGGCACTACCATCTGAGAGCTAGTGTTCTGGCCTCACAGGGGCAAGGCAAGCGACTCAGGTAGTGATGCTGCATCAAGTTACTAAAGGCTAACTATACTGCAAACGTTCTAGAGAAATAATTTTTGAAATTTTAGCCACTGAATACTCCCACTGAAATCACAGTTCAAATCTAAAACAGATAAAAGTCAAGTGCCCAGGGGGCACCTGGGTGGCTCAGTCGGTTAAGCGTCTGCCTTCGGCTCAGGTGGTGATCCCAGAGTCCCGGCATCGAGTCCCGGCATCGAGTCCCGCATCAGGCTTCCTGCTCAGTGGGGAGCCTGCTTCTCCCTCTGCCCCTCCCTGCTGCTCATTCTCTCTCTCTCTCTCTCTCAGAGAAATAAATAAAATCTTTTAAAAAAAAAGATAAGCACCCAGGTTGGAGTGGTGGGAGAAGAGGGCTCAGTAGATCTGCCCCACTTTCTCTGTTACATCTACCTAATTATAGGGCTCTGCTGAGCATGGTTTGAAACTGATAATCCTAAGGAGAAGTGTAAAAAAATCATCTTACATTTTCCTCTCTTTCCTGTATAAAGTCCTCCCTCTCCCTAAGGATATTCCCCCCACTGAGTATTCTACCTCCCCCTACAGATTACCTTATTAAAAATCCCTTCTATGTGATTTCATTCCCACAGGGACCTTCTCCAAGGCTTTCAAAACTCTGATCTGATTAATTTACACTGAAGACCAGTACCTCATAGGATTCTGATTTTTAAGATTTTTCATTGAAAAATAGTTGACACACAATGTTACATTAGTTTCAGGTGTACAACACAGTGATTCAGCAACTCTATGCATTATGCTATGCTCACCACAAGTGCAGCTCCCATCTGACACCATGCAACACTATTACAATACCATTGACTCTATTCCCTATGCTGTGCCTTTCATCCCTGTGACTTATTCGTTCCCTAACTGGAAGCCTGTACCTCCTACGGGTACAGCCATTTTGCCCTCCCCCTGCTCCTTCCCTCTCTGTGAACCATCAGTTTGTTTTATTTATTGGTCTGATTTTGCTTTTTGTTCGTTTTTTAGATTCCACATATTAGTGAAATCATATGGTATTTGTCTTTCTTATTAAATTTTTATTTAAAAAAAATTTTTTTAAAGATTCTTCTTATTCATTTGAGAGAGAGGGAGTAAGAGAGAGCACAAGAGCGGGGCGAGGGACACAGGGAGAAGCAGACTCCCTGCAGAGTGGGGAGCCCGATGTGGGGCTTGATCCCAGGACCCTGAGATCATGACCTGAGCTGAAGGCAAACACTTAACCAAGTGAGCCACCCAGGCGCCCCTCTTATTAAATTTTTTTTTTAAATTTCATTTATTTGACACAGAGAGAGGCTGTGCGAGCACAAGTAGGCAGAGCGGCAGCCAGAGGGAGAGGGAGAAGCAGGCTCCCCGCTGGGCAAGGAGCCGTAAGTGGGACTCGATCCCAAGACCCTGGGATCATGATCCGAGCCAAAGGCAGACGCTTAACGACTGAGCCACCCAAGCAACCCTCTTACTAAATTTTTAATATTTCTTCTACCCTTCTACCTTTCTTTGAACAGAATCATTAACTCCCTCTGTTTCAATTATCTCAAGATGAAAGTCTCTCACATTAGTATCTATTGACCAGACCTCTCTTCTGAGCTCAACATCTGAATATTCAGCATGTGGCCTCCTCCAAACAGGTTTTATTATCCATGTGGTATTACTTGAAAATATTAAATGAATGTAATAAAGCCACTATACTACTATGCAGAATCTGTTCAAGGAATCTTCCTTCTGAGAAGCAGAAGACAGACCCTCCCAGGGTGGTAGGTCCAGGGAGACCAACTGAAGGCTATACAATCTACTCTGCCTTCATTTTCATCGAGGTGATGGGAACAAATTTCAGCTCCAACCTCTGCTCACTCACCTCATCTTTCTCTGCATTTTTTTTCCTTTATCTATATATTGTTCTTCCCCTTGTCTCCATTCTTTTCCCACTTTGGATAAAAAAAAGTTTTTTGCTCATTATAAGAAGATTATGAACACCAGCCTTAACCAGTATTTATAAATTCTTTATTCCAACAATTTTTATGAGATCATAAAAATTACTCACTGCTTTAACTCTAAACAAACATATTCTATTTATGTCTATTTTTATATTTAGAATATAGACAGTAACACAAAACACTGAATTGGCACATCTGCTTCTTACCTTTTCCAGTTTTTCTGCCACTTTTTCTTTATAATGTTGGAAAGCTTTACTTAGCTCTTCAGCATTATATAGTGCTTCATTCCTTTGTCGTTCAGCTCTAAAATTTAAAAAGGGATGATTAATAAAAGTAAAGAATGCTCTGCATTTGACTAGTGAAACTCCAAAGTAACCTATATTTTATTAGAAGGAAAAATTAAGAGATGAGCAGTACTAAAAAAGAATAGTAGGCTTAAACTGCAAAATGAAGAAGAGAGACAAGAATTTCCTCACTATTACCAATATGAAAAATAAAATGTAAAATACATAAACTTTGAAACATATATACATTCCTATGTGTTGGCAATTTTTTTTCTTTGTCTGGAAAAGACAGATTAAGGGAAGTGGCCTAGGCTGTATAAATTTTCAAAGATCAGTTATTACAGAATCAGTCCACTGTCTAATATATTAAAAATACTCAGTAAATCCTGTGACCTTTGCAAAGGGCAAGTAAATTTTCAAAAAGGTATTTCAGAAGACATATCTAAAAATCTGAACAACAAAATCCAACCACTACAAAGCACTGCCTTAGTTAACCCTGACCTTTCCTCATACTTAGACATTGAACTGAGACTACTGGGCTGAAATGTAGTCAATATCATACCCACACCTAAAAATTTTTCTATTATTTAAATAAACCTCATCATATTCTTTCCAGTGTAAATGAAATTAGTGACTCTCTGCTTATCAAGGGTGAATTCTTCTTTTTTTTTAATATTTTATTTATTTGACAGAGAGCACAAGTAGGCAGAGCGGTAGGCAAAGGGAGAGGGAGAAGCAGGCTCTCTGCTGAGCAGGGAGCCCCAAGTGGGGCTTGATCCCAGGACCCTGAGATCATGACCTAAGTCGAAGGCAGCCGCTTAACCGACTGAGTCACCCAGGTGCCCCTCGTTATAGTTTTAATCTGCATTTTTTTTTTTAAAGATTTTATTTATTTATTTGAGAGAGAGAGAATGAGAGAGAGCACGAGGGAAGAGGATCAGAGGGAGAAGCAGATGCCCTGCCCAGCAGGGAGCCCGATGTGGGACTCGATCCCGGGACTCCAGGATCATGACCTGAGCTGAAGGCAGTCGCTTAACCAACTGAGCCACCCAGGCGCCCCTTAATCTGCATTTTTGATCAACTGAGGTTGAGCAAGTTTCTAAGTTTCAATGGCCATTTGGATTTCTCGTCCTTACCTGTTCAGATCCTTTGTCTTTATTACTAGATTCTCCCCTCCCTTTTCTTACTGATTTGTTAGAGTTTTTTATGAATTCTGGATACTAATCTTTGTGAATTAAATTATTTGCAAATATTTCCCCAAATATCTGTCTTGTCTTTCATTTTTAAAATGATGTGTTCTATAGAAGAGAAAGTTTTTATTTTAATGGATTTTAAATTTAGCCATCTTTTCCTATAGTATTTATGCTTTCTGGATCTCATTTATTTATTTTAATTCAATTAATTAACATATATCTGAATCTCATTTAAAAACATTCTTCCCCCTTCTATGAGACATCATGAAAACTATTCCTCTACACTTTCTCTAAAAGTTTTACTTTTCACAATTGGGTCTTTAACCCATCTGGAATAATTTTTTGTATACAGATATAGTATTGTTAGAAGGTAGAGGAGGGACAGTAAAGTATCCCCCAAACTGAGAAGGCACTTTGAGACCAGAAAATGAAGCACACCACTCCATACAGTTTACACAGTTTTATTCAGGGTAACTTAAGTGGGGGGGGGGGCCATATCCGTGGTCGTCAGCAAAAAACCGTCAGCAAAAAAACACATAGCACCATAGCTATTCTCTATAAAGTCCAGACTTTAGCCTATAGATTTTATAAAGCAGGGGGACACGTGGCAGGGAGGAGAGGGGGACATTGTAGTGAGATCAGAGGGTTTGCATGTACCTAACTGACAGCTAACCTTTAATTAGATCTTGTGGCCTACCTATGCATCAGAAAGGGGAAAGACTAAGTTATTTCTAACAGATTCCTGGGAGGCCAAAGCAAACCTCCCCCTATCCCTACCTTGATGGGCATTTCTAAGGTATGTATATTAATCTCAAGGGGCCCAGAACAAGTAGCCCTAAGAGAGGTAATCCAGTGAACATGAACAAGATGGAGAGCCAAAAACAGAGTCAGTATTGTCAGCACTCCTACAAGTACAAAGCAGGGATTTCATTTCATTTTTTTTTTTAAGATTTTATTCATTTGACAGAGAGAGATCGAGAACAGGAACACAAGCAGGGGGAGTGGGAGAGGGAGAAGGAGGCTTCCCACGGAGCGGGGAGCCCGATGCGGGGCTCGATCCCAGGACGCTGACCCGAGCCGAAGGCAGACGCTTAACAACTGAGCCACCCAGGTGCCCCTAATTTAATTTTTTTTAAATCAGTAATGAATTCTCCCAGCAACATTTTTTGAACTTTTTGTTTTTTAAATTTCAAATTGGTACCCCTTAATGCAGATTCACCAATTTTTGATATTTTGCTACAATTGCTTGTGTCTCTCACCTGAGATGTTTTTGTACTGAACTACATTCTAGAGAAATTAGTAACCTTCAGCCTTGAATACTTTATCATGTATCCTAAGAAAACAGACATTGCCTCATACAACCACAACTATCAAATTCAAGAAATCTAAAATTGTTACAATACTATTATCTAACATATAATTCATATGTAAGTTTTATCAGCTATTCTAATAATGTTCTTTATAGATCTTTTTTTTTTTCTTCTGATCCAGGATCATCACATACTGCTTTTATTTATTTATTTATTTATTTATTTATTTATTTATTTCACATACTGCTTTTAGTTATCTTATATCTTTAGTTTCTTTAATCTGGAATATCTCAGCTTTTTTTTAAGTCTTTCATGACTGACTTTTTTTTTTACAATAATAGCTTGAATTTATTCAACATATATTACGTGCCACAGACAACTTTAGATGTTTTATATACCTAATCAAATGGTCACAACTCAGTTAATCGGACATTATCCTTATTTTATCTGTAACTAGCACCCAGAAAGATTAAACAGTATGCTCAAGGCATGCCCTCACACATACTAAGTAGTAAACACAATGTATGAATCTAAGAAGCAGGTGGGCCCTTGCTCTCAACCACTGGGGTACACGGACTACTGATACAAAATTAAATGTCAAATAAGGCACACAAAAAAAACATGTGCTTTTAGAATCATGCTATGCAGGGTGCGTGGGTGGCTCGCAGTCATTAAGCGTCTGCCTTAGACTCAGGTCATGATCCCAGGGTCCTGGGATAGAGCCCCATATCGGGCTCCCTGCTGGGTGGGAGGCCTGCTTCTCCCTCTCCCACTCTCCCTGTTTGTGTTCCTGCACTCGCTCTCTGTCAAATAAATAAATAAAATCTTAAAAAAAAAAAAGAATCATGCTATGCAAGTAATTTTTTCTTATATAGGGAAATATGAGCATTCTCTGTTTAATAAGTAGAAAAAACCTTTGCACACACACACACATATACACAAAGGTTACTCAAAGGTCTATTCTGACATTGCCACTGAAGAGTCACACAGATGAAATCTTCAACTGCCAGAAGCTGATGGTCAATTCTATGTTGACTGTGAACCCCCAGATTCAATGACTCTACCTTCTTTTACTTCCTAATGTGATCAAGTATAAAGTTAAATGACCTATGACTAAAGCTGCCAGAAATGTGCTGCAGCCACTCAAGCTATCTGAAGTAGATTATCACTACAACATGTTTTTCTCATCCTGCTTCCCTCTTTTTTCTCAACTACCTACTATTTCTTAAGCCTTTCTTAAGCTTCACCATGAGAGAAACACATCAAACTAGGGTTTTCTTCTGTTCTCTAGATGGTTGATGTGTACCAAGTGAGAAATCCAGTAAATCAATGAATGCATGCTGCTAAATATCTGCTTAACCTTGCCTGTTTCCTCATAAGTAGATTCAGACTATTCATTCTTGCGAGCACACTACATAAGTGACATTGTACCCTTTCCACTATACCACATATGAAACACATGATGTCAGTCTGTCCAACACCTTAACTTATTGATTCTTCCATTCTTTCCCCTGATCTGTTATGCCACCTGTTACATACCAAGTTTCCCCTGTGTGCGTATTTGCTAAAGAGGGTCTGTTCCATACAACTGATTTTTTTTGTTTGTTTGTTTATTCCTATACCAACATCACACTAACTTAATTCATATAACTTCAGAAGTCCTGGTATCTATACGCATGTTCTCCACTTTGGTCTACAGCTTCAAAATTGCCTCCCTTATTCTTAGACCTTGGTTCTTACATATGATATTTAGGGTCACTTCAATATGTTTTACCAAATATTCTGTATTTGATCTGGATAGTAGTTATGTGGATGTATACATACACAGAAGTTCATTCACTTAAGACTTCTGCACTTTACTCAGTAAAAAATTAAAATAAAAACTAAATAAAAATTCTACAGAAAATATGTACAGTCTTAATGAATATTTTAAAATGTGCTCAGGATTTGTTTTAATCAGGTATGGTGAGACACACAGACATGGAAATGAATGTCATGAAGAAGGAAGTTATTAAACTCACAAATCCATAGAAACAGGAGACATGACAGGCCATGCAGGGGGCCGTGCAGGGAAGCACCAGGGTTGGTCAGGAGACAGAGAAAGTTGGGAGAAAAATGTGAGCAAGAGATGTTACTGTGGTGTCTGTGGGAAGGAACAGTTAAGGCAGGGTCAGCAGGTTTAGGTTTGGTAGTATGAATAATTTCAGTGGGCTGGAGTGTAAGACTGTCCTGAGTTGTCTACTACTTGGTCCTGAAGTAATCAGGACAGGGGATTATTGGCCCTGAGTGTAAGAGCCAAAGATTGGATACAAAATATTTCAAGCACCCAAAAGGGTTTCTACCAATTTACACTCCTACTAGAAATATATGAAAATTCCAGAGGCTCCACAACTTTGCCAAAACTTGATATTGTGAGTCATTTTCATTTCAGCCACTGTGGGCCATTATGGTCCTCTTTCCTTTTGTCATCACCATTGTTTTGTTTGGTTTACTTTCTTGTAGGCAAATTTTTAACAACTGATTCAATACCTGTAATGGCTATATATCTATTCAGGTTTTCAATTTATTCTTAAATTCTGTTAAATTATATTTTGTTGAAAAATCACTTATTCAGGGGCGCCTGGGTGGCTCAGATGGTTAAGCATCTGCCTTCAGCTCAGGTCGTGATCCCGGGGTCCTAGGATCGAGCCCCACATTGGGCTCCCTGCTGAGCTGCTGCTCGCCCTGCTTGTACTGTCTAATAAAAAATAAATAAATAAAAAATCTTAAAAAAAAATTTATTCAGTCTAAGTTTTCATATTTACCATTCTAAAATGGTTCATAGTATTTGGTCTTATTTCTTAAATCATAGCTAAATCTGTAATTTAGAAGTCCCTTCTCAATCCCAATATTGCTTTTGTGCCTTGTCTCCTTGATTAATCTTATCTGATACCCATTAGTTTGGTGATTATGAAAAGAACCAGACTTAGGTTCTGATGATTCTATTGTTGTGATATTTTTTATATCACTCCATTTTAAGAGTTTTCTAATCTTTATCCTAATTTCTTCAATGCTCCATAAGTAGCAAGAAGGCTGGCTTTAAATTTCCAAACACACATGATTTCGGGGGATTACATTCTAACTTAATTGTACAACAGTCTGAGAAGGTGATATGTACAACATCAATCGTCTGGTGTTTGTTGAAACTCATAGTTTCTGGCACAGTGAGGTGAGAGATTATATATGTTCTAGAAGTGCTTGAAAGAATTTGAATTTTCATACTGTTGGGTATAGGGTTCCATATATACACACGAGATCAAGATTGTTGTCATTCAACTCTTCAACTTCTTGCTTTCTTGTTACTAATCTAATAATTCCCAGTAAATGTGTAAAAATGTTTCCTGTATGATTACAGATTTGTTCATTTCCATTTGAAATTTTACTATTAGATTCATACAAGTTTAGAATCTTTAGGGCTCCTGCTTAAGTGTTATTTAAACATTATATGTCTTTTTTTTTGAGAGAGAGAGAGAGAAAGAGATGTGTGGTGGGGAGAGGAGCAGAGGGAGAGAGAATCTTAAGCAGGCTCCACAACCAGCACAGAGCCCAACATGGGGCTGGATTTCACAACCATGAGATCATGACCTGAACAGAAATCAAGAGTCAGACACTTAACCAACTGAGCCACCCAGGTACCCCTATAAGAGTCATTTTAACTCTAGTAATGCTTGCTGCACTTAAATCTATTTTGTGTGATATTAATATAGCTATATTTACTTTGTTTTAGTGACTATTGGCCTGAAATATTTATTTTAATTCCTTTGCTTTCAATTTTTCTGTGTCCTTATATTTTGGGTATGTCTCTTATAAACAGCATAAAGCTAAACAATCTCTTCCTTTACACTAGCTTTCTAACCCATTATGATTATGATTAATCTTCTGCACCCCAAAAATGTCTTTGCAAAGGTTTCAATTTCAGAATGCCAACATCCATTCTAGATGGATGGAGCTTCAAAAAGCTCTAAAAAATTTAGATGTCGCATCTCTACCTAAAAATCTCAATTGCCTATATATGCTCTCCAGATTAAAATACAAATACTTTGGCAAAACAAAGCCATTTACAGTCTAGACCAAGCCTGTCTTTCTGTCTTGCCTCATTTCCTACACCTATCCATTTATAAGTACAAAAAACTCCCTAGTGTTCTTCAGCAGTGATGCTTTTATACTTCTATGCCTTTGCACATGTTGTCCAGAATCTGTGAAAAGTCAACACCCTACCATAAAAATTATCTCTTATTTAAGTTTTACAGAGATAACTAGTCACTCGTCCTCTGCACTTTTTCTTAGCTATATTATGAAGCTAGTCTTTGTGTATTATCATCTCACTTTTTCAAATAACCATGCACAAAATGTTTATCTAAGTAAAAATTTATCTGAATATGTCTTAATTTCAGAATATTTAACCCCACGGTTTATACTTAAAATAGCTACATTTGTTAGTGTTTGTTTATTAAGAGGCACCCTACATTTCTTTTCTCATTTAATCCTCACATAGATATAATATCATCTTGATTTAATAGATGAACAAACTGAGGCTCAAGAAGGTTAAATAGTTTGCCCAAGATAACAGAGCCACTGAGAAATAAAATCTGGTTAACTCCAAAACCTAAATATTTTCATAAAGTAATAGTGCCTTCCAAATATATACTAAAACTTGAACTAGACTAACCAAATACTGCTGGGAAAATGTTCTTCCAAACTCATTTCTTTTTTTAAGTTTTTTTTTTTTTTAAAGATTTTATTTATTTATTTGACAGAGAGAGAGACAATAAAAGAGGGAACACAGCAGCAGGAGTGGGAGAGGGAGAAGCAGGCTTCCCGCTGAGCAGGGAGCCCGATGTGGGGCTCGATCCCAGGATGCTGGGATCATGACCTGAGCCGAAGGCAGACGTTTAACGATTGAGCCACCCAGGCGCCCCATTCCAAGCTCATTTTAATGAAAAATGACTTAGGGATTTTGAGCAGTTTTTAGAAGTTTAAATGCACATGCAAACAAATATTTAACCTATTTATGACAACTTTTCAAAAAATACTTTCTTAAAAAAAAACTTTCTTCATAACCTTATTTTATCATAGTATACATTTTTTGAAAATAAAAATTTTTTTGCATTCCCACCAACAGTGTAAGAGGATACCCCTTTCTTCATATCCTTGCCCAACTGATTCAGTCACTCTGGAAAACAGTATGGAGGTGCCTCAAAAAGTTAAAAATAGAGGTTCCTGGGTGGCTCAGTCAATTAAGCATCTGACTCGTGATCTCACCTCAGGTCTTGATCTCAGGGTTGTGAGTTCAAGTCCCGTGCTGGGCTCCACACTAGGCATGGAGCCTACTTAAAAAAAAAAAAAAAAAGTTAAAAATAGAACTATCTTATGATCCAGCAATTGCACTATTAGGTATTTACCCAAAGGATACAAAAATACTGATTTGAAGAGATACATGCACCCCAATGTTTACAGCAGCATTATCAACAATAGTCAAATTACAGAAAAAGCCCAACTGTCCATCAACTGATAAATGGATAAAGAAGATGTGGTATGTACATACAATGGAGTATTATTCAGTCATCAAAAAGAATGAAATCTTGCCACTGGCAAAGATGTGGATGGAGCTAGAGAGTATTACTCCAGATGAAATAAGTCACTCACAAAAAGACAAATACCATATGATTTCACTCATATGTGGAATTTAAGAAACAAAATAGATGAACGTGGGTGGGGTGGGGGGAGGCAAACCATAAAGCAGACTCTTAACTACAGAGAACAAACTGAGGGTTGATGGAGGGGAGGTGGGTAGGGGATGGGTTATGGGTCTTTAGGAGGGCACTTGTTGTGATGAGCACTGGCTACTGTATGTAAGTGATTAAATACTAAATTCTACACCTGAAGCTAGTATTAAACTGTATGTTAACTAACTAGAATTTAAATAAAAACTTGAAAAAGAAAAAAAATTTTTTTAAGATTTTATTTTTTATTTGAGAGAGACTGAGCATACAAGCATGCAAGTGGGGGAAGGGGCAGAGGGAGAGGGAGCGAGAGAATCTCAAGCAGGCCCCCTGCTGAGCATGGAGCTAGACGAGGGGCTCAATCTCACGACCCTGAGATCATGACCTGAACCAAAACCAAGAGTCAGATGCCTAACTGACTGAGCCACCCAGGCGCCCCAAGAAAAAAAAATTTTTTGAAGATCAAAATGCAGATTATCATTTTACCCTGTGTAAAAGCTGCTATAATTATATTATATTAGAAAATATTATTAAACTAAAAAAATTTAAATCTTTATTAGTTTAAAAGTTAATTGACATTCAGAGTTAATGGTTCCTTAGTCAAGGCTACCTACAAAACTTTATCTTAAAACATGTTTTACATAAAATAAATACTTTTGCGGGGCGCCTGGGTGACTCAGTCGGTTAAGCATCTGCCTTCGGCTCAGGTCATGATCCCAGAGTCCTGGGATCAAGCCCCGCATCGGGCTCCCTGCTCAGCGGAGAGCCTGCTTCTCTCTCTCCCTCTGCCTGCCGCTCTGTCTACTTATGCTCTCTAGCTCTCTGTCAAATAAATAAATAAGATCTTAAAAAAAAAATACTTTTGCATTACTCATGTATTCCTAAAGGAAGACCCAACTACACTTCCTCATGAATTTTATGTAGGTCATACAACTTAATTTCAGAAATAAGTAAATATCATTACACTGATTATCATTATCAGGCTTCTAATCCCAATCCAGAATGCCAGTAACATGAAATTTTTAATAGAAAATGAAAAATAATTAATAGACAAAAAGAACATTAAATTATCCTACTACTAGGTTTCTGAAATTCTTTTCACTTTAAAAATTAGCTATAATTTTAAATAGGTAATATATTTTTTTTCCATCTACAAAAACAATTTGCTTTGAAAACACATACCTCTTTCCTTGTTTACTTTGTTCAAGTAAGTCCACCTTTAACTTTATACATTCCTCTTGGGATTTCTGCAAACTCTGTTCCTTTTCAATCACCATTTTCTGGCTCTGCTCTAATTTATCTTCTGCCTCTCTATTAAATAAAGAATATATATACATATTTTAAAGATTGATTTATTGAGAGTGTGTGCGTGCATGTGCAGGCAAGTGGGGGGAGGGGCAGAGGGAGAGAAACTTCAAGCAGACTTCCTGCAGAGCCCGACAGGGGGAGGGGGTGGTGTTCATCTCACCACCCATGAGATCATGACCTGAGCAGAAACCAAGAGTCTGACGCTCAACACCCAGGTGCCCCAGTAAAGGATATTTTTAAAGGCTATTAAAGAGATTATTCCAGGTATGCAAGAATAGCTCAATATTAGGAATTCTATCACTTTAAATCACTGAGGTAAGAGAAACCAATATTTAATAAGAAATAGACAAAATTTATCCCTTGCCTACTAAGAGTCTTTATAAAGAATGAAATGATACATATATCTGAAATAACAGCTTATATCCTATTTCATAGTCAGATACTAGAAGCATAACCATAAAGTTCAGAAACTAGTTAAGGATGACTATTATCACCCCTATATCCAATGATTTCTCTAACAGTTACAAAAAGAAAAATGAAAAAGTAGTAACTAAATATCGAAAAGACAATATTTTCTTTTTTTTGCTGATAATATCATTAGCTGCCTGGAAAATCGAGGAGAATCAAAATGAAAAGTTATTAGAATAAAAGAGTATGACAAATAGTCTAATTATAAAATAATTATATTACACAAAAAGCAACAGCCTTCCTATATACCATCAATGAACAGAACATGAACAAATTCACAACAACCAAAAATATAAAATACCTAGGAATAAAATTAAAATTACATGTAATACAAAGAAAACTACAAAATTCTGATGGTCATGAAAAATGACTTTAGTGTACATGAGAATCACCTGCAGGACTTATTAAAACACAGACTACTGACCTCTTAGAATTTGTAATTCAGTAAATCTGAGATAGAACCTGACATCTACAAATTTTTAAAAAGATTTATTATTTATTTATTCTAGAAAGAGAGAGAGAGATGGGGGAGAAGGAGAGAGAATCTCAAGCAGAGATTCTCCACTGAGCGCAGAGCCCAACACAGGGCTCAATCTCACAACCAAGATCACGACCTTGAACCAAAACCAAGAGTCGGATGCTCAACTGACTATGCCAGCCAGGTGCCCCTGAGACCTACAATTTTAACAAGTTCCTAGAAGATGCTAATACTGCTGGTCCCAGAACTACACTTTGAGAATCATCAAAATGGAGTAATGGGCTATTTAGTATACATATATTTCTCATTTTACTCAAAGCAGAAGAAGGGGATAAATTATAAAGTGCCTGATTCCTTCTATTTTATTTCTTGAACTCCCACTGAAACACCAGCATGTACTACTATGTAGGGCAAGAAATGAACTAGTTCATTTTCAATAAAAGCATGTAAATAAGCATCTCAGCTAAGATTTAGTCTTTTTTAGCCCCCTTAAACTTCATGCATCCTGGAGCCAAGAGGAGGTATGATGGATTGGGGAACAGATTTCCTAAGTTCTAAGACAGTCTACAGGACACTACAGATTTACTGGGGTAGGGAACAAGATTTCACTAGATACACCAAAAAGCAAAAGAAATAAAAATTTTAAAGCCATAAAAAGTATTCTTACCTCAAAATTTTATCTTGGGCTGAAACTTCTGCTTCCAAATTTATAATCTGTTCTTCTAAGATTGGCACACTGGCTGCCTGTTGTTGAACAGATTCAAGCATAGAAACCTAAAACAAAACCAAAAAAAAAAAAAACTTTCAGAGCACTTCCTTTCAGAAGATAAATTAATCTAATTGGTCCTTTGTTTCTTTTTCTGTCTGATGAGGGTGTCCGATATAACTCCTTAATCACTGGTCAAATGTGAAGCTCACCCTATCTATTCCTTTGATCAACATTTACATGGGCGTGTCATCATCACAAGCCAGTGTCAGCGTGTAAGCTCTTGCCATTACCCTCAACTTAATATCCCAAGATAATTGATTAGCTTTTTGTGGGTGAAAAAAGAATCTCTACTGACAACATCCAAAAAGATAAATTTCACATAAATCAGAAAATTAAATATAAAAGATCAAGTCATAAAAATGTAAACAAAAAAACACCTATTGAATCTTTTTACAATTGAAGACCTTATTTTAGAATACATGCTTACTAGAAAAAACCTAGAAAATACAGAAAAGCATAAGTCCAGGAATGAAAGCCTGGAATACAGCTCAATATCTCTGTTGGTAAGTCAATACTCCTTTTCCCATTCCTAAAACACCAACAGTCAAATGATGGCCTATCAGGAAGAGATAGAAAATTTATTATCTGGAGAAACTGAACGGGAAAGGTTTAGAACTCTGGGACACTATGTATTATGATAAGCAGGGATGAAGTAGTTATAAACAAATTGATTAATATAAAACAGTCAACTTCCCACTAGTATTTCATCTCATTTAGGGCTATCCCACAGGTGGGAAATCAAAGGATTCTTTGCTGGAGAAACTCAACAGCTCCAAAGAAAAAGACTTCACATACTGATACTGGATGAAAGAGACAAGGTATCTCCCTACAAAAGAGCCATCTCCCTAGGCATCACCAACATATGAAGCTTACTGGACAACAAACTTCATCTTTGTACACAGAAGTTCTAAACAGCATTTAAGTGCCTTTCTTTTTTAAAAAAACATTTTTTTTAAGATTTGTTTATTTGAGAGAGAGTGAATGAGAGAGAGAGAGAGAGAGCACATGAGAGGGGGAAGGGTCAGAGGGAGAAGCAGGCTCTGCGCTGAGCAGGGAGCCCAATGTGGGACTCGATCCTGGGACTCCAGGATCATGACCTGAGCCAAAGGCAGTCACTTAACCAACTGAGCCACCCAGGCACCCCTAAGTTCTTTTCTCTTAAATATAAATAGCTAAAACACTAACATCTGCAAAAAAGTCCTGCTAACATAAAAGTCAGAGGCCAAAACAAAGAGGCAACTGGCAGCAAGCAAGGCAAGTATGCACACACGCATACACACACATCATTAAATCTTCAGAAAGCTAAGTGAGGACACTGCATCAGGATATTATTTAATACAAAGCAAAGAATCAGAGGACATGGGAAAGCTCTGGAAAATGAAAAAAATATGACAGCTAAAATAAGATTCAACAGAGGTGTGGATGATAGTGTTAAGAAATCTCCTAAACAGTATCACAGGAAGACAAGGAGATAGAAAACATGAGGAAAAAAAAAAAAAACCTTAATAGATTAAAAGGTTGAAAGAGTTAGAGGACCAATCGAGGTGATCTAATATTCACCTAATAGGAAAAATAGAAGAAAACGGGGGGGGCGGGGCGCCTGGGTGGCTCAGTCGTTAAGCGTCTGCCTTTGGCTCAGGTCATGATCCCGGTGTCCTGGGATGGAGACCCACATTGGGCTCCCTGCTCCGCGGGAAGCCTGCTTCTCCCTCTCCCACTCTCCCTGCTTGTGTTCCCTCTCTCACTGTGTCTCTCTCTGTCAAATAAATAAAATCTTTAAAAAAAAAAAAAAAGAAGAAGAAGAAAACAGAGGGAAGAAAATTATCCAAGAGATTGCATAAGAAAAATTTCCAGGACCAAAGAACACAAGATTCCAGCCTGAAAGGGTCCTCATGTACCTACTACACTGAATAAAAGGTCTATTCAAAGATATGTCATTCTGAAATTTTGAAACACCAAGGAAAGAGGGAAGATCCTTAAAACTACCATAAAAGGAAAAACAAATGGAAAAAAGTTACATACTAAGGAAATGGATTCACAATGGCATTGGACTTTTCAGAGAAGCAGCAGAAGATGGAAAACAAGAAAGCAATATCCTAGTAACTCTAAGGCAAAATAATTTGGGGGAGAAATGTCAGGGGAGAAATTAGGACATTTCAGATAGGCAAGGGGGTTACTAGAAAAATATGTTCCACTTAAAGGAAGACTAAACCAAGAAAGAAGATGACACAGGATCCAGGGAACAGTAGATCAAACCCAGAATATCAAAGACAAGTCCCAGGAGAGCAGCTGGACAGCAGGCCTGGAGAGCAATAAGCTTGGGAAGAGCTGAATGCCTGGCTCCAAAGTGTAACTACAAACATTGGGAAAGATAAATTATGAATATACTGGTTGATACAATGAGGAATTCCAGCACAAGATTTCCAATAGTGGTATATATGCAACAGCAAAAGCTGAGACCTGCCCTAGAAAAGGGAATCTCCCTAAAAATATTTTGTTAGGCAATGTAGAAAATGCTGAGATGGGAAGTAAAATATAAATAACTGTCCTATTGCCTAGAATAAATAACCACTGATGTGTCTATATACTAAAAGAAAGGAACAAAATGCTATCATTAGTTCAGTAGTTATTAGTAAAATTCTCTTAACATCTCTTTGCCTTTAAATAATTAAGCTTCTATGACTTCAGAAAAAATCTATAGTTGGTAGAAAAATTAAATCAATAAACAAAAAAGGTGAACAAATTACACAGCAAACAAATATACTGAAAAGGTAAATCTTGTGAGAAATCAAGAAAAACAAAATATTTTTCCCTCAAAAAAATAAAATGTTTAAAAAAAAAACCTCAGGAGAATGCAGAGTACAGTAAATTCTGGAAAAAAAAAATTCCCTGTGATTTGGTCATTCTAAAATTCTATCCTAGAAATAATCCCAAATACAAAGAAGTTTCTTGTTCACTGGAGCATTTTTTTCTCCTTAGGCTGGAATTATCTCCAATAGCACTTTGTTTTGTTTAAAACATACAGAAGAGGTGGCTCAATCGGGCAAGCGTCTGCCTTGGGCTCAGGTCATGATCCTGGGATAGAGCCCCGCAGATGACTCCCTGCTCAGTGGAGAGCCCGCTTCTCCCTCTCCCTCTGCCCCTCCTCCCTGCTCGTACTCTCTCTCGCTCACTCTCTCACTCTATCTCAAATAAAATCTTTTAAAAAATTAAAAAAAAAAAATAAAACACACAAAAGAAAAAAAAAATCTCCCATAATCCTACTACTTAAAACAATACATCTATAAAAGTAAACAGTGAAAGCCTCACCACAAGACATTCCAATCCCTCTCAAAATTAGCAACAATGTGGAGCACAGTCTTTCTGTTCTTACATATGTTACATATATCTATATACATACACACAAACATACAGACACATTTGCTCTTTTAATAAAAAGCGAAACTGGGATCACTGCCTATGTGTGTTGCTCTGTAATGTTCCTCTACCACTCAATATATTAGTGCTATATGCAGACATCGTTCTAGGTGACTTTTCACATATTATTATCATTTAAACCTTACAATGTTTCATAAAACAACCTTGCATCGCAGAATTGATATATTTACCTCAAAAAAAAAAAAAAAGCTCTGTAGCAATCCCTTGTATGGATATATCATACTTTACCATCCCTCTATTATTGGACATTTTGGTTTCTAATTTTTTGTATAATTCCAATCATACAGCAAAAAATAGGAAACCATTAGGGGTGCCTGGCTGGCTTAGTTTGTAGAGCATGCAACTCTTCATCTTGGAGTCATGAGTTTGAGTCCCATGTTGGGTGTAGAGATTACTTAAAAAAAATAAAAATAAAAATAGCCACTTAAAGAGGAGAGTTATTAATTAAATTATGGCATAATCACATAAAGGAAACAATGTTATGATAAAATGATCATCGAAAAGCTGAGTAAATGAATCAGAAAATGCTGAGACGATGTAAAAATAAAAAACACAAGAAAAAAGAAAACTATTCAAACAGTCTGGATTCAACAATGTAATAAACCAATAAAGTAGTTTCTCGTTGGTGGAAACTGGGTGATCTTTCTCCCTTTCTTTTCTATTTTCAAAGTTTTCAACAATGAGAATGTATTAGTTTAAAAAGTAAGATAAATAGGGCGCCTGGGTGGCTTAGTTGGTTAAGCAACTGCCTTCGGCTCAGATCGTGATCCTGGAGTCACGGGATCGAGTCCCACATCGGGCTCCCTGCTCAGCACGGAGTCTGCTTCTCCCTCTGACCCTCCTCCCTCTCATGCTCTCTGTCTCTCATTCTCTCTCTCGCAAATAAATAAAATCTTAAAAAAAAAAATTTAAAAAAAAAAGGAAGATAAATAAGCTGTATTTTCTTTATAAAAAGAAAACCACATAAATTTGTAATCTTAAGATTTTAAGAAGCTTTGACTTATATAAACACAGTATACAATTTCTCCTAAATCATTTGCAGATTTTAAACTCATGTTAAATTGATTCCATAACATGTTGATCCTCTATTATCATAATAAAAATTATTATATATAACACATTAAGGCAATACACAGAATATATTTCCAATTATAAATCTTAAAATGATTCAAATTGCTTTTTATTGGCATAGGCACCACTTCAAGAAACATACTTTTGCTCTTGACTGTGTTAATTCAAAGTGGACAGATTCCATTTTAGTCATTAAAGAATGATTCTGTGAGACCAAACAAGCATTCTGTTGCCTGAGTTTGTTAAGTTTCTCTCGAAGATTTCTGATCTCCTGGTCCATGGGGGCAGATGAAAAAGACATCTGAAAAATGAGAAAGAGCAAGTTATTTTGGATTATTTCATTAAGCACTATATGTAATGGAAAATGATGAACAACTGTCAGTAAAATGACTAAGTAGCTCAGAAAATGAGTTAAGATATTTAGTGAGTGCTGGTGAGGATGTGTGGGACAATCAGCACTCTCCTCCACTGCTAGTGGATGTATACATAAATAAGTACAGCTTAAAAAACAATGGTACACTTTGGGAAAGTTCTTGGTATTATCCAGTAAAGTTGAAGATGCTAACACTCAACAATATTACTCCTGGGTGTAAATCTAAAACTTTTACACCTGAAAATACAAAAATATTCATACCTACTACATTTGTCCATAAGAGACAATAAATGGAAAGAATCCAAATGACCATCAACAACAAAATGGATAATGAATAAATTCTTTAAACTATATACATTTTTATTATACTTTTGAATATATATTTTATAATAAATTATTTTAATTTTCCTGAGGGTTGAGGTTTTTAAGATACGATTTTTTTTTTAAAAAGTCATATGCAATTCAGAACTCAAAACTATATAAGATACACACAGAAGCCTCATTCCCATTTTTAGTAGGTAGGTAACCATTTTTATAAGTTTTAAGATTTTATTTATTTGAGTGAGAGAGAGGGAGGGAGAGCGAGCACAAGCAGGGGGAAGGGCAGAAAAAGAGGGAGGGGGAGAAGTAGAACTCAACATGAGGCTCATGAAGCTCCATCCCAGGACCCTGAGATCATGACCAGAGCGGAAGTCATATGCTTAACTGAGCCACCCAAGCACCCCTTTAAATTTCTTATTTATAAATTTTTATATAACACCAATCATACAGCAAAAAATAGGGAATTGAAGCACCCAGGTGGCTCAGATGGTTAATCGTCTGCCTAAGGCTCAGGTCATGATCTCAGGGTCCTGGGATCGAGCCCCGTTATCAGGCTCCCTGCTTAGCCAGGAGTCTCCCACTCCCCCTGCTTGTGCTCTCTCTCTCTCAAATAAATAAATAAAATCCTAAAAAAAAAAAAAAAGGGAACCTGCCTATATAGGGAAGCTAAGTTATGGTCTTCAACACAGTCTTCTAGTGTTTCCACTTTCATTTGCAAGCAATACAAATTACCCACCCTCACAGTGACTTATGCAAAAACTAGCATTCTATGTCATTCTATACCTTGCATTTTTTTCTTAAATATATCCTGCCAATCTCTCCACAATCAATATAGTTAGAAACTCCTATTCTTTCATCTCCCCACCTCAGCTGCAGTTTCCACTGCATGTTTATTCAACCAATCCCCTACTGATAGGCACTTGAGGTATTTCTAACCTGTTAAGACAAACAAAGCCTCATTTTGTACTCATGCAGGCATACCTGTCATGTTTTCTTCTACAAGAGGGATTTCCATGTCAAGGGTAAACGCGTTTGTGATTTGGGGAAACATTACCAAATGCCCCTCCATATGGGGTTGTATCATTTTGCACTGCCACCAGCAATGTATGAGAATGCCCATCTCCTCCTAATTTCACCAATAAAATAGTGTCAAATGTATGATAGGTACAAATTGGTACCTAAGTATAGTTTCATTGTGAATTTCTCTTATTATGAATGAGACTGAACACCTTTTTATTTGTTTGAAGATCATTTTAATTTCCTCTTTCACACATGTCTTTTGTCCATTTTTCTACTGGGTTGTTGATCTTCTTCCTAGAAGCTCTTCCCATATTAGATATTAGCTCTTTGTCTTTAATAGGCTTTACCAATATTTTCCCCTCCAATTTGTCATTAGTCTTTTGATTTTGTTTAGGGTAAAACACAATGATTTCAATTAAAACATACATGTAACAAAAATGATCAGCAATTTGAGTTAGGATACAGGTCAAATTTCCCAGAATTACACAATCTTTGTAGAAATGAAATTTGAATTTATTTTCTAAATTGCAGGCACACATAGCTACATTAACATAGCTACATTAAGCAGCTTCCTTACAAAAAGAAAACCTCTCAATTGTTAGCTTTCTGAAGTGGGAAGAGCACATTTTTATGAAAGAAGATTATGATGTGCATATGCAACCATATGCAGGCATGCATGCTGGTGGTGAGGTAATAAAGAATAGGAAGAAGAGAGCAGAAAGGGAGATTAAAGAGCTGAGTAAGGAAGAAAGGTAAACACAACAAGGTAGATAATAGGACGGAATAAAAAAGACAGAAGGAGAAAATTCCAGACCAGTAAAGATGTCTAAGATCATCCAGAAAATTTAGGGATAATGAAAAAAGAACAGTGCCATGCCATCATATAGCACTTGATCCAGGCTAAATATACTAAATACATTTTAACCACTTAATAACTGATTACCTATTACGTATAGTGCCCAAAATCACAGGGGTTACAATTTACTTGGGGAAAGCAAGACATTTAATTGCAAAAAGGTAATAAATATAGAAGTTTAAAAATAGAGTAATACACTAAAGCAACTACTTTCTTGTGAGGACACAACAAGAACCATAATATTTAAATTCAAGAGTCTTAAGCACAATGGTAAAAGACTACGGAAAACATAAACAGGCATTTAAAGAAAAAACTCAAAGAAAAAGTATTTTAAGTAGACAGGTCTGAAACTAAAGCTACTTTTAAGTAGACAGGTCTAAAAACAATAACCTTATCTCTTGGCTTCTTTTGAAAATCAGTACTGCCAGTGGGCATTTTACAAACTTTTTTATAAGGTACGTAATTCAAAAGTCCAAGCTGGTTAGGATGAGAAAGATCTTCCAGAATGAGTTTTTCAGATCTTGAAAGATTAGAGGCATAATCGGAATTTTCACTTGGACTAACACTAGAGAAAAAATAAAAATACATTTTAGTTCCTAATTTAAGTATTCACTCCAAATTTCTATACATTAAATAAGAAAACAGAAAGAAAAGCACCTGAAGTTCTGCTGGAAATCACATTCAGTTATGAACTTAAGGCAATGTTTCAACTAAATTTCTTAATAAATTGTAATGAGTTTTAAACTAATAATCTGTTAGTTAGAAAGAGACTCTATGGTAGGATTACTTAAGATTCAAAAAACAGTCATAATAAAAGATTAAGCCCAAACATATATTTTATACTGAGTCCTAGATAGCAAAGGTGTTTACTTAATGTATAAACATTAATGTATAACACTTCTCTAACATTTCTATTTTTTTCCTAAACCAAGAATTACATTAAAAATTACAGATTATTTCGTATTCTATTCTATTAGAAACACAATATATAATAATGAAATCCATACATTTTACATTCATAAAGTCATATTCTGAAGTCCATATGTGATTTTACTTACATACCTGGATAGCTCTTTCCCTAAACTCTGCAAACTCCATTCCGTTATCTTCAGTTCATGTCTTAAGGAAGCAACATTTGCAAGCAAACTTTCTTCTTCATTGTCTTTATTACAGTAGTCTGATGAACTAGATTCCATTTCTTAAAAAAAGAAGTGTATTTCTTGTACCTTGCCAGAAAGAATCTGTGGTGTCAAAATACTCTCACATTAATAGAATTTAACTCATTATTTTTCTATTTATCTCAAATGTTGCGCAATCTTTCATGGTAATTTAAGACAAAACAAAACAAAAACCCAGTAACAATGAATTTCTCTGCAGTGTAAAGCCAAGGAAATAGAAAGTTCAATAGTTCTCCCTTTTCTAAGCACATTTAATCTTTCTAACAATAGTGCACATTAAATATTGTTATTCCATGTTAAAGTTAAAACAAACTAAGAATAAGGCAAATTAAAGAATTTGCTCAAGGTCACAAAAACTGTAGATGGTGGAAACAAGATTTGAACCTAAGTCATCAGGATCCAAAGACCTTTTAATTATGTCACACTGCAATTTCTAACTTACAGATCAATTTCAAGATGAGCTTTTGAACTTACATACTCAAGTTACAAGCTCTGGAAATCTGATAAAATTGGTATCATTACAGTCACTCATATTTCCTTAATGGCGATTTATTACCAAATAAAGGTTATCTCCTCCTCCCATTCACAATAGTTATAAAATTTAAAAAACACACACCTTCACATCGCAACCATAGAGATCAAAATGGCATTTGGCAAGTTAACTCAGAAATACATGAAGAAAAGTTTTTCTTTCTTCAACTGATGAGTATCTCTAGAGTTGTGAAATTCTCTACTAAATAACCTTTACACATAAAAATCGTGATAAAGGGCCACATTTTATTATTAATAATTAACACATATAATCATTATGTATTAAAATACAAATTAAGGGGCGCCTGGGTGGCTCAGTTGGTTAGACGACTGCCTTCGGCTCAGGTCATGATCCTGGAGTCCCTGGATCGAGTCCCGCATCGGGCTTCCTGCTCGGCAGGGAGTCTGCTTCTCCCTCTGACCCTCCCCTCTCTCATGTGCTCTCTCTCATTCTCTCTCTCAAATAAATAAATAAAATCTTTAAAAAATAAATAAATAAAATAAAATAAAATACATATTAAGAATATGTACATATAAAGAATATATTAAGAACTAAGGCTTTAAAATCTCTACTACTGTAGATCTTTTTGCATCTTAAAGTTACATTCCTCTTTCAGATCCCATTTACCTTTGTCATTGTAGCACCTCTCTTTCATCACCCTTCTAGAATTCTGACCACATCTCAAGCTCCAAAAGGTTAGGAATCTTATGTATTATGTTCAGGACTATTAAGGCCACTTACAGAAGGTCAGTATGTTCAGTGAATAAATGATGATTGCTGAATTGCCCTTCCTTCCCCTCATCCAGCTCAAATAGAGAGGCAAATTTATTCCCCACTCAAAATTTCTCAGATATAAGAAGGAAGATTAAAAAGAAACCCCTCACCTTATTGGAAGAAACTGTGGCAGGAAATTAAATGAGACGCTATGTAATCGCAGAGAAAATGTTTCTTTTTTCCCCTTTCGTTTGCACAAATTTGTTTCTGCTTAAATGAGAAGACTCTCCCATACAAAAGTCAATGGATCAGGTCCCCATTCTGCTTTATTTTTTCAACATTTCTAGCTTCCTACAGAATGGTGAAGGAAAAAAGGGTACAGACAATTTGGGTGAATTCTAAAATGTCATTCGATATTACGTTTCAACTAAGTCAGGTTTTACGTCCAACATCTTCTGTGTATTTTAATGTAACAATCCCTAACACTTACGTACTAATGAATACATTTGCTTTTAATTTTTTTTCCTCCTGAGCCATGAAAACTTTTCTTCCCTTCAACTTACAGTAGGTTATAAAAGTCTATCTTCACTGCCTGTACATACGTGGAAAAGTGCATCATGCTACTACCGACAGGCCCTGACCTTATCACCTTCTGCTGCTAATTACGCGTTGGTAGCTTTACGCGCACGCGCACCCGCACCCACCAACACCGAAAAACCGGTGTTTATAAACCTTGTATGTAATAGGATGGGCTGTAGTCGAAAAAAAATTCCTCCATTTGGAAGGATGTTATAGATTAATGTTGTATGGTCCTGTTATTAAGAACTCTCAATTTAACAGAATTGATCCCACGTTCATCTGAAAGAAGCGGAGGAAAACATGACGTCTCCCTCACTTTTTTCTCAAATAAAATACAAGTCTGCAGAGCAGCGTACGCAGCAAGGGTGAAGACGATGCGAAGCGCGTCCGAGGGTGCTGGGAAGGAAAGGAACAAAACTCCGCCAGGTAGGCCTGTTCTCACCCTCCAAGGAGCAGTCACTCACCACCCAAGTCGTAGCTGGGGGACAGACCCACCTGACAACAGCGCACGCCGCCCTCTCGTCCGCGTTCGGAAGCCTCGGACCCTCTCCTGAGCTCGGGGCGTGGAAGCATCAGACACTCCACCCGGGGAACAACTGAACCCCGGCTGCACCGAGTTCGAACCGCCGCGGGAGCCGTTGGGGACGCGCCTCCCCGGCCGCGCTCCGCGCCCCCCGCCCCGCGCAGGCTCTGCGTGAGGCGACGCAAAGGCGTGGGGCCTGTCGGGGATCGTGGTCTGCGAGCGCGTACAAGCCCGCTCGCCTGGAACTACATTTCCCATAATTACCGCTAAGACGCCCATTGGTGGGGGAGAAGCCATGGGAACCTGCCGCCCTGGTGTGAGGCGGAGCGCGCTCATTCCAGGCCTGAGGGGGCCGAGACCGAGAAGGGTGCGGAAAAGGACTGCTGGCCCCGCCCCTCGGTCCCTACCCTGCGGAGGCCGGCGTTTCCCGCTCTGAGGGATCCTGTGCCGCCGCCGCCGCGGCCGCCACCTGGTTTCTTCAGGTTCCAGGTTTCCCTGCCAACCACGAGGAGTCCAGGGAGGAAAAGCGGAGCCTAGGTGCCAATAACCCACGCTTCCCGCGTCTCTTCCAGCCCGAGATCGCCCCGGCAGGGATGGGCGACAAGATCTGGCTGCTCTGCCCGGTGTTCCTCCTGGCCACTCTGTTCTCAGTGCTGCTGCCGGGGGCGGCCGGCTTCACGCCCTCCTTAGACAGCGACTTCACGTTTACCCTTCCGGCCGGCCAGAGGGAGTGTTTCTACCAGCCCATGCCCCTGAAGGCGTCGCTGGAGATTGAGTACCAAGTAAGTGCGGAGGGTGAAGCAGCCTCCTTCCTTTATCCCAGCTACCCCGCGTCTTCGCCTCTCACCCGCTTAGAAACTTCTTGTGGACTGCGAGGGTGGTGAAGAGACGAGGGCCGCCGGCGTAGCCGGCCCGTTCCGCGCAGGCGCGCGAGGCTCGGCTCTCCTGGGGCCGGGGACCCAGAAGTTAGGCGGGACCTGGAATTGACTACCCGCCCTCTCCCCTTTCCTCCCGTCGGAAAAGAGGCCAGCACTGGTGATCTCGGTGGTTTTTCCTTTTGTTTCATAATTCGCCCATCGCCTTGCTAACCAGCACACGCTCTGATACTGGGAATTTCTCAATACAGGACTGGTAACACGTTCTCCTTCATCATTGGAGGAGATGATGACACTTGTTTTGTTACTCCGACCACGCTCACCCAATTCCGGTATTATAAATCTTCACTCTCATCGCTTCATTTAAGGATTTTTTGAACTGTGAACTTGTGATTATCCCTAAATCCGATTTTGGAATATTTTGAAAGGAGCTCTTGATGTATTTAATGGGTACATTTCCTTCTCAGTTATATATTTTTAAACCAAGCAATATTTAATTGTATATTAAAACTTTATAACTTTTAGTTCATCATTATAAGCATTTCTCCCATATCATTGTTTTCTTTTTAGTATCTTCATAATATTATGTAGGGATTTGCCTTAATTTATATAGTCATTTTGGTAGAGGGTAATTTCTTAGAAGAAATCTTGTTAGTTCCACACAGCTAATTTTGATGCTTCTGGGTAGCACTGCAAAAAAAAAAAAAAAAAATGCGTTGGTGTGGTTCACCTTTTAATTTTTCCCAGATTATTTAATTTATAATCATAATTTTTTTAAGTTGATGCAAAGAATTATTTTCAACAGTTACTGTCGCCTATAGAGCAAAATAAGTTATGTAGAATTTTCATCGGAAGGAACCTTAGAATTAAATTATTTCTAGATATTTAAGGAAAGCAATAGAGAGCGCAATATCTGAAGTCATATAGTGAGCAAAACTGAGGCTAGAACGCAACATTTATTGATCTTCAGTGTAGTTCAAAAGTTCATTTACCATGTGCAGGGGTGGAAGGGGGATGGGAGGAGTGTGGGTGAGATGACCAACTATGACATGGACAAAAAGAGAGTCCGTTTTCAAGGATCTTATTATTTAAGGGATACTGGCTAATAAACAGCTAATTTCAATAAAGTATCATTAAGTGCTGTTAGAGGACAACCACTTCTCTGGTGTTTCAGAAAAGGATTCCTGGAGAAACTAAATTTGAATCCTGAAAGATGCTTAATTGAGACAAGAATGCAAAGAAGGCGGGGCATTTCAGGAAAAGGAACAAAACACGAATAGTTATAAAATGCATAGTGTGTTTTGTTGCTGGGCAGTATGTGGACACTACAAGTGCTGAGTTTTTATTAGACCTGAAGACTAAAGTCTAGGGTGTGAGTAGAAGTAAAATAGATTGGAGAGGTCAGGAGGCTGGATCATGGATCATGGATCATGAATCTTTAGGCTTGTGTGCCGTGCTGAGTGGCTTTGCCCTTGTTCTGTACAAGGGCCATTGAAGATAGAAGCAGCATGGTAACAGAAATGTTTTCCAGATAGATCACTGGATACAGTGTGGGAAAAGGAGGGCAAAATTAGAGGCAAGGAAACCCAACTGGAGGTTAAGAAAACAATTTGTATTATTTGAAAATTCCTTAGTATTTATCCAGGTATTGGTATTAGGGAGGAAATGTATATGAACTGACCTCTTATGATTATGATATAAAATCTGTAGAGATAAAATGCTTGGGTTGAAATCCTAACTCTGTCACTTACTACCTCTGTGATTTGAACAAGTTATTTAACCTCTCGCTTGTAAAATAGAAATAATAGTAATTACCTCACAGAGTTGATTTTAAGAAATGTGTTAATATGTGTTCATAGACCATCCCTGACACTAGTAAATAAGCAGTGAATGTTGGTGTTTCTACATTTACACTTCTAGAGTTATATAGCTGGCTTGGCTTAGCTTTATGCTCTCTGCATCTTTAGTCACTCTTAAAGGGACTGTTCCCCCTGAAGTAATCCCCCTAAACAACTTAATTGTTTTGATTGAAGAAAGAGGTAAAATGATTTAATGTCTATAGTCCTAGACAACATTGAGGGGTTTGTAGAGTAAGAGGTAATCTTCACCTTTTTGTTTGCATTTTCCAATTCCAGGATTAATTTTCCAATAACACCAGCTACTGCTTTTTGTCTTCGTTTTTAAAATGTCAGGGAACAGACATTCCAGACATTGCCCTTGGGTCACTGTGACATACTGAAAATTTTTAACCATTTCTTACTTTCCAGCTTTAGGAGGACACTTTAGAATAATTGACTAGCCCCACATTATATTAAGTTCTTGAAAATTTTAAATGTCAATACATATATTTTAGGAATAAACTAGATCATTCAGTTAACTTTTTAAAAATCATTGCTAAGTGCTTAATTTGTTGGAGCACTATGCTAAGTGCTACGGATATAATGGTGAGTAAAAATATAGTCCATGTTCTCATACAATCTAGTATGGAAAAAGTAATCAAACTGTTTCCAAATAAATGTAAAATTGTAACTCTAATTTAAGTGCTATGAAGGTAGGTATATACAGCTATGAGAAGATTTAATAGGAGGACTTAATTTCATCTGGGAATTGAGAGAAGACATTCCAGAAGTACAATTCAGAACTGTAGAAAAATCAGCCTTATTAGGCATAAGGGGGTGATTTAACTTTGCATTGAGGAAGAAGACAGAAGAAAGCCTTTGAGGAACTGAAAGACTGTTACAACAACAGTACAGACTAGGGAGAGTGGCACTCATCATCTTCTAGTGAATCATCAGGAAGTTTAGTTTCAGATTATGGTGTTTTTTATTTTTATTTATTTTTATTTTTTAAAGATTTATTTATTTGAGAGAGAGAGAATGAGAGAGAGAGAACACATGAGAGGGGATAGGGTCAGAGGACAAAGCAGACTCCCTGCCGAGCAGGGAGCCCAATGTGGGACTCGATCCTGGGACTCCAGGATCATGACCTGAGCCGAAGGCAGTTGCTTAACCAACTGAGCCACCCAGGCGCCCATGGTGTTTTTTAAATAAATATTTTTATGCTTTAAAATTGTGTTTTATATATTTTTAGTTATCTTCTGTGTTCTTATCATTTTTAACAATTTCATTAAGCCTGACAGCCACTACCAATAATATCTTTTAAATCTTTTACTGAAATCTTTGTTTAGTTTTGTTAGATCTCTTATTTTCTGATTTAATAGATATCTTTTTTGGCTTTTTTAGAGGATAACTTTGAGTAATTCTTTTAAAATGCTTTGAGTCCTGTGGCTCTTGATCTCGGGTTCGTGAGTTTGAGCCCCACGTTGGGTGTAGCGATGACTAAATAAATAAATTTTTAAAAAATAAAATGCTTTGAGTCCTTGGACAAACTTTGTGCTTTCACTTTAGTAAATATAATTTTCTTTTACTTGGACTCATTGAAGACATGGCTGTATTTTTTTTGTATCTAGTATTATATGTAAGAATTCTGATGCCAATCCCAATTCTTGTAAGTAGTAGTTCTCTACTACTTAACATTGGAAGTTTCTAGGTTGTTCTTTTTAAATCCTTTGGAAAGTCAGTAGGAATTTTTTTATCTTTTACGTCTATTAGCCCCTCCCAGTCTCAAGATTTTTATCTTTTGAAGCAAGAATTTTTGTTCTCTTATTTGATGATTTCTTCCCTTCATTTCTCTTGGTTTTCTTCTTTGAAATGCTTGTTAGATAGATATTTGAAATCTTTAGCTCTGTCCTTCCCAAAGGGTCTTACCATTTTTCTCATACTTTTCATCTGTACTTTTTTCACCTTGTTCTGAGAATTCCTTGGTTATATTTCCAGTTTGCTGATTTTTATTCTCTATCCATATTCATTCTGCTGTCATTACATTTGTTAAGACTTTATTTTGGCAACATTTTTTATCTTTTTTATTTTTCATACCAGCAACCTCATTTTTATGGATTACACATTCTTGAATTTCTCTGAGGATATATACTTATGAAGAAACATTTTGAAGTCTGTTTATATTAACTATTTTTTCAGAATTTGATCCTTTCAGTAAAACCAGTAACATGAAAAAGAGGGCATTGATTTCAACAAATGTGTTTCTCTAGTCTGTTTCAGTGAGAATTTTGAGATTGATAGCTATTGTTAGCTAGATATATATATCCTTTGCTCAGTGGACTATCTTCCAGAAATTCCTTACTCTTCATGTCTGTTAAGTCTTCCTAGATTTCCAGTGTTATTTGTATCAATATATTTTCATTTTATTGGGATTTGAAGATGAAAGAGAATTATATATATTTAGCTGGCTATTTGAAACTACTTTTGTTGATAAGTAAGTATAGCACAGGAACAGGTAATTTTTTATATCATTCCATTAAAGCCACCAAGAAAAATAAAATGGAGTGTTAAGTAAGAAAAAGAGTAGTTATCGGAGGAAAACTGAGTTCAAATTTTGACATTCATTGACTATATCTACCTGAGAAAAGTATTTCTCTGTGCCTCATTTTTTTTGTGGTTTTTGTTTGTTTGTTCTGTTAATTGGTTCTTCTATTTTACTGAGAACAGTAGTAAGACCTACTTCTTAGAGTTGTTTTGAGGAAATTAGCCCAGAGAAAGCACTTAATGTGTGGCATACACTGTAATTGTTAGCTATTATCACCATCATTTTGGGATTGTAAAGGAACAGACTGTGTTCACTGGCAAGTAAAACAATAGCCTACTTGGAATATTTAGTTCATATTGGGGAATAATAAGTGTATGCACTGAAGAAGTCAATTGGAGTCAGATCATGGTAGTTTTGAGTTCTGGGTTAAGAAATAGCTAATTACTATTTTATTGAAGAGGAAACAAACTCAGAAAAGTTATATAGCATGTATTGCTATATTTTGCCTAAGTAAAAAGGTTTACCATTTGAACTCCCTTCTGTGTTTCCTTCCACTCTATAGGGCTTCTCAATCAAGGCATCATTTTAGGAAGATTATTTTAGTAATATTTATAAGGCCTAAAGTTAGGTGATGGCAACAGGAATTGGCAAGAAAGTTCCAAAATGAATAGAATTGAATTGGATGATCTTTGTGCTCCTTTCTAGCCCTTAAATGCATCTTGTTGACTTTACCTCTCTAGATTTAGAAAGAAATTCTTTTCATCATATGATCTACTTTATATATTTTTTATTTTCAGAATTTATAATGTGTTCTTTTCTTTTGTGCTTTTCTACAGGTTTTAGATGGAGCAGGATTAGATATTGATTTCCATCTTGCCTCTCCAGAAGGAAGAACCTTAGTTTTTGAACAAAGAAAATCAGATGGAGTTCACACGTAAGTGATCTCTTAGTTGAGTTCCTTGGGCTGAGTAATACCAATGGGCTATCTGCAGGGCAGGGAAATTTAGCACATTTGATACAAACATCAGTATTAAATGATTCCATTTGAACATTTTAAACAGTCCTAGATAGTGGTCTATCATAAACTAAAATGTCTTCCATTAACTTTTTTCTCTTTTTTTTAATAGTTTTGTATTGATCCTAAATTTTTGCTTTGGTTAAATAAGATGAGTATGCCCTAGGTATTGCATTCAGTCTGTTGTGGCATTTTAAACCTGTTTTTCTGACTAGCACAACCTTTCCATTTTAAGTTAACTGTTCCAGGTACGTATCCTATAGTTTGAGCTGCTGGCTTTATCATCTTTGCCCACTATTTACTTTCTTAAAAAAACAAGTACATCTTTGTGCGTATGTGTTGTGTGTGTATGCCTGTAAAAGTTGGGTTTTTTTTTACTCAGACCTCATTCTTTTTAGATAATTAGAAGATGTGATAGTAAAAGATCTGCCCATAGGAAACCAGAAAGAAAGAAAGTAACTTGTTAGAAGTTTACAGTTTGACAAAAGGCTATATATGCTCCCTTAATTTCACTTCTCTTTTTCATATCTCAGTAGTGTGTTTCCCTATTCATTCTATCATTTTACTACAGCACTTTGTTTACTTATTGCATTAAAACTAAACTCGGAATTTACAGGTAGAAGAAAAGCAAATACAGTCTAATATTTGCCATAAACTAGGCTTTCCATTGTATATGCTTCAAATTAATCATTCCAACCCACTATGAGAGATTCTTTGATTCCCCAATTCCCATTTTACAGACAAGGAGGCTCAGAGAAGTTAAAATAAGTCTGCAGGGATATACATTTATTAAGAGGAGGAGGCAGGATGGATCAAAATTCTTGCTTTCTACCATACGATGCTTAGAACATAAGCATCTCTGGCACATAGCACTATGTAAATACTAGTTATTATAGTTACTGGTCTTTGTTAACCAGCATACTTGGCATGTAATTGATAGTAAATACTAAACACATGTATGAATGAATGAGGGGGAAAATATCTCAACTATAATACTCTTTTCAGAGTGCTTTATTTTATTTTTATTTAATTTTTAAATTTTTTATATTTTAATTTTTAAAGTTTAAGTTTTTATTTAAAAATTTTTTTAATTTCTTATTTTTTATTTTATTAAAGTGCTTTTTAAAATGGCATTTTACCTATGCAGAGCTCAGAAAAAAATATTTGTATAAACTATTAATAAAATAGAGAAATAGTAATTTAAAAAGTCAGTTTCTATTGATATACTTGGAACTATGCTTTCTCTTTGATAGTTATATGAACAGAAACTAAAAATGTAGCTCATCTTTAAATTTCAGAATCTAGAAAATCTGTAGAATTTCTGTCATTTTTTCCTCCAATTTTCTCCTTTCCTTTAGAGATAAATTAAGATTAACTGTTGGGAGAAAAGGTATCTTATTGGTTTCTTGCATAGAATTACCTCTCATTAAACCAATGGGAAAAAAGAATGAGTTTATAAGAGTTCACATTTATTGAGTTCTTTTGATGTGCCAGGCTACTGTTCTAAGCACTTTATGTTTATTAATTTTTTTATACTTTACCACAGTCTTATGAGGTACATGATATTATTATTTTATCAGTAAAGAAATTGAGGCATAGAGCACTAACGTAAATTAATGAAAGTTACACATCTAGTGAACAGCAGACCCAGGATTTAAAAGGAGGCTGTCCAACTCACTCTTAATCACTACACCAAATTTACAAATCTGCTTTCTAAAAAATCAGATTTAAACAAAATTTTATCTTTAGCTACATTAACTTTTTAAAGGCAGGTTATAAAATATCTCTGTTATGGCACTGAAATAGTTTTTTTCTTCAATTGAATCCTTAAATACTGTCCTTTCAGAAGGCAGGGTTAGTAAAAATGTCTCCAAACAGAGCTATAAACAGCTTAAGTAATACCTATTCGCTGGCACTTCCAGGAATGAGAAGTCTGTTTGTATTTTTTCTAGACAACTGAATTAACGTTACTGTAACTCACGCCAGAATTTATCCGTTCTAGACTACTGTTGCTCTTTATTCTACTTGAAGGGAAAATTAACTCTGCAATTTTTATTTGGATAATATTTTGTATCATTTATAGTATTAAAGTTCCTTTCTACTAAAAGCAGTCAACAGATTTAGAGATTAGTATAGGAATGACTATAAAGTAGTAAAATATCTTTTTTTTTCCATACACATGCTGAAGCTCATCCATGTGAGTCAGTGCTTCTCAGACTTTTTTCATTTTTACTTTTGTCCCCATGCAACCTTTCTAGACTTTTCTGCCTTATCATCCCCCCATGAAATTTTAAAACCACAGTTTTTGTATTGTATGTAGATCTGTACATGTAAAAAGAGTAGATACAAAGCTTCCCCTTTTTATCCAGTACAGGGTTAAGAATGGCTAAATAAAGTTGAGTTAAATAAAATTAAGACTAAACAAAATTAAGAGTTAAATTTAAAAGTGATTAATTGAACTTAACTTTACATAATAGTCATATCATTTTTTTTCCTTTTAAAATTGTTCCCCACTGTATTCGCCAGTATATTCTTCAAGCTTCTTCCAAAGGTTAAATACATCCTCAAGACAAAGGTTTGTCATGACTGAGGAGATTACAAGGAATGCAGACAGGCTCTGAGCAGTACTATAGAAAAGAAAGATCAATTAACATGAGAGTCAGAAAACCAAGCTTCGTCTATGCCTATGACAGGCTGTGTGATCATAGGCAAGTATTTTAACTTATGCGAACTTTATTTTACTTACCTTGAAAAAGTCAGTTATGCCTACTTCAAAATGATTATAAGGATTAAAAGAATTAAAATATGTTAAAGTAGTGTGTAAATTATAAAGGGGTATATAAGTATTGGCTATATATTTATGTTAAGATCCAATCAAATAGCTGAGTACTTCTCTCTTATGCTTAAACTAAATAAATTGGATACAGGGGTGGAAAAGAAATGGCGATTGACTTAGAAGAATCACATGTTGTAGGCCAGTTATCTTGAATGTGAAGCTAATGAGACCAAGATACAAGTTTAACTTAGATGTGAGTGGCATTTATTCAGTAAAGCTAATGCCACTGAGTGTAAAGCTCGTTTGTTGTCCACTGATCCCGAATCTCTGTGAACCTGTGTTATAAAGATGGTCTTAACCTGTAGGAGGCCTGGAAGAAAGCATTTAGAACAATCCATCACTGCTTTTGAAAACAAGTCACTTTAGAAAGTAATCTAAGTTAAAGGGGAGGTTTGTGGTCATATTTGCATATGAATTGAACTCATGATAAATTACTCTTAATATATAAATATTAAAGATCATTGTGTGGTATCATGTATCTGTGTTTTAGTGTTTTTAATCCTATCCTTTTCCAAAAATTAGGTCAAGATCTTTTACCGTATTTCCTGAGTAAATGCCAAGCACATCTAAGTTGCAACTACTTAAATATTTTACATATGTATTTCCAGGTTGCCTCTTTCCTAAGAAATTATAAGTTATCTTTCAATACTAAGTAAGTCTTTTTATCAGCAAACTATCCAATTACTATAAACCATGTTATTTCTTACCTATAGTAGTTTTTCCTTTGATCCCAAATAGAAGTATAGATAACTGAAGACATGTACTTTTTTTTAATACAGGGTAGAGACTGAAGATGGTGACTACATGTTCTGCTTTGATAATACATTCAGCACCATTTCTGAGAAGGTGATTTTCTTTGAATTAATCCTGGATAATATGGGAGAACAGGAGCAAGAACACGAGGACTGGAAGAAATATATTACTGGGACAGACATGTTGGACATGAAACTGGAAGACATCCTGGTCAGTATGGTCTTTTAATAAATAAAAATTATCCAAAGGCCTGTGTGATAGGCACTGAAATAATCATTTTCTCTGCATTATCTCATGTAATCTTTACTTAACTCTATGAGGATTATTTATCTCCATCTTTCCAATGAGGAAATTGTGGTTTAGGGGAGAGTAAGTAATGTTTGTCACATAACCAGAAACGGGGGGAACTAGAACTTGAACACAGGCTCTTCTTAACTATAAAACTCCCTTAGAATGTTCACAAATAAAGAAGGTAATGATCTATAGCATACTTGCACATAGAAAAAAAGTGAGCAATTTGTAAACACTTAAGATGTTATAGGCATTTTTCTCACAGCATAATTTTTATAACATGAAATTTAATATTACTTAATTTGGGAACACTGTTTACATTACTTAGACCAGACCTAGCAGTTATCAGAAACTAGGACTACATTTAGGAGTGAAAACTTTTAGAATATGGCTTGTTTGAATTGCCTTATCATTTACATGCATAATGAAATGTGCATGTGTAAGAACCTATTTGTCCATAATAGTATTGGTGATGGGGGAAAAGCTCATTACCCTTCAGCCACAGGTAGATGTAATCAAATGACAGAATTTACTGAGTGGTATTTGTAAATAGCATATATAGCTGTATTATAGAAATTCCTGCAGGAGAAATAACATGGTCATTGCCAACTAAAACTGTGTAATCTCTAATAGTCTTATAACCTGAATTTTTTTTTTTAATAATGTGGTATTTTGATCACTTGAGGTTTTTTAGGAAAGCAGCTGTCAAACAGCAGAAGAGACATACTATATGTAGATCAGTTAGCTTAAGAAGTCAGAAAATTAGACGATCATGTATTATCATGTGTGACTGCTTAGTGAATGAGCCCTCACAGCCTTGGTTTCCTCACCTGCAAAATGGGGATAATACCTCTAGAGTTGTTGTGAGGATGAAATAAGAAACGTCATGTGTCTAAGTGCTTTAAACAGTGTATGGCATAATAAATATTACTTTTCTTACCTTTTCCACTGGTGTTACTATGAATGCAAACTGAAAGGATTAAGTTTGATTGGTATGAATTTTTACCATGACAGTTTTTTATCTCACCATAATTTCCCATGTATATATCTTTTAAATTTCAATCATATTAACTTATTCTTCCATTTTAAATTTATTTTGCCAATAAGACTAAAACACTAGTATTTATAAACCTTATTAGTACTTCACTGCATTCTCAAGAGATTGAATTCATTCACATGGTTCAACAAAATGACCAGTAAGTTCAGATTTAAATATGGCTTAAAATACTTATAAGCCCTTTTTAAAGGAAAATGTCTTCCAGGAGCTTTATTTCCCCCCAAATTTTGTATCCTAACAGCAAACTTTGATAAATAATTTTGTATTTGGCTATCATTGCTGTAATAATGAAAAGAACTATGCATGATCTTTTTTTTTTTTTTTAAAGATTTTATTTATTTATTTGAGACAGAGAGAATGAGAGAGAGAGAGAGCACATGAGAGGGGGGAGGGTCAGAGGCAGAAGCAGAGACTCCAGGATCATGACCTGAGCCGAAGGCAGTCGCTTAACTAACTGAGCCACCCAGGCGCCCCTGCATGATCTTTTTTATTTGGGGATCTGAACTCCTTATTTTTCTAGAAAGTATTTGCATTACTAGGTTACTGTTGCTTTACAAATATGCCCAAATGATAAATATTACACTTTGTAGTTTTGTAGGTTTAGCAGAAAGTCTGAAATTTTAGTTTTTGCTTACATAAGGATTTTAAGCAAGATGACTATGCAGGAAAATCTGTTTCTAGTATTTTCTTATTTTTGCCATAAGTACAACTGACCCCTGAACAAAGTGCAGTTGAACTCTGCAGGTCTACTTAATGCACAGATTTTTTTCAGTAAATATATTTTCTCTTACAATTTTCTTAGTAACATTTTTCATTTTGCTAGCTTACTTTATTGTAGGAATACAGTATATAATGTATGTAATGTATGTAACAGAAAACAGTGTTTTGACTGTTTATGTAAGGCTTCTGGTCAACAGTATACTATTAGTAAAGTTTTTCGGGAATCAGAGGTTTTATGTGGATTTTTAACTGTGCAGGGCGTTGGCCCCTCTAACCCCCATGTTGTTCAAGTGGTCGACGATGTACTTTTGACATCATTTCAAATCTCAACTTAATTTTAACTGATATTCATATAGCCCTCTTATAGTTTTCAAATCACTTCTCTCACCAGGACCCTGCTATAAAAACAGGTTTTTCAGAAGATGTACAACTTAAAGAGTGCATCTTGATAAGCTTGTTTTACAAATGTAATCTTGGAACATTTTTGTATTAAAAATAGATTATACTTTTGGATGTATAATATGCATATCAAAAATTGGAATATTTTCTAATTTCACTATTATTTTGAGATGAAAACATTGGGTGTTTTGCTAGACACTAAATTGGACAAGATTAACATTCAAAGAAACTATTATAAAGACACAGTGCATTATATAAAGATAAGTATCTAAAAGCTGTTAATGTTTTTTTTTTTTCATCAGTTAGGTTTTTAAAAACTAGTCTTTTTCTTATGGTTGTGAGGCTAAGAAATAGTGTATATAAAATTCCTGGCACTATGCACTGAAATATATTTTCACATTATTTTTCAATTTACATTAGCTTTGTTCCTCTGTTAAGTAACTATTTGTAAACAATAATTTAAATATATCAGGAGAACTATTACATAAACTTACAGATCTTTAGGTGATCCAAGCAGTACCTGTCCCTTAATTAAAATCGTGTTTGGATGTAAAACTAATATGAATGTTAGGGTACTGTGAATCACATGTTCAACTTAAAATTACTGAGCATTCTTTGATAGTAAAATTATTTTATTTATCTCCAGGAATCCATCAACAGTATCAAGGCCAGACTAAGCAAAAGTGGTCATATCCAGACTCTGCTTAGAGCATTTGAAGCTCGTGATCGAAACATACAAGAAAGCAACTTTGACAGAGTCAATTTCTGGTCTGTGGTTAACTTAGTGGTAATGGTGGTAGTGTCAGCAATTCAAGTTTATATGCTAAAGAGTCTATTTGAAGATAAGAGGAAAAGCAGAACTTAAAACTTTAAACTAGAGTAATTAACATTGGGGAAAAAAAGACGGAAAAATGCAGTACACGGTTATAATCAAGACCATTAATAGTCTTTTCAAAAAATGTTTTCAGGCATTACCACAGTGTGAAACAAGTATAATTATAAGGTGAAAGGAGTCTTCACTTTCGTCTGTGCAAGTAATCTTACTGCTTCAGTTGTACTTAAGTGTATAACAAAAATATTTCACAGAGTATAGGTACAATTGAATGAAGCCATATTAATCAGTATTTTCCTAAGTTTGAAAAAATCTTGCAGATGTCATAGGTGATTTAAATAAATGAACTTTGGGCCTAAATGCAACACCAAACATTGTTTTTAAAAGACTGTCTTACCTAGAAGTTTCTTTGTAAATGTGGCAACTATAAATTAATTGTATAATTTTTCAGTATAGTAAATTATAAATCATATGAGAATTACCTAATCATGGATTGGATATATCTTTAGAAGACAAAAACTCAACTTTTCTTTTTACATATATATCTCTCCGATAATGTAAATAGAAGCATAGCTGTGAAAAACAGATTTGTGAGATTTTTATAACCAAATATATTTCAATTTAAAATATTAGCAAAAAGTATTAAATACTTAGCTTATATTCCCCAAAGGCCAACATTTTAATAATTCTTAAAAATGCTCAGTCATTATTAAAATTGGAACAAATTTTCTCTTTGAAATGAAATAGCCAAAGGCTGCTCACAGTCTCCATAAGGACACATTTGGTCTAGTCCTTAACTCAGAACTAGAATTTTGAAATTAAATGTGAGGAAAAAAATTTTATTTTTATATTATCTATCAGCAGTGTTGTTAGTTTTAACATGATTACTGACTTGGATAATACATTATTAACAGCAGTTGTGAAGGAAATACTGCTTAAAAATCTGGGCCTTACATAAATAAGTATCTCCTTTTCGGAGTTCTCAAAATCAACAACAACAATCAATAAAGAAGAATTTAGGTAAGCTTGAGAACATCTGATCAAAATTAAGGTCCCTTAAATAAACTGTAAGTATCTGGAATCTGATTGGTTCATCATAATGACCCAATCCTAATATCAATCATGAGACTAAATTCCAGATAACTGAAGAAACTATACTTGGCTAGGGTTTTATTTTTTACAGTTGTTTTATTCTGTTTTTAATTGTCTTAAGTATTCAGGTACATTTTATGAAACAAACTACTGTAAGGTTTAGCACTGGGTACATACAATTGTTAAAACTTTCACTAAATGACCTTTCTGATCACTTTATTTATTGACATTCAAGTAAGGATTTGAAAGCCCACAGAATCCCAAATTTAAAGTCAGTATGTGAATAACTCTATGTAAAGTCTCTGCCATCCTTGCTTATTGCGATCTGGGGAGTATTAAATACTGGTAATTTAGCTACATCATGAATTAAATAGAATTTTTAGGTTATACCATTTGTAATATTAAGACAAATATGAGAAATCAACTTAAAATTTGAGTATAGAACTTGTCTGTACATTAGTACTGCTGGAATTCTTAATAAGCAATGATATTGAGAGAATGGTTTCATTTACTAATTTACAGTCAGAGTGGTACAAAAAGAGATTTATCTCCCTCCTTATGCCCTTGGGAGAACAAAAAGATTAGCTATCCCTATATGAAGCTTTTAAAAAATGAGGTAAATGCCATATATAATTACCTTAACTGGCCAAGAAAATGTTTGTGTCCAGGAGTAGTGCCTACAAGGGCCAACAATCACCTATGAAGAGACCTCCCTTTCCCCCCTTCTGTTAAACTCATGAGAAGCAACCTTACTATACTATAACTAGTAAAACAGTACAGATATAAAGTACTGCATCTTTTCTATAAAACTGTGATCAAGAACTCTACCTCTGGCTGGTTACTGTACTATACTCTGATTCCTTACCTAACAATGAACTTGTTACATTATCTACAGATGATTTGTGCCACCGATTTTAAACCTATGATTCAGTAACGTCTTACAATGGCCTTATCTGGAAAAAAGGAATTTAGGAATACTGAGGACATAATTTTATTTTTATAGGCACAAAATGAAGAGTGGGATTAAGAAGGATGTTACTTGTATTAACCAAAAAAAGTATAATTAGCAAAGAACTAAATTCTTTAATATTTCTATAGGCATATAGTTTATCTGCCTGATGGTTTTTTAAATGTCAGTATTCAATTTTGAAATTAAAATTACGCTAAGATTAAGCAACTTATCATTTAATGACTGATTTTGTCTTCAGTTTTTAGTTATATAAACTCTTAAATTACAATATTTAAGGCCTAGAGTTTTACTCTTATTTGCATTTGGGTCATTAATGATGTGCTGTTCTTTCATGTGAATGTCAAGGTATAGAAGGTAAGTGAATGTCAAGGTATAGAAGGCAATTAAGTGGTTGAAATAGCATGGAAATAAATTACAAATTCAGATGTAATTTTATGTTAAGTGTTTTTATCCTTAAATATTGTTATTGTCTTAAAATTAACAAAAATTGAGTACCTATAATTGTAAGCCTCCCCAAGTAATTCTTTATCTTAAATTTAAAAAAAAAAGATTCAGCATGTAATAACTTTTCATCTTAATACGCAGTGTTGCTCAAATTTCTTTATAGTTGTGAATAGCCATATTAAATGAGCAATGAATACTGTTCTGAATATATATAATAAAAATTACAATCAAAGAAAATCTTACTGATCTACCAGTTATTGTAAATGCTGTCTAATCCTTAAAACCTTCACTGATCTCATCTTAGCCAGGTGTGCTCTCCCATTTGAAAACCCATAGTTCTTTGTACTTCTGATTGTGTATCATTCTACCTTGCATTGGAGTTCTGTTTACATGTGTTCTTATTCATGTTGCCCAAATATGCATTGTAACTATAAGGTGCTCAAAATACAGAAGCAGGGGGGAAAAAGGCAAAGATCACCTCCAAAAGTTTGGAATGCTAAATAAGCCCTCAAAGAGCTTGTTCCACTCCTCTAACCCCACACCATAAATTGTTTAGGTCTCTAATATGGCTCTAGAATCTTAATTTTTAACCAACACAACTTGGGATTCTGGTGTCCATTATCTTTGGACCATCTGCTAACTGGGTAATACTGGGAAATCAAAATTCCTTTGAGCCTGTTGTGTGTAGAAACATTTTAGATAGCATCTTAAAACTTGGTTAAAATCACATATAAAAGAGTCCAGTGCTTGGTGGAAGTTGGTTATTGGTCATTTCCTTCATACCATCCAGACAAGACACTCTTCCCCTACAAGCTGATAGAATTCCTTAGGCACCTTTCTGCTTCTGCACTCTCATCACCTTTAGGTGTCTGAGTTTCTGGAAGGTTTGTGTCATTAAAAACTAGAGCTACGCTACACTTAATGTCTCTCTGGAAAAGGGGCACAGAATAAAGAATCCAGACCATCATTTTATGATGTTACATGAAAAGAGGGCACATTGAGGTGGGACTCTGGATCCCTGTATCTGAAAGAAAAAGGCGAGAAAATGCCAAGCAGGGAAAAATGTGGAGGTCTTCAATGACCGTGAGTCAACAGCAAAATGAACAGAGAATCAGTATCCATCACTGAAATGAACTCCTTTCTATATTAAGAGACTACTCCCCAGTCCTGGAAGTTTTCAAGTGGCAGTAATGATCACATGTCAAAGGGTTTATTTTTACATTGGATATCAAGTGGGAGGAGGGACTAAAAAACCTAACCTTTCTACCCTTACTTAAATTCTAAAAGGACTAGTAATGCTATTTGTAGGAGAAAGCTGAAAGAAAAGGCGACAGCTTAAAAAGACACATTTCAGGGTTCCATTTTGCTGAATTCTTGCTTGATATTCAAAATGAAATTGGAAACAAAAAACCACAATACCATTTACAATCACTCCAACGGAAATGATACAGTTAGGTGTAAATCTAAAAAAACATGTATAGACCTGTATGCTGAAAATCACCAAAGTTGGTGAAAGATTAAATGCCCAAGTAAGTACAGAAATGTACCACGTGCCATGGATTGGAAGGTCAATTCTTCCAAATCTATAAATTTAGCATAATTTCTATCAAAATCCAGCAAGATTTTTTTAAAGCTTTTTTTTTTTCTTAAGATTTTATTTGTTTATTTGAAAGAGAGAGACACAGCAAGAGAGGGAACACAAACAGGGGGAGTGGGAGAGGGAGGAGCAGGCTTCCCGCAGAGCAGGGAGCCCAATGCGGGGCTCAATCCCGGGACCCTGGGACCATGACCTGAGCCAAAAGCAAACGCTTAATGACTGAGCCACCCAGGCGCCTCCAGCAAGACTTTTTTTTAAGATTTATTTATTTTTAAAGAGCGAGTGCAGGGGCAGAAGGAGAGGGAGAGAATCCCAAGCAGACTCCCCACTGAGCAGAGAGGCTGCTGCAGGGCTTGATCTCACAATCCTGAGATCATGACCTGAGTCATGAGTGGGACGCTTAACTGAGCTACCCAGGGACCCCCAGCAAAATTTTCTTGTAGACCAATACAAGCTTACTCTAAAATGTATATGGAAAGGCAAAACACTAAGAACAGGACAAAAGGACTAAGACAATTCTTAAAAAGAATAAAATTTACAGTAATCAACACTGTGATACTGGTGGAGGGACATATAATGGAACAGGGATTCCAGAAATACACCAAACAAATCCAACCGATTTTTGACAAAGGTGCAAAAGCAATACAGAAAAGATAGCCTTTTAGGGGCACCTGGGTGGTAAAGTCGGTTAAAGCTCTGCCTTCGGCTCAGGTCATGATCTCCGGGGTCCTGGGCTTGAGCCCCGCACCGGGCTCCCTGCTCAGTGGAGTCTGCTTCTCCCTCTCTTTTTCTCTCTCCCTCTGCCCCTCCCCACTGCTCATTCTTGCTCTCTAATAAATAAAATCTTAAAAAAAAAAAAAGGCAGCCTTTTAAATAGTGCTATGGCAATTCAAATAAACAGGTAAAAACATGAATTTAAATATAAGAAAACTGCAAAGCTTTTCAAAAAAATTAAAAAATCTTCAGGACCTAGAAGTGCTAGGGCTAGACTAAATTTTCACACTTGACAGTAAATGCATGATGCATAAAAAGAAAAACTGATAAACTAGAACTCATCAGAAGTAAAAACTTTTGCACCACCAAAGACCCTGTTATGGGGTTGGAAAAAGCAAGCTATAGAAAAGGAGAAAATATATGCGAACTACCTATCCGAAAAAAGGACTAGATTATACCGTTGACCACGTACAGCTCAAACTCGTGTTGTTCACAGGTGAACTGCATAAAGAATTCTCAAAGCTCAAAGTAAAAAAACAGATCAGTTATAAAATGGGTAAAAAACATGAAATATGTGGAGCATGTGAAAAGATGTTCAACATCATTAGCTATTAGGGAAATTCAAGTTAAAACCAATGAAGGTGTATCTGGGTGGCTCATTCGGTTAAGCGTCTGCCTTCGGCTCAGGTCATGATCCCAGGGGCCTGGGATCTAGTCCCCCATCGGGCTCCCTGCTCAGCGGGGAGGAGCCTGCTTCTCCTTCTGCCCTTCACCCCACTTGTGCACATGCTCACAAATGCTTGCTCACACTCTCTAATAAAATCTTTTTTTAAAAAATAAAACCATAATGAAGTATCACTACCCAAATGGCTAAAATAAAAGTTACCAACAGCTGAAACTAAGGTAACATTTTACATCAGCTAAAATTTTTTAAAAGTCACCTAATGCTGGCAAGGATGCAAGAAAAATTAGATCACTCATGCATTGTTGGTGGGATATAAAATGGTGGTAGTCACTGGAAAATATATTAGCAGTTTCTTATAAAATTAAACATGCACTTACCATGCAACCCAGCATTTATACTCTTGGACACTTACTCTGAGAAATAAAAGTGTGCACAAAAAAAGCTATACACAGGGCGCCTGGGTGGCTCAGTTGGTTGAGCGACTGCCTTCAGCTCAGGTCATGATCCTGGAGTCCCGGGATCGAGTCCCGCATCGGGCTCCCTGCTCAGGGAGGAGCCTGCTTCTCCCTCTGACCCTCCCCCCTCTCATGTACTCTCTCTCATTCTCGCTCTCTCAAATAAATAAATAAATCTTTAAAAAAAAAAAAAGCTATACACAAGTTACATATAGCAGCTTCATATTTAACATATTTAACATATTTAACAGACTAGAAACAACCCACATGCCCTTCAAAGAGTCAATGGGTAGGGGGCGCTTGGGTGGCTCAGTCAGTTAAACATCTGACTCTTGATTTTGGCTCAGGGCACGATCTCAGGGTTGTGAGATGGAGCCCCACGTCAGGCTCACACACTGCGCATGGAGCCTGATTAAGATTTTCTTTGCCCTGCCCCCCCTTAAAAAAAAAAAAACAGTGAATGGTTAAATTCTCATACATCCTTACCATGTAATACTATGCAGCAATAAAGGAACTATGGACATGTAATAATTTGAATGAACCCCAAGGGAATTTTTAGTGGGGGGAGGGGGATCTTAAAAGGTTACATACTGTATGATTCTTTTTATGTAATATTCTTAAAATAACAAAATTAGATGGAAAAGAGATTAGTGATTGCCAGGTGTTAGGAATGGAGGGAAGAAAGGGAAAGTGGCTATAAAGGCAGCCTTGTAATCAAACAATTCTGTAACTTGATTGTGGTAATTGCACAAATCTATGTATAAAATTACATGTAACTATATAAACACACAAATAAATGTTTGTAAAATTGGTGAAATCTGAATAAACTCTGGATTGTACCAACATCAATTTTCTGGATTTGATATTGTACTATATGCAAGATGTTACCATTGAAGGGAACAGTACACAGGGACTCCCTGTGTGTCTGTGTATGTGTGTGTATATTTTGCAACTTGTGAATATATATTCCAAATAAAACTTTAAAACAAAATGGTACAGATGGATATACCCGAAACAGACATTATTAGTGTATTGCTATATATATGTACATATTTCTGAATGAAGACAGGAACGAGTGATATAATTTAATTCCTTTTAAAAAAAAAATTCTCAGTTAAAAACAGATTGTTAGTTTAGGTGTTACCTCAATCCTTAAGAATTATTAGTAGAAAGGGGAAACTCTATTTCAGGGAACTTAAGGAATCGAACTTGATTGTTTTTACATGAAATATGAAAGAAAAGTCAACCTTTTTCTTTTGGAATTCTATATTCTAAAATATGTGTCCAGAGGTTATACTACAATGAAGTGGTGATCAGAACACCACCGTGGGAAAGCCACATCTATTTGCAATGTTGCAGGATCAGCATTCAGTGAATCTCAACAGAGGAGCGAGCTATCCTTTACTTTTTCAAATGCTGACTTTTCAGTGGACAATCCGGGTATACAGGTATATAATGAAAATCTTGAACAGAGAATGACTGATTCCTTCACCCATGAAAGTAACAAAGTCTTTTTGCTGTAAAGGATCTTAGAATTAAGGTATATGGCAGATATGATTGAGAAGCAACTTGTTAAATATAATACAAGCTACTGCAAATTCTTAAATGCCAAAAGGACATAAATTTAAAAACATGTGCTAGCAATTACTACTCCACTATCCCTTATACATACAGCAAAGAAGAAAAGGATGAACAAAGACCAGTTTGTTTAGACAGGGAAACAGGGAAAGATTAGAAAACATTAGCAAATGGCCCATATATTATCAGAGTATTTCCTTTTTGGCACCCAAGGGAAGTTCAGGATGCAATACTTTTATATCCTCAAAGCATCTAATACAAGTTGCAATTATCACAATATTCTAGGGCAAGGTTTAATATTTTAGAATAAGAAAAATTTGAGCATTACTATGTCTAGTACTTTGAACACAAAAGCAAAGAATCTGCCCCTCAAGCGGTGACAGAAACTGGGGAGAAAGACTAGTATTCAGGACTCACCAATTACTCATTTTCTAAGTCAGCTTTGTCATTCACTGCTCCAAGAATTTAGCCAGATCCCTCAAACTTAGGTTGTATCCTTCTTATGTGCTCTCTCTACACTTCTGTTTCAAAGCACTGACCACAATATATCATAATTAATGTATACAAACCCTCTACTAGACTCTAATCTCTGAAGGCAGAGAGAATGTCTATTCTATCCACTACACCCAGCACAAGGCCTAAAACACAGTATTTGTTAATGCAAAGATGAGGCCGTTTATTAAGTGAAATGTGAAGTTTCAAAACATAACCTTTTAGTAAAAATAAATAAGTCTACAAGTTTAAGGCTATATTTATATACCATTATCTCTGGACTGTAGAATGAAAGATTTTCAGAGTTTTGTGTTGTACGAATTTACTTTTATATCATAGTTAGAAAATAGTAAAGCTTTTCCTTTTAAGGAAAAAAACGGATAGAAGATTTCCTCCCTTGTTTTTCTCATCTACCACATCCAATGCCCTTTTCTTCTAAACCACAGCTTCATTCTCTTAGGACTGCTTCATTAATTCTCCCTTTTGGTGCCAGCTGAGAAACAATTTGGAGTTAAGCAGAAAAGCAATACGTTAGAAACATTAGCATTATTTCCTCCAAGTCAGGCTTAGCTATGGAAAAGGAGTACTCTTCACCCCAAGTGAGAATAATTTCTATAACAGGAAAATCCAGAATCGGACACTACTCCAGGTTACGTATAAAAGGGATGAATTACTTGTTAATTGTAATATTTAAGTTAATTTTTAAGGTTCCCTATTACTGGGCTATAGCAACATGCTTGTCATTTTCTAAACCTAAATTTATACTTCTCAATACCAAAGAAAAAATAGTGTAATTTTTCAATGAGATCAGATTCAGTAATTACTTGAAATATTTTAATGCTGCTTTTTAGTGTTAGCCAAGAAAACCACCTGATACTTTACTATCACTATGAATATCTTATTAATATTTTAAGTATTATCATTAATTTTTCTTTCCAGCACACTCTTTTCCTCATTCATTTAAAAAAACTATTTGCACATTATTTTCAATATTCTTTTCAGAAATTATTTCCAATTACGATTTTTATTACAACCTTTTTATGCAACACCACTTTAGAGCACAAAACGGGCTTCCAAATCCACAACAGTGTCCACCTAAAAAGCCCCACAAAGTATTCTCTTGGAAAGACCCCCAAGTGCTTTTGCTTCAGAATAAATCACAAGTTTCCCACGATAAATACAGGTTATTACTTGCTTTTGTTCGGCTAACACCATAAATCTGCTCTAAACTAATTATTTCTCTATGATAGTACCTAAGACAGAAAACTCTCATATTTTTATTGAAAATTTTCTACACACCTGCCACAGTACCACCATAAAGGAACTTACTCAAGTTTTAGGTCTTTGCTTAATGAATGGTAATGAACAAATTTTTAATAATAGAGAACATAAGCTTCTGGGAAATGCCCAGTAACATGGTCCTAACCCCACCTATTTCTTTACTTCTTCCATTACTTTCAAGCATGAACTTTTTATTCCAACCAAGCCTATCTTCCTTCTTTGCTGTTCGCTAAGTAGGCCTGCTCCTCTTCTGTTCCATTTAACATCACTAGGCTTTTCAGGTTCTCAAAACTTAAAAGACCCCTTAGCTGCTCAGTCATCAAGTACTGTCAGCTCAGCTCCCTAATCACTCTCATATTTCTAGCATTCCCACTGCTTCTACTACCTCAAATTCACCTCCATGTAAATCTAGGTTTGGCATTCACACCATTTTCCTCTAAGTGATCCTACATACCAGTGCCAAAGTAATCTCAAAACATACTATAGCGTGGCAGTCCCATCACAGCAGGCCCATCAGAATCCTCATCTTTTCCAGCCTCACCCACATCAGATCACAACCCTTTTGTGTATGCTTCATGACCTCGCTTCTTCCTCCTGCACTCTGTAATGCCCTATTGTGCTCCCTTTTCTACAGGTTCAGATCATTCTTGTCCCAGTTTAAACTCCTTCATTAAGTCTTCCCTAGTAATTCCTTTCTCTCAAATGTCCTCCACAGCCAGGCCCCAGGAAAAAACCTCTCCCTTCTCAAATCCTCTTGCCACTCTGACCCCTTTCAATAGCTGAACATACAATTTCCTATCTTCCCAGGAAAGAGAACACTAAGGGATGAAGGTAACTCTATTTCACATTTTCCTCCTAGTAGTCTCTTGAAATACAACAGATACCAAAATAACAAGTGAGATGGTTCAGTCTCAACTCCAGGCCTATTCTTACTCTGCTCCTTCATTTTGAACTGCTGAGATTTTCTCTCCCTTAGCCTGTATGTTTAAGCTAACCCACTCCTCAAGGTACAACCTAACAAATATTGCAGTCCAACACAATCTCATTTCTCTAGTGATATATATAGCACCTATTTGGATACTTGTAGTCATCTTTTCCAATGTTGTTTCTCATGTTTATGACCTACCTCCCCAAACTGTGCCATTCTCTATACCTCTTAAACCCCCCCTTAACCAACATCCATCTCTGAACTTATTTATACTGTTTCTTATCCTATCCTATTTTTGCCAGTCAAAAGCTGACCCTCCTTCAAAGCCAAATCCAAATAATAAGTCAGTAAGTCTTTCTCTAATGTCTCTCCAGGTTCCTATGGAACTTTGACAAATATTCCATAGTACTTACCACATTTCACCTTAAATTTAGCTGTATTTATGTCTCTGCCCTTCATAACTTAAGAATTCAGACCAGGGCTCCTAGTATTTCATCTTTCTTCACAGCAACTTGTAGGTATTCCAAGAATGAGTGTTGCATTTGAATAAACAATAGCACAAAATGGTTTGCAACACCATTTTAAGGAACTGAAACATACAAAAAAAAAAAAATCCTGTAATAATACTGAAGTGGGTTGAACTGTATCTCCCCCCTCCCCAACCAATGTCCAAGTCCTAACTAAAGTACCTGTGAATGGACCTTATTTAGAAATAGGGTCTTTGCACATGTAATTAAGTTAAAGATCTGGAGATGATATCATCCTGGCTCTAGGGTGGGCCCTTAATTCAATAACTGCCACCTTTATGAAGAAGAGAGATTTGACAGAGGATAAAGCTATAAAATTAGAGGCAGGAAATGGAGTGATGTATCTACAGCTTAGGATTGCTGGCTACTACCCAGAAGGAATCAACCTTGCCACTACCTTGATTTCAGACTTCTAGCCTCAAGAACTGTGAGAGATAAATTGCTGTTGTTTTATGCTACCAAGTTTGTGGTAAATTGTTAAGGCAGCCCTAGGAAACTAATACAAACACCTCAGTAGAATAGCAGTTGAAACATCCAGAAAAATAAACTTTGTTTTTATTTTCAAAGAACAATAATGAAGTTCTTAGGAAATAGATTTGAGTTTTATTTTACTAAAACTATATTTTACCTAAATTTATGAAATGAATTTTATTTGTAAATAAGCAGTGGCTTATCTTAAACTGAGTTCAGTGCAACTTCTCAATTTAAAATGTCCTGTGTTAAGGATACAATTTTAAAAGATGTAAAACCAAAGTTATTCTCATATACGCTGTAATTAAAAAAAAAAATCATGCTATTATCTAAAGCAAATAATCATGATGAATAGATGAAGTTCTATTTTATCATGGTCTTTTCACTGCAATATAAATCTTAATGTTCTTAATAGTGAAGGTTCACATTTTCAACCTAACTTGGTATTAGGTATGGATCAATATTCTGTTATTCTCTATTAAAAAAATTTAACCCAGCACTCCCCTTTTAACTCTGCCATGTTTCTAAGTTATCCTACTTTTACTTTTTTAAGTAGTGTGCTTAAGGAACACAAAATTAATTTCAGTGAGCCTAAACCAAATATAAAGCCCTCAGATTCCAAATATATGTATGACTGTGTATTTTGCTAATTTTGCTTATCTAAGACACTGGCATCTTCCATTAGCAGATAAAATCTATTATAATAACATGGCTGACAGCATATATATTTTGTGTAGGAACGGCCCCCAAATAAATAAATTGTATTTTAAAGAGCACGAGCCTTTATATTAAGTACTACCTTCTAAGTACAAACTTAGTTTTAAAATATTTTCAGGGACGCCTGGGTGGCTCAGTCAGTTAAGCATCTGCCTTCGGCTCAGGTCATGATCCCAGGGTCCTGGGATCGAGTCCCACATCAGGCTCCTTGCTCAGGGCAGAGTCTGCTTGTCCCTCTGCCTCTGCCTGCTGCTCCCCCTGCTTGTGCTCAACTCGCTCTCTCTCTGACAAGTAAATAAAACCTTTAAAAAAGAAAAATTTTAAAAAAAGTATTTTCAAACTTTTGAAAATCATTTCAAAAATATTTTTTTAAAAAATCAAGAGTTTAGTCCCACCGAAACATTTTAAATTATACCTTCCACATAAAAAAAGTAACAAGCATGGGTAACTTAAAATTTTACATTTTCCTGATTTTAGCCAAGTTCATAAAACAAACCAAATTTAGTCTTTCTGCCCACAGGTCCTGTCCCCATGCTTTAATAAAACCACCTTTTTGCACCAAAACCAAACAAACAAAAAATAAATTTAGTTGAGAAACATTAGTTTACATGATTTTGTTAAAACACCTATTTTCTTAGAAATTACAATCCTCTGACCCTTGACATTTTAATTGCAGTCAACTTCAGCACTTGAAACACCAAAAAGTTAAATTACTAGTATCAATTCCTGCACTCATTTAACCTATAAAGTTATGGAAATTAGTAGTTAATTATTGCTCTGATTGAAATACCATCTCTTCTCTGTTCCTTTAAGCTACTTTATGACCATTATGTATGTGCATGTAATAAAGCCATGTCAATTTGCCATCCTTATATGACAAGTCCACACTAGACAAGACACTATTTTCTCTTTTCCATAATACAGAGAGGGCATAAGCCATTGAATCTAATACCTCTTGGAAAAGAAAAGCCACCTGGCTCAACTATGAGCCACGGAGGCAGTTTTGGTTCTGACGTTCCTGTTTATCACCAAATCTCTTCCAGAATCCAAGAGCAGATTTATAACTGGTCCAATGATATTGCAATTTTGCTTTTATCTTACTCCACTTACTAGTTAATAGAAAACAATGGTGCTGTTTTCCAAGAAGTTATCTTAAGGCACAAAATAACCTACATTACAGTCTTAACTTACTCCGCTGTCAGATTTCTAAAAATCTCAACCACTTACACATTATAAAATAGGAAGCAAGAAAAACAAAATGAGAGATTATTTTAAGTAATGAATATTTAAAAAGCCAGCTACTTTTTCAAAGGAAATCACTCTTGAAAACTCACTCAAGAATCTAAAACAAAAAAATCAGAAGTTGGGTAAAATGAAGTTTAAAATTTTATTTATATGGTTATCTCTTTGTCCCAGAAAACCCTGCTTAATTTTTTTCCATTCTACAGCAAATTAATGTTTAGAAGCTAGGTGGGAGAAAGGAAAGGGAGAAAGCCACTCAATGCACTGTAAATAAATGTGGTTTATTAACATAGGCACTGCCACAGAAGATACAGTAAAGCAGACAAGAATAATATAAAAGCACCACCTAGCCTAACTCATTAAGAGTAATGACTGATTTGGGGCGCCTGGGTGGCTCAGTCGTTAAGCATCTGCCTTCCGCTCAGGTCATGATCCCAGGGTCCTGGGATTGAGTCCCGCATCGGGCTCCCTGCTCTGCGGGGAGCCTGCTTCTCCCTCTCCCACTCCCCCTGCTTGTGTTCCCTCTCTCGCTGTGTCTCTCTCTGTCAAATAAATAAATAAAATCTTCAAAAAAAAAAAAAAAA
>NC_138372.1:71846374-71912414 GCF_054177405.1 Leptonychotes weddellii | reverse complement strand
AAAAAAAAAAAAAAAAGAGTAATGACTGATGCCCCTACCCACATCTAGACCCCTGAGAGTACCACCATATTACAGCAACATAAAATAAATGTTCACAATCTCTCAGTAATTAGGAAAAGGTTAACATGCTAAAGATAGTGTTTTAAAAACATGAAGTACTTAATACATTCTAGAAAAATCTTCTAATAAAGTGGCATTTTAAATACTTCTGGTCTCATTTAATGGCTTAAAAGTTGCTTAAAGGAGGCGCCTGGGTGGCTCAGTCATTAAAGCATCTGCCTTTGGCTCAGGTCATGATCCCAGGGTCCTGGGATCCAGCAGTCTCTCCCTGCCTCTCCCCCTGCTTGTGCTCTCACTCTCTCTCTCTGTCAAATAAATAAATATCTTAAAAGAAAAAAAGTTGCTTAAAGAACAAATTATAGTTTATTAAGAGGTATTAAGAACGAGTTTCTGATGACAAAATTCTTCATTGGAAACTTTACATCCAAAGATAAAAATAACATAAAAAGTCAAAAATAACATAAAAAGTCTAAAATACCAGGTTACGCAAAATTATAATACAAAGTAAAAAACAGACCTGTTATAGATCCGCTCTTGGATTCTGGAAGAGATTTGGTAATAAAAGAATACAGGAACCAAACCGTGCCTCTACAAATCTTAGATGAGCTAATAGGCTTTCTTTTCCAAAACCCTCTCCAATATGCTTCATCCTCAAGGAAAAGTTTAACTTCACAGATATCTAAGCAAGCTTTATATATTTTGCAAAGGGGACCCAAATTCTCATTTGTTTGTTTTTAAGATTCTAATTTATTTGAGAGTGAGCAAGTGAGCACAGATGGGGGGGCCGCAGAGGGAGAAAGAATCTCAAGCAGACTCCACGCTCAGTGCAGAGCCTGACACAGGGCTCGATCTCAAGCTTGATGTCACAACCCTGAGATCCCAAATGAGCTGAAATTGACTCAGATGCTTAACCGACTGAGCCACCTGGGTGCCCCAGAAAATCTTGTTTTTGTCTCAAATTCTGTACAGGTAAAATTCCCTTACATTCCACTAATAGTACTAAAGATAAAATATATAAGGGGTCAATTAACGGCCCAAACAATACTAATCATAATCCTTCACTAAGCATATATTATTTATACTAGATGCTATTAACATTTAACTTAAATTTACAACCTCATTTTGAGTATTTAATTTAATGTAATTTATTTACTTATATAAATTGTTATGTATCTAAAATTACATATGCCAATTATTAATTTATAGAAACACTATAATAGTAAGGTAATTAAGACTTCCAAACATTTGAAAAACTTGATTTTTTAAAAGAACTGTTTTTGGTGAGCTTACTTTTAACTTCTGCTTGATATGAAAAAGTTACTTAAAAAAAAAAACTTTCAGGGGAACCTGGGTGGCTCAGTTAGTTAAGCGTCTGCCTTCGGCTCAGGACATGTTCCCAGGGTCGTGGGATTGAACCCCACGTCGGGCTCCCTGCTCAGCAAGGAATCTGCTTCTCCCTCTCCCTCTGCCCCTCTCCCCAACCCCTCGTGCCCACTCGCTCTCTCTCTCTTTCTCTCAAGTAAATAAATAAAAAATCTTAAAAATAAAATAAACCTTTCAACTAGCTGCTAGATACTCAGATAATATCAACATTTTTTTTTCAGCACTTGACATAATTAATGATGGGTTGAATAAACTTGGTAGAACTCAATAACAAATGTAAGCTACTTTTATTTAATTCCCAAGCCTAGGCTACACACAAAAGCACTAAGGATCAAACATAAACATCCACAAGAGAGACAGCAGAAGCTCATAGGCATGTGCAGACTATCTCTCACACTATGACTTTAAGATTGAACAGAGCCCTCCAAATTTTAAAACCATTATCTACCATAGTTTTGTAGCACCAATCTTGCATATTTTTTGTTCCATGAACTCAGTGTCAGTGCTACTCCTGTGATATTCAAGAAAACTCAATGAAAGTAATCAAATACTAAGGAATAAGATTTTTGTTGGATAGAGTTGAGCTCTGGAGGGCCACAAACCATTATCTAAGACTTTTTCTGCCTTCTGGCCCCCATGAACCAATCTGTGCCTGTTTTGAGACTGTATCACCCTTACTGTGAAAGCATGAAAGAAAAAGAGAGAAAAGACTGAATACCTTTTGGTAAATACAAGGAACAAAAATTAGACTAATGATTTTGAACAAGATATATTTTTGTTTTGTTTTATCCAATAAGTACATTTTATCATCTATGGAAGTTTTGTTCATTTGTTTGTTTGCTTAAATCCAGTGGAATTTTCTTGAACGAGATATCACATTCCTTGAAGATGCTGCAAAAGTGAGGACTTACTATTACTAAGCATACAGTTTCAATACTCATCAGCTCTAACAAAGAGAAAATGCAAGGGGAGGAAGCAAAGAGGGATTTTGCTGGGTAAGAAGTGAGGGAAGGGGAGAAAAATAGAGTGAGCTAGTTTATTTGCAGTCTTATTCTAATTTTAAACATAAAGACAGTATAATATTTTGATCTAGCTATTGCTCCAAGACATTCTGATATAACTTAAAAATTACAAATATTGTACTTAATCCCATTCTATTTGTTGATATTCAGAGAGCCAATCAGTTTGCTTTCATAGCTTCTCTCATCTCTAAATTTTTATCAGTCTGACATGTGGTTTCTTAACTGCTACTAATTAGAAAAGAATCCATGACCAGATAAAATTCTCACTTTACATTTAACTGCCAAGTTTTTATTTTCCTGAGGAAAGAAGATGACTGATCGACTGCCACAGAAGAAACCAAAGGAGACTTTTGGGAGTGGATATTTGTAGAAGTACTCAAATATAATTTAAAGAGGAAAACTTCCCCACATTAAACAGGGCTTTTTTTTTTTTTTTTTTTTACTATTTCCCAAAGTTGCATGGACATCTTCCTTTGCCATCACATCCTCATTCAAACAACTCTAGAACTACATATACAACAATCTGCTGTAACTATGCAAGTCAGATCATGCTCCAACCAAAACTTAATAGTACGTGGTAGAAACTCAACCAAGTAGTTCAGAAGAATTAGTTCTACCCCCAAGGCTCATAACAGAAATCTTCTGAATATATACACAACAGAAACCAAACACGTACAGCTGGACATAACTTGCAAAATATAAGGGGAGAGGAATCCTCAACTCACACATTAGTGAACATTCACTTGTTAAACATTTAGTAACAAAAGATGACTAGCAAGATCTGACTTCATTACTCGTACATTAGAATTTATAGAATAACTCTGATAGCTCATATTCTGATCTAGTTAGATCATATAAGAATCCATACTTAATCATTATCAGGATATTTATAAAAACGTATTGTTTTGAATAAAAATGTAATTAAAACGAGTAAGGCATACTATTTTTACATCTTTTCCTTCTACAGTCTAGGAGCAAAGCTTTTAAGGAAAAAAAACCAAAATCCTTTGATGTGAACCTGACACCTTCTACATAAGCAAAAAGAAAAAAACAGTTGAAAAGTCTGAATTTTTTTGAATTTTGGGGACAAGGTAGATAGAGGGAGATATACTGTCTTTCAAGCAGGAAGTGTATGAGCTGATTAAGCAGATTTTTTTTAAAGGATCATTTTAGATGAACATGCAATAATTATTAATATTATTTGAGGGACAAGCGGAAAATAAAAGCCAAGTTTCATAAAGATTAATTCAAGTGAACATATTTACAATGGAATTGGAAAATCCTTAGCTCCCTGACTAAATAAAAGCAGTCATCCACTGCATCAGTGTGTATTTTCAAGCAAATACAGAAGCAAAACTCATTAGCTCTTTAAAAAATACACACATTTAATGTTGGTCTGTTTTAATTCTAAGTAAAGCAATTCCAAAAATACAAACTGAACATCAGAGCCATGTGGAACCACCATGATAAAATAAAACAGACATTCACAATAATTACGTCTAAAGACAGTTCAGCTTAATAAATCATCTTCCAGGTATACTAAAGAAAGAGTTACTAAAATACTGCTGGTGTTCAGTTAGAATTAAAGGACTTTGGGAAAAATGAAATAATATGATACAGGTGGAGTGAATAAGGTTACACGGGATTTACATTTTCCATTACCCCTAGATATAAACAAACATTCAAAATCAACACAAACTCTGTGTGTTATTCAAAATATTGCAGCTGCAGGAAAGGCAACTTTAAATTAATAGCTAGGGGAAAATCAAGTTTTGGTGGAGGTAAACAGAAGTGACAGTTTTTAATTTGCACTTTTGTAAAGCTCATTTATACCTGGCCAACCAGGAACCAAATGCAGGACAACGAAGTTCTCTGCTTCTTTTGGCTATAATGTGACAAGAAAAGGTCATCTTTTGAAGATGTTTAAAGAAATAAAGCAACTTTCTTTATAAACAGTCAAATAATCAATCAATGGAATAAATAAGTACTAACCCACATTCTTACCGCTCTGTAACCACTACACTTTACATATTTTTCATTTTGGCGGCAAATTCCCCAATTTTTAGGCAAAATCCACCAATCACTTTTAAGAGTAAAATGAATAGCCACCAAAATAAGAATATTCTTCTGTTTACTCTTTGGCTAAAAAAGAAAACAAACAAACAAAACAAAACAAAAAGAAACAGAAGACAACTAACACTGGTGATAAAAGAAACTGTTTTTTTACATGTAAAATAAAGTTATCAATTTAAATCTTGGTACATTTTATAAAAACAAGAGGTAATGTTGTAATAAAACAGCAGTAGCCTTGTCAGGCAACATACTGTTTGTTAACCCTGTGCAATAAAATACTTTGTTCATACTACACTTATTCAACATGACTAACAGTTACTACAGACATTTCAGGAATCTTCACGGGACTCCTATAGACTTACTGTTAAAACTGAGAGACATTTACAATCATCATGTGCCATGAAAACTTGAAAACGTTACTTCTAGTAGGAGATAATGTTCATATTATTTGAATTGGTTTTAGGTACTGAACAGCTGAGTTACAAGGACTGAAAGTGAAAAGCATTCTAAAAGCCCATGAACACTGTTGTTCACACCCTTCTTCAGAACACACTAAACTTTAAACTTGTTTGACACATTTCTCTTCATACATAGCAAGCAACAGCACCCAATAAAAGCCTGAGAAGAAATGCTGCTGTGTAAATACTGCAACTATTCCTGAAAAAAGAATTATGGGATATATACTCCAAAGCTGCCCATTCCCATAATTTGTATTGCATAGGTCACATAATCACACACATATATATACACACCTGTGTATATATATGCACATGCAAAGAATATATTAAGACGACAATGAAGTCTAGTCACAGAGCAATTTACAGGCTCAATATATTTTTTACATTTTGCTTGAAAGAAAATTTCAATATTTTACAGTCTTTTAGTAGGCATTATATACACTGCACTTTATGAAATCTGAAAGGTATTGAAATAAATTTTTTCCAACATTTTGGTAACAAAACAGACAACGTTTCTCCAAATACTTGTGCTATCTATCTACATGATCTGTTTGATCTGATAACCACTAATCACAAAAACTGACTCAATGGAATAATTAGAAAAATTATCTAACACCATGCATGGATTTGAATCATTTTTAATATCCTATCCTAGAAACATTCTACAAATCTTAAGATTTAAAAAATTAAGTCTCTGTTCTGATTTTTAAAAGATATCTTTTTATGACAATATCCATAACACTGACAGGTACATGTTAAGGCTAGTTATCATCTCCTTTTGTGAATTTTTTTGACTTTTTTTTTTTTTTTTAAGAAAGATAGTAAAAGCCAGACTCCTTTATCCTTTAGGGCTTTGAACTGTACCTACAGAAAATGAGAGTGCAGTGAACATAATGTTCAGTCCTACAGTCAGGATGCAGTTGCTCCTTCCCATTCCACAAGATACTGCACCTTTCCATCAAGTGTCACCCGACGAGCCAATACTCGGTATTTTTCACCACATGCTATTCTACCTGCAGCACCAAAATAACTGGTAATGGAGTTCTTTAGATGATTGAGTTGCAACTCCTGATCTGCTAAGTTATTCAAAATCTCTGTGTTGAGTTCATCAAATTGGTAATCTTCTTTGCCTTCATCATCTTTTACAATTTCTGAGTTCTGAGTCTGGAGTGCTCTTCTTGGAAGACGACCCCTTCTCCTCCGTAAATGTGGTATTGCAGCAGGCCAAGATCTTCCTGTACGAGTTCTTTTTCTGGAGTCAGATAATCTATGGAACAAGAAAGACCATAATTGTCTACTGAGTTTATAAAGCATCCTTTGCCCAAACAATATGTTCTCAGATTTTTTTCTATCACTCTACTGTAAGTATATACCCTTGCTGACATAAAAATCAGCCAAACCAAAACAATACATGCTATTTTTATAAATGGATTATCACTCGCCTTCGTTAGATTCCATCACCTTCTTGGGGCTGACCTTTGAAGAGCTTTTCTTCCTTAACAATGTACTATTAAGCTTAAAAGAATCAGAGGAAGTTTTTAATTACGAGGCCAATGAGACAAATTCTTACCAAGAAGAGGCCCTATTCATTAGTCAGATATCGTCAACAGTCTTATCATTAAAAAGAAGACAGTTCATTCACTCATTCAATGCAGTAAATACTTAATAAGCACCTACTCTATACACAACATTGTTCCATGTGCTTAAATTAAATAGATGGTAGAACTAGAATAAATGTTCTCTTATTACCAGTTCTAGCCCTAGTGAAGTAATGTACTGAACTGGAATAAGCATAAACTAGAAATCAGGGTACCCCGAATCTAGCTCTGTGATATTGGCCAAATTCAAATCTCATATCCTCTGTATTCCCTTCTGTGAAGAGATTAAGTGAAGGGGTTGAACCAGATCATCTCTGAGGTCCTTTTTAGCTCAGGAATTCAATGATTTTCTAATCTTATAACAAGCGGAGAATATAGCATAACAGCTAAATTCAAAGACTTTACAATCACACTGCTCAATTCAACATCCCAGCTCTGTTATGCTTGTTAATAAACATGCTAGTCTGGGCTTGTTTCTTAAAATCCTCTCAAGTTTCAGTTTCTTTATCTTTAAAATGGGAATAACAGGACCTACAACTCAAAAGATTGTTTTAAGAATTAAATAAGACAATGTATGTAGGAAGATTAGCAAAATGCTTGGGTAAGAGGCCAAAAACAGTTCACATTATTTTTCACAATTCATTAAAAAATGAGTTATATTTTAATCTTTTTAATACTCTGAATTTTGTATAATTTACATGAGCAGTTTCTGAATTGTGAACAAAAATTAAACTAAGGGAAGTATAAAACTTGCAACTCACAGTTCTGACCCCAAGTAAACTACCTTTTCATACCTGATATATCATGCTTTAGGAAAGGTATCCTTCTGAAAAGTCAGGTAAACTAAAATATTAGAGAAGTCTGCTACTGATAGAAATCCTGAGTTTAAGATTCTTTTAGTAACAAAAGGATTTGTATGTCTGATTCAGGTAATAAAAAAAGAAAAAGTCTTCCTAAAGCAAGGCAAACCTAAATACTATAAGCATAGAAAGGTCTCGAGGAAAAGAACACAGCCTATAAACACCAGTATACCTCTTTTCTATGCACACAGCAAAATTTCCTGATGAATATTAACAACCTAAGGAATCTACATATAGATTGCTTCTCAAACAATGAAAGGCATACTTATATAACTTTTGATTGCTAAAAATTTATTTAATATTACTTTACAAAGAAAAATTATCTAGAAGAAAATTAGTAAGGAATAAGAATATAAAATATCTACCCATAATGCCTGGAAATGCTAGACGAGGTAGTTTCTTTTGCACTGGAAGCACCCGTGAAATCCACATCTGAGGTATTAGATGAATGTGCAGTTCCCTCAGTTCTCCTGAGACAAAAAAATTTAAATGGTATAACGACTATATTACATAACAATAGAAATACTCATTGCCCCCCAAAAGAAAATTCCTAGGATAGGAAAAAATAACTTTCTATTTACCCTATAGAACAAGGTAAATCCAAGGTAGGATTCTCTGAAATTGATTCCTTATCCTGGAAAATAAAAAATAACATTTAAAGCATGGTTCTAAAGTAAATGAAAAAGATATTCATTTCTCAGTTAATTTCAAGCATCCTTCCTCCCTGAGAACATATACCAACACATCCTCTTACCAAAGGTGGCTCAGCAGTTTTCTGAATCATTTTTCTTGTATATGGGCCAGGTGGACGACCTACGGATTTTTTCTTTCCTTTTTTTTCTATGCCATTGCTTACTTCCCTGAAACATAAAACCATTATGTATTTAATTTCTGCATAAAGAAAATAAAAAGACAATGGATAACACACACTCTACTTACGTAATAATTAGGTTATACTTATTTTTATATTAATAGTAATATAAAAACAAAAAAATTAAATATAAGTTGAATCTACAAGTTTAGTCAAGTGCATAGATAATATATTCCAATTTAAGCATACATTTCTTGACTTCAGAAATATTTACATATACAAAGGTCTAAGAAAAAAAAAGTGTTCTCTTTACTACAATTCTGAAAAATATATAGCACCTAAAAGTTAAAAAGCAAAAACAAAAACAGACTACTACACTGGATGGAAGATTTCAAAACTCCCAGAAGTTCAATTGTGTAGTTTAGGTTGTTACTATGTGGGTACGTGGGAGATATTTCAAGAATTTATACTAAAAGTGATTACGAATTTAATAGTTACCCACATGGAGCCAGGAAGTATCTATATTAAAATATTTTAGTTATAAACACAAGTTGCCTTTAGAAATGGATATATATATATATGTATATATATGGATATATATATATATATGTATCCTTGAATGATGTTTATCAGAAAGAGAATGAAGCCCAGGATGGAAGAGTGTAGAGTAAGGAATTCTTCATATCGGGCAGGGAGTCATTCAAAAGGCACAATGAGAAAGATCTAGAAAACTGTTTTTGAGATATAAAAGCAAATGTCAAGCAATAGGAAGGGGGAAAAGAAGCAACAAAGACATCTCTAATTAATAGAAGAAAAGGGCAAATATCAACATATAGAACATCAACTTCATTTATTCAACAAACATTATCTACCACAGAAAAGAGATATCAGATAATAGGAATACAAAGATCTTCCCTTGTGCTAAGGGGTTCACAGTATAGTCAGAAGTTGACAAAGGTGTATACAAGCAGGCTAATAAAAAGGGTTCAGTGCTATAAGAAAGTTACCGAGGAAAATTTAGTTAAAAAACATGGAAAAGGAGGAATACTACTATATAATAAGCTAGAAAGAGGTGAATGGAAAAAATTAGAAGACAACTACTCCAGACACCAAACTAAAGCTGGGAAAGTACAAGGAAGGAGAAAGGGAACTAGAGGAACAAAGCTTAAGTAGAACTATGATCAAAAGTCTCAAGGATAAGGTAGATGGGGTATAGATTTTTGAAAGATAATCAACATTTATAGAGGACTCCTGGACTAAAGAAAGTACTCTCAGATTAAAAGGACCAATTCATACATAGGACCCAGAAGGAATAGAGAATGCCTTTAAAGAAAGCTGAACCATTTCCTGGTGGCATCGAACGAAAACCTGAGAGCTAACACAGATGGAGTGTCTTATTAATATCATGATAGGAATGAGAAAATTTGTGTAAACCTTTTTTCTAATTCAGAACATGGGCAATTGATAGCAAAGGATTAATGACAAAATCTGAAAGTGCTAAGAATAAGTACGCTTTCCTTTAGGGGAAAAAAAAACTTGAAAGCAGTATCTACTTTATTACAAACTCAAATGGATATGAAACACTGTGTAATTACCTTTTTTACTCTCCAAGATGACTATCTCATACCTTTTATTTGCTCCTTAAATTTCCCTCTCTGCACAACCCTCTCAGCCGTCTTAATACCTCAGTATTTCATTGAGAAAATAGAAGCTACCAAGCAGTAACTTCAGTCATCTTCCAAATGCCAAATCTATAATAGAATTAGCATCTGTACCCATTTTCACCTCAACAAAAGAGTGTAAGTCCTATCAAAAGCCATCCCCACATTTAAGTTCTAAATTCCTTCCCTTTTAGTTTCTCAAGGACTTTACAATATCTTCAATTACCTTCCCTCTTTCCTATACCAATCTCTTCTCCACTGGATCATTCCTACTAGCACATAAAAACAGGTTCCAATTAATTTTCCATCTTTTAAAAAGCCATCACTTGAGCATTTCCCCTCTTCAGCTTCCATTTGTCTACCTCTTCACAATAAAACTACTTTGGAGTGTTGGTGACACATGCCCTCCCTTTCCACTTTCTCTCTTCTCATTCAGAATTCTTAAAGATTATTTCCTATTTTCCTCTTTTCCTTTATTATCATCATTATTATTTTGAATCTGCCTATGTCCCTTATTTGTAGAAAAAGCCCAGTTTTGACATGTTAATTGAGAGCAGTGCTGGATTTAATCATACTTTAACCCACTCCAAACTGATTTCTATCCTTACCTTTTCAAAAAAACAAACAAAAAACTGTTTTTGTTAAGGTCACTAATAACAGAATGTTATCTGCAATAAACATTTTTCTCTCATCCTAAATCCACCTCTCAGCAGCATTCAATACTGTTTAATATGCTCATCTTTCTTGAAACACTCCCCTTCTCTTGGTTTTCAAGACACCAAACTTTCCTGGTTTCCTCCTGTCTCACTGATCATTCTTTTTAGCCTCCTTCATTTATTTCACTTCTTCCAAATCTCCAAATGATAACAGGGCATTATCTGGGCCACAGTACTCCCCCCTCACCCCAGCTCTTGCTTCCTAGGTAATTTCATTCATTTTCATGGCCTTATAAATCAGCTTCCAAATTTGTTTCATGCGTCCTGACCTCTCCTGAGCTCCTGATTTACAGACCCAGCTGTCCATCATCATCACTTAGATATCCCTTGTAAAAATCTCAAATTCAGTTAGTATGAGACAGAAGAATGCTTCACTCACCTTGCCAAATCTGCTCTTGCAGGTCTTGATAACAGACATCACCACCCACCAGTTGCTCAAGCCAGAAATCTGAGCATTATATAGCATTATATAACTTCTTCGTCCCTCCCTTTCTTTCATAAATTCATTAGCAAAGCCAATAAATTCTGTATCCAACAGAGATTTCAAACCTATTTTCTCTCCATTTGAATGATACCACCTACCCAGGCAATCTCTCACCTAGACAACTGCAGGAGTCTTCCTTTCTCTTGCTTCTATTCTTACCTCTATACCTATCCATTCTCCAAACAGCATACAAAGATGTATCTTTTTTTAAAGGATAATTCAGTCTGCTTACATCTTTAAACAGCTCCCCATCATTAAAAACCACCCAAACTCCTTGGGAGACCTACACAATTCTAACATGATCAAGCCCCACTCAAACTTTTCAACACGTGATGCTACTCTCTAGCCCTCACTCACTCCTTACTAGTCTGTGAGTTCCTAGAACATGCCTCAAGCCTTCATACTTGTTATTTCCACCACATGCAATATTCTTCCCTTTGTTCTGCATTTTTTGGTTAGTCTCATTCTTTGAGTTTCAGCTTAAGTATCATCTTAAATAGGCCTTCCTTAAGCCTCCTTCTTGACAGACTATTTCACCTCTATCCATCCCAGAACAATCTAAATCCATTTGCTATGTCCTAGATGGCACTAGCATGACCTGTAATTATTTTATCACCTTTCTTCCCCACTATACTCTTAACCCCACCAGGGCAGAAAGAAAGTCTGTCTTGTTATTATATCCCCAGCACTTAGATAGTAAGGTGCTTGATAAATGGAATGAATAAATGGATGGATGAGTGAATGAGAAATGAACAAACAAATGAACAGGCCAGTACTTAAACTGTCTGCTAACAAAATCAATAGGACTTATTCCTAGAAAGCCTAAGATCTAAAATAAATAAAGATCTAATTTAAATTAACTCTTTGTACCTTGTCTAAGCGACAAATTATAAACAGGAAAACAAATCAAGGTAACTACCACTTGTACTTTCAAATATACTAATGAAACTAAGTAACACATTTTTAGTTACAAATAAGCTAAAGAGAAAAACTAAGCCACAGATCAACTTTTACCTTGAATCAGATATAGGTTTGGATGCCTTTCTGCCTTTAATTTTAAATTCATGGGATGTTCCTTCAGGTTCTTTCTCTGCTTTGAAAGCCACATTTGGTGGCACAGGAGGAACACGAATTCGCAACCCAAACAAATGCTTCTTCTTCTTTATTTCTTTCCCAGACATAAACCTAAATTTTTAAAAAAATTAACTAAAAATTTAAAAACTGAACACATATACATGGCAGACCCTAACTCATAACTTTCAGATATAAAGCCTTTATACATGAAAGTCCACCCAATACTACAAAACTCACTCTTTCCCTTTGCTTTCCTTGATTCTTTTCTGCTCCAGAGCTAATCCACAGTAGGATATAATGGGGGAGTAAGGAGGGAGGGACAGGATCAGAAGGGAGACAAGCACATGTCCACTTCTAACTTTTTAAAGGAAGAAGAGTAAAGAGCGGTGTCTTTTTAGTCCTAAAATGTGTTTTTCCATATTTCAGTGTCATCTGTTTAAAAGATCTCAAAAAATGTTTAGGAAAAGAAAAATTCCATTTCAGAGTGGATCTGTGAGGGGAGAAACCCTGGTCGGAAAGTAACAGGTGTTAGCAGTGGAAAAGAGGACCCAGTATGAGAGGTCCAAAAAATAAAAGCAGTGTCTAGTGTGTCAGATCTAGAACTGAAAATAACGTGGAGCAGAGAAAAGTTATTTCAGTGTGGGTTTAGGTCTCTGAAAAATGTGTTCCATAACTGTTTCCCTAAGTCCTCAGGCTCCTTACTCCAAAACACCCCATCTACCTTAGTGCTACTAGACCCTGCCTAACCTTAAGAACACACTACCAAATGCTTGGAATATTCTTCCACTGTTATGCAAGTTTGAGAAAGGGGAGCTCCCATTTCTATCATAATAGGAATAGATGTATTTCTGGTACCCTAAATTGGATTACAGAATTCATGTCCCATAAAGTATTTTTACCAGCACAGTAATTGCTCAGGCACTTTATGGCTTTTTGAACTGGCCGAAAGATCTAGTTAGCCACTAGTAATTATAATATTTTTAAGGAGGGAATGCTGTACAGTTCAAAAAAAGAAAAATCTTATAAAATAGCTCAATGGTTGGTTAGAACCAGCATATACCCTTAAAACATTTCTATTGCAATTTTAAATATTTTTTTAAAATGTAGATATGCTGGGTTTTTTTTAAAAGGAAAGCCCTATACAAGACTATATCAAACAATAATCAATTATCAAAAACTTAGTACTAATACTACTTTTCTGTAACTGTTGACAATAACTAATCTTAAAATCATAGAAGATCTCGTGATCATTTTAAAACCAACATTCGCTACAGTATTTTCCACTACAGTTTGCATTTTCCCACCACCTAAGATTTTATTTTATTTTCAGGAGACTGTATTATAAAAACAAGTCATTACTGAACGTTTTTCAACTGAACAGGCCAATTCCCGAGATACTGGTATGCCTGCCTCCCATCCACCATTCCCAGAGGATTGCTCTTTCCTTCTCCAACCCTTGAGAACCACTACTTTACTCTGACTGAAAAAGAATAGGACATTAAAAAGCTTAAACTGGTTTGTACTAGTTCTGAACACCAATCCCACAATCCTTAAACAATGCCATTATTCCTTATACTTACTAAATGTCTCCCTCATAGGGATACATAAAATAAATCAACTTACATGGTCTTGTAATCATTTAATGCCTCCAGAACATGCTCATATCTTTCAGATTTTGGTGTGTCTGCCAGCTGTGAAGTATCAAGAAACAATTTAACGCACTATAATTTCATCAATTAATAATATACAGGTGCTAGACAGAGGCAATGTGATGCAGAAGTAAAAGTATACTGACTGGTAGTCAGAAGATCTAAGTTCTAATTTCAGGTCCTCACTGACTAGCTGCATGATCTAAGGCCATTTAACCTCTTAAGGCTTGTTTTCTTATCTATAAAAAGGGGAGTAAAAATCCTCCTCTAATTACTTTACCAGTAATTAAGTGAATCAGAGAATATGTCTGAAAGAACTGTAAACTGTAAAACATTACAAGAATGGGATCTTATTAGTTATTAAATTTAATTCTATAATCTGAGGAAATAATATATTAGAATGACTTTAATAGCAACCATATATTGGTTCTAATAGACATTATTAGGGAAGAGTATAAAAAGTAATGAGAAACATAAAATTTTATTTCCCAATACTTCTAATATTAGCAGAAACCAAAAACCTCTATAACTTCAAAAAATTCTGTGAACTGGGGGGGGTTGATTTTCATAAAAGTTATAGATGTTAGCCAGCCCTAAAACTCAAAATGTCTCATTAATTTTTTATCATAACAAATCCTTTTAAAATCTAGATTTTAAATTCAATTCTAGAAAATATTATTTTGTTTTAAAAGGGCTTCCTTAAGAGTCATTTCTGCCTCTTCTTCTAAGTGTTTAAAGACTGGGGCCCAATAGCAAAAAATTCTAAATTTTTATAAAAGGACCATTCTCAGTTAAATTCACAATAACTCAAAAAAAACAAAAATCCAGAATATCATAGTTGACTTTCAAGAGCACCACCAGTATGTTCTTTACCAATTTAAACTTCCAAACTTCAGAACTGCTTCAAGTAAAAAGAGTAAACAAATCTGTGAAATAGAATGTTGGAGGTAGAAGAGACAGAGTAATCTACTCCAACTCTCTTTATTTTACAAATTAGTTAACAAAGATTAAAGGAAATGCTCAAATTCAAGGGCTGATTAGTGAGAGAGCTAGGATTCTGAACCCAAATGACAATAAGTCCATTCATTCAACATTCACTAAGAGCCCATACTTGCTAATGCACTGGATGCTTTTAGAAAGTAAGAAAAGAGGGGCACCTGGGTGGCTCAGTTGGTTGGGCGACTGCCTTCGGCTCAGGTCATGGTCCTGGAGTCCCGGGATTGAGTCCCACATCAGGCTCCCTGCTCGGTGGGAAGTCTGCTTCTCCCTCTGACCCTCCCCCCTCTCATGTGCTCTCTCTCATTCTCTCTCTTTCAAATAAATAAATAAATAATCTTAAAAAAAAAAAAAGTAAGAAATGAAATGGGACAGTCTGGTGCTCATGTCTCTATACCATACCACTTCCTCTTACTGTAATTTCTACAGTTTTCAATGATAGAGAATTTCTATTAAAGAAGAAATAACAGAATCAGACCTTAAAGCTTGAAAGACACTTCAGATGTCCATGTAATTCAAGGTTCCATCAATACTTTTATAGTACTGATAGGCATTCAACCTTGGTTTAAATATTAGCAAAGATGAAAGCTGATGAGGCACCCACTGAGGGAGCCCATTTCATAGGTTGACAAAACCTTCCTTCCTGGAACTCTTCTAGTCCTCTTTTACAAGACAGTTCTTCAAATATTTGATAGCAGCTATCATGTCTAAGTGTAAGATTATGTCTAAGTTCAAGATTAGGTTGAAAGCTTTTAGCAACCACATTACATAATTATTTCATATTAAGCTTTGGCTGACTAATTCCATCTCTTCCTCTTCCCCCCACCTCCCCACCCAAACCCTAAAATCTTATCAGATAAACTGATCAAATCAAGTATTCGCTATCAGACACTGCTTCTTCTGAACTGGTTGGATGTGTATTTAAGCCTAAAAGCAGAACTTTATAACTGTTGTTAATTTGCTTTGTTTTCAGGTCAGTGTTTGAGATAATCTTTTCTCTTGATTCTGTCATCCTTCTTGAATTAGGAGTAGACACAAAGACAGAACCTGTGGCTCTCCATTAGAATCTCCCTCAAGAGTATTTCCAAGCCACTGAATGCTTTTGTTTCTATTATTCAACTGGTTACATATCCATTTTTTACTTTTAATTTTAACCAGTTCAAATTTCAGTATCTAATATGAAATTCAGTTACACTATGTCTATACTATGCCCTTAGCATTTGACATACCAGTGTGGCTAACCATAACAAAAAAAGAAACTAGGGTATTTAAAATGATTTATTCTAATAAAAGTGTTTTTCCTTATTGCTTTTTAAATCTTCACAAACCACATATCTGAAAAATGTGCTCTACAATTTGCTAATAATCAACAACAAAACTAATTTCTCAAATCTATTCCTCTTTTACTTTTTTGAAAAGCACAATGAACTCTCTTCTTTTTGTGGTACTTGCTCTCTACAGTTTCTCAGAAATTTCATCTGTAAGTTCCTTCAGCACTCCAAAACTATTTTGCATAGAACTATATATTTCAACTTGCATTATGGGGGCCAAGGGATCCCTTTCTATATTTTGAAGACTCTACGTACAGATATTATAGTTTGAATCAAATAATCTGTACTAAAAGAGCATCATATTCTAAGTCTGCCATCTGACCATGAGGTTATATTTATAATATCGCTAACATAATATCCATTTTTGTTCCTCCCACCACAGATATCTAATCTCACATTATGCTTTTACTTTCAGGGTTGTAAATTTCTGTATAGACATAAATGCCATTAGGTATAGTTATAACTCTTCCCTTCAATAAAATACACCTTTGAATTACCAATATTGAATTCCATGCCACCTAGGCTTAAGTATGCAAAACAGGTTAAGTAATTTGTTTGCCAACCTATACACTGTATGTTAACAGGAAACACTCAAAGCCTCAACTATTGTTGTTAATCATTTTCTTATAATTCTCATTTAAAAATATTACACTACCTCTATTATGCATTTTCTTCTCTAGCTAAAACATCATTATCTGCTACAGTATTTCATTTAAGTTTATGCTTTTCTCCCTACATCCTTCAAAAGGTAGCACTCAATACACTACCCTGCTATGAATCTTTGGGGGTTAAAATTTAAGAACACCATTAACAGAAAAGTAGGTTGCTCTTATAGAACTAGGATTTCAGATCACTTTGGGAATTAAGGACAAATGATAAGTAGATACCGAAGTATGAATATCTCTTTTAACTCTCAAAAGCGATCTGGTGCAACAGTTAATTCCTCATTCTAAATAAACCTTTACTTGGACCTCAAATGTTGCATTACATATTTTTACTATCTTAAAAATTACAAAACAATAGTTTCTCAAATAGCTACATTCAGTCTATATAAGGCAAGAAGTCTCAAAGATGTAAAAGAAAACAAAAATCACATAAGAAAACAGGATATAGAACTATCATTATGTTCCAATATGTTCTAAAAGTTTCAGCTTCTCTTCACAATCCTGAAATAACCAACTAAGAAAAAATTATGATACATAAATATTAAATATGCCTTTCAGTATGAAAGGATATACTCTCCAAAAGAAGTTTAATACTTTTAAAACGTCTTTTTGTTATAAAAATAGTCATATCATTTCTTTTATATCAAAAAAAAAGCACAAAACACTAAATGGATACCACTGATTCAATTAAGATTGCTCCAAATAACTAGAAACTGAAATAAGTATTTATGGGGCTTCCAAAATAACACAGAAATACCATTAAATTTTGGCTAGTGTTATCATATATAAAATTAAGTCCTAATTCAGCTCAGAAAATAAATATAAGTGCCTCCCTATGACTATGACTAGTGTGTCCATATATATTCCTGAAAAAAAAGCCATAAAACTCTCAATCAACTTCTCAAGTCACCACAAGGGTTTTTTTCTTTACCCACATGGAGGAAAGAAACTCCACATTTAAGAGAGAGTTAAATCACAACTATTTTTGTTTTGTTTCATTTTTGAGGAGAAACTTCTACAGCAAGTGCCTATGTCATATAATCAACAGTATATATGTAGTAAGAACCAATGTTCTAAATGACTCTTAAGTATTCAATAACCAACAATACACTTAACATACAGTATTTCCCACGTTTTAAAAGTAATTAAGGCTATTTATAAGAAGATTTTTAACACGAAAGTATTTATAAACAAAAAGGACATTTTATAAACCTAAATTTGGATTAGTGACAAAACTCAATTTGCAATTCAATTTCAGTTAACCAAAGATATACTATTTTAATAATCTGGAATAATCCATTATTTGTATTATCTTTGTTTTTATTATCACAAACATTTAAAAGTAAATTAAGTAAAAATTAGTTATATATAAATGTTACAAATAAATGTTAAAGATGGCATAAATTTTATAGTCTATTATTAAAATCTCACTCTCAAAAACCAATTATAATGACAGTATAAAGATATAGAAGATTAATATAGAGTTAAAAGCTAAACTTCCATCTGTAAACATTTGAGGATGGAATGACTAAGTCTGAATATTTTCTTTTTTTTAATGCAGAGAAAAAGCAATGAGAAATGATTAGAAAGTCACTTGTTCTGATAATAAATTTGATGGCTCCAAAAAATGGAAACACTCCTCAGAAAAGTAAAACTTTTCCATTGTAAAGTTGTATTAGAGTATAATGTTCTTCTTAATTTTTAAATTAAAAAAAAATTTCCATATTGGCAAAGAATAAGAAATTGAATTGAATGTATAACATCTTATTTCTAAGACATTATCGCATAAGCTACAGAAAAGGAAAACATGTATCTACTAATAAATTTATTGATATGTATCAGAAGTACAGCTAGAACTAAGATACATAAGATTCATAAACTGAATTCATTTCTTAGAAATAGACTACTTGTCTAGACTAATAGTCTAATTGTGATTTTTTCTATTTTCAGCCTCTTGAATAAAACCTAAGTATCATTTTTCATTTTAATAAAAGATAGCATTTGAAATAAAGTAACTTGAGTTTTTATATGTGTGCCCACTGTCTACATGAAGTAACTACTACAGAATTTAATCATGTGAAACATAAAATGTACTAAGAATAGAGATGTATCTGCATATGAAGTGCTGAAGGAACCATGGCTAGAAAGAAAGCACTTTAAAAGAATATATTAAAGTATTAAATATTAAGATGACTATAATGAACACTATAGCCACTAGTGCCTTACACTTACTTTTTTCTTTTATTACTAATCAGTTTATTAAAATTTATCAACTTTGTAAGATACTCGTTTTCTTTCAAATTTCATCCAGAAAAAGCATGTAACAGAAGTGTTGTGTTCCAACTTCTAACACTCAAAACATCTCAGCTCAATTGATTTTAATAATATCTTTGATTTTAAAAAATCTCAGTATCCTGCAAGTGTTTGTTTTATACGCAGCTGCTACCACAAACTAGCTTTTAAATGTGCATTATGTTCTCCCTGATGCCCCATAAAAACCCCCAAAACAACCCAAAAAAACCCTGATATCCTATTTGACATGAACCTTTTATAAATTACCCCATGTCTAAAAGCTACAAAAGCAGAAATTCTTCCTAAACTTCACTTTACACAACTTTTACCTAATGTGTGACTAAAATTCACACATCTAATTCCACATAATATAAAACAAAATTTTTATTTAAGCTAATAGTAGTTATGGGTGCCTGGGTGGCTCAGTCATTTAAGCACCTGACTCTTAATTTTGGCTCAGGTTATGATCTCAGGTTCATGAGACAGAGCCCCAGCGTCGGGCTCCACTCTGGGCATGGAGCCTGCTTAAGATTCTCTCTCTCTCTCCCTCTGCCCCTCCCCAGCACCCCCACATTCTCAAAAGGAAAAAACAAAAACAAAACAAAACATTAAGCTAAGAGTAGTTAATATCTATATTTTAATAATTCAAAGTAAGTGCTAAAAACAAGTTAACTATTAAAGTTATTTTAGTTACTTTCTTCTTTGTGCTTGTCTATTGTTTCAAAATCTTCTTCAATGAACATACATCAACTTTTATATTGCTTTTTTTAAAAGACTGTAAACCAGCATGATTGGTTAGACTTTGCAAATGAAAAGCAAAATGAGATGTCAGAATGAGGGGGATAATCTCCAACTAGAATAGCTTTACTCCCTAACTCATTATTCTAACACTATTACTGGGTCCTCCCATTCCTGGAAGTCAAAGATATATCTATATATATATAGATATATATATATATCTATATATATATATATATGTTGTGTATATATATATATATATAAGGGAGTACCAACAAGAGAGAAAGGAAGAGGGTTGGTTATATCTCTTAAATTTATAGAAACTTAGAAAAACAGGAGGAGGAAACATAAGTAAGATATGCAATAATAAGGATTTCTCCCTCCCTTCTATCTTTAACTATAATGATTCTCACTTCAGAAAATTGAAGAATCAAGTAATTTATTTACTTCCTCCTTCTGCATTTTTCCCTGAGTTAACAGGCAATAACCAGGAGGATGAAAGGGCTGGCCCTGCTATCATCAAAGTTACTTCTCCCTGAACTAAAAATAAAATTCTGCTTTAGATGTGTAATGTATACATGTATCTTAGTTGCTTTTAACAAAAACAAAATAAAACAAAAAAGACATCAAGTAGCTAATGAAGTTAGCTCTAAGACCACTTACCTCTCCAGGATGCAATCTATCCCAGTTTTCATTAATGTATGTCATAAGCTCAAGTTCAGAATCAAAGTATTTCTTCTTGTGAATAACACTTAGGTTGTAAAGGCATAGGTGTGCTATATCTACCCTGGAATCCAAAAATAATCACAATATACAAAAGCAATGTTTTTGGTTATTGTTAAGAAATCACATTAAAAAAAATAAAAACAGCAATTAAAAAACCCAAAGTGAAGTCTTTAGGTGAGCAGAGGGTAAACAGCATAAGTCATATTCACAATATAATAAATCATTACATATGAAAATAATTGGAAAACATTAAATATTTGCTTATACTGAGTAGTAAATATAAACTAAAAGGTATTTGAGTAATTTCTTAAAATTCAAAGAGGAAGTAACTCTAAAAAAAAATAACTTAGAATAAAAAATTTTGCATTTCACTTACATATAAGCCATAGAACAGATCATATTTTAACACTTTATTTTATCTGATTCATGAGTTAAATCTTATCTTTTCCTAAAATACATTTAATAAAACATTTAATAAACATTTAATAAAAATTTCTAAGTACTTACTATAAGCATTTTATCAGAAATCTCCCAAAATTCATCACACTTCCCATACCCAAGAATTACACTAAATAGAAGCCAGCATATTTGGTATAAGACCTCTCTCTTCTGCTGTCTGCTATTCTGAAGGCCCAAAAGAGTTAAAAACATGAATAAGAATTTTGAAAATCCAAAAGAAATGTAAAGCTACGTTTTATGCATCAGACAACAAATGGCCTTATTATTTCAACAATAAAACTAGATAATCTTTAGTGAAATGACATCAGGTTTACGGATCTATAAAAGAAATAAAGCGAGGTATAAAGAAAAGCAAATTTTTATTTAAACCAAGTTAATAATATACAGAACATTTCATCCTGTAGGTTTAAGAATATGGCCCTTTATTGCTTCTTAACAGAAATGTCCATACTTACCACTGTAATGGTAGACGTTTGAGGTATTCTGGTCCAGAACTGCAGACAGAGCAAATAAATGTATAAAACCTAAGAAAAAAAGAAAAGTTTCATATTGAGTAATCAAAGGTATACATAAATTATTCAACAACTAAAGCCAATATTCAGCAAGTACATATCCTACAATAGATGAGTGACACACAAAGCAAAATATAATGTGAACTACGACACTGTGATTTAAAGTTTTCTAGTAACAACAAAATTGCAAGGGCAATTTTTTTTTTTTGCCCATTAGACATTCAGAGTTCACACAGAGATTCATACACAGGTATATTTTACTAATGGCTTGTGTGTACCATGAACTGTGATGGCAGCCCCCATATACAATGTTCTACTCAATGCTCTGAACAATCTGGTAAAATAAAAGGAGATAAACTGATCTTCGTAAGTTCTGAAAGACAGTAAGCAGCATAAGCCAACATTTAAACCCAGGTTTTTTATGCCAAGTTCAGTGCTCTTTCATTTTCCTTCCTAGAGCTCTCTGCTATTCCACATTCTCCTAATCCAGAAAGCACATTAGGTCTGCTTTTGTAAATTCTTTAGATCGGTGAAGGTGTAAATTTTCTATCAAGGTTCTGTGGCCTTTGCCAATTTTCTGTCACAGGATCCCTTTGAGGTTTTTAAAAGGAAGGTAACAATGGGAATAGTTTAGAGCACTGTGGGGCAATAGGAGCAAATATAATCACTGATTAAATACTTAAAACTGTTCTGGAATAACATCTAAAAGCACAAAAATTATGTGTATTTTAAAATTATGAATAATTTAAGTCTATCATTCAATATTTTCCCTCTTAAATGACTCCTTCACAAATCATTGTTGTAATTACATTTAGAAATCTGAAACTGCAAACACAGCTAGAATATAAAGCTAAATACATATATATATCAATTGGTAAAGTTCAAGTGTCCTTCTCACCTGTCTCCAAACAGCATTGGCTTTTGAAGGCATTGCACACAAGCCTCATGAAACCACTGCTTACATTTGCAGCATTGTAGCATCTTTAAATACCAGCTATAAGAAAAAAAGTTAAGATTAAAATGACTACCTTTTGAGGTAAAGTTTTAAAAACAAAGCAAAACAAAACCAAGTGGCATTATACAAAATAGTTATGATTACATTATGACATTTCTGCTATATTTAACATAAAATTTTTTCTTTCCCAAAAAGGTTACTGAGGATTTCATCCCTCCTTTCTTATTCACAAGAACTTATGAAGCCTGGTTCCTAGACCAGTAAAGAATCTCTGTCAAAGAACCAACCCAGGATTTTTTTTCACATCAACTCTCTACACCCCCTAAGGGAGATTAGTTTCAGAGGTTACTGATGTGTACAGCTGTTCGCCCAATATACCCAATAGTCATAAGCAGCTTTGTATCTTCACACTGTTTCCATTATTCTTTTCCATTATAATGGAAAGGAATGTAGAATAGCAACTTCATATATAAATTTGGTGAACATAATTATAAATCTAATCAAAGACTCTACCAGATATAAAGGCTTTGTGACAGGTTTTGTTCTTTTTCCAATAGCTGAAGAAGCTAAAACTGAATCTCTACCTAAGGATATCCTCTCTTTTCGGCTGGTACATGGTTCTGATATACTGATATCCTTATTTGCCACCCAAATAATGCCTTTTCTTCCAATAATTATTTTGCTCAAAAAGTTAAGTCCCCCATTAACTGTAAGCCATATATAGGCAAAGGCAAGAAGACCAATATTAAGTAAGGTTATTCATTCATCAAAAGACTAATAAATACCAATTATGTTCCAGGTACTTAGCTAGGTCCTCTGCTAAAGTTAGAGTGGCTAACAATATCAAACACAGTTCACATGGTCATGGTACTTAAAGAACAATGAATGATCCACTTCATAAAATGTCTATGATGGATTTTGAGTAATACTTTAAACCAAATGCTAAGTATAAATGAGTAAAGGAAAAGATCATTCTCTATGCTTATTCACTGTATCTCTTTTATAAGTGAAAAAGAAACTAGACAAATGTTTCTTAAATCTGCAGGTGACAAAAACTAAGAATTGTTACAAAAATGTTAAAATTCCAATTAAATAAAATATAATTCCATTAAGAATTAGAGTTTAGGGAGAACGAAGAACTAAAAATTCATTCATCTATATATTAATGTTTCATCACTGAACAACTTATGTCCCAGTCATGGTAAACTTACAGACATTTTCTGTATACGCATTTGAACAGATAATATGTTAATGACAATGACTGTCATTTAATGACATTTAATGACAATGACTAACCCAGCATTCTAAACAGTACCCTTGTCGGGGTGCCTGGATGGCTCAGTCGGTTAAGCATCTGCCTTTGGCTCAGGTCATGATTTTGGGGTCCTCGGACTGAGCCCCGAGTCTGGCTCCCCACTCGGCAGGAAGTCTGCTTATCCCTCTCCCTTTGCCCCACCCCCAACTCATGTGCTCTTTCTCTCTCTTAAATAAATGAATAAAATCTTTAAAAAAATAAACAGCACCCTTGTCTTAAGAGAAACACTGAGTCTGAGAGGAAGAAGGACACAAGAAAACAATAATTACAATTTAAAGAGTGAAATACGATTCACTAGCATTTTTTTAAATGTACTACAAAATACATGATTTACAACTTGGCTTAATATGAGCTTATACCAAAAAAAAAAAAAAGAATTAGAGGTATTAGTTGACCACAAACCCAAAATGAGCAAAAAAAAATTTAAGAGGACAACCCAAGAGAAGTAATAAATAGAATCTTTCTTTGCAACAACAGAAGCATAATGTTCTGAACTCTAATAGCCCAATTATATTCTGGGAGACTACTCCTGGAATTTTCTAATTTTCTAATCATAACACCGTATTTCAAGAGTAACTTTCAAAACCTAGAGCGCAACAAAGACAGAGGTTAGAAGTCATGTCACAAAGAATGTTTGATGATAATGGAGATTTTAACCTGGAAAAAAACACTACACTATTGGTGTGAGTCACGGGAACAAGAAATATGATCGCTGGATTGAAATATTTTAGAGTTACCTTCTAAGAGAGATAAAATGTATCTGTTTAGTTCCAAAAAGAAAACTAAGACCAGTGATCAGAAGTTAAAGGTAAATTTCTAACCATTCTTGGTTAGAACTCAGATTCACTTATTTAGCTAACATCTAATGATACAGATGAATATAACTACGACCTCTAAATTTTCTGCCCTAATTTTCTTTATTGACACTTTCATGCATTTACAATTCACTATCAATCCCACACCACAATCAGTAACAAAAATAAGATAATATAAACAAAAATCACGTAAAGGGCATGAAATAACTACTTACTCTCCAGGGCCTCCACAATAGCAATAACATTGCTGGACATTGGTTTTATGACCTGCATCCCATTCAAGGTCTGCCACACTATAGGGTAATGTCTGCTTCATGACTTGCAATGCTTTGGCATTTGGTCCTTTCTTAAGCGCACCACCCCTCTATATTAGAGGGAAAAAGTTATTTAAACAAATGAAGGATAAAATTTTAAATACAATTCTTTAACATAAAAATGCTTCTGAAACTTCTGAAGAAATCTCCACTCTAAATTTCTTACCATATCACAAACTGTTTGACTAATAATAATCTTTATTTTGTTGTCTTTCAAATTATTGCCCCAATTCCAAGACCACTCACTATCAGAAAATAAGTGCAAGGATAGCTCCAAGTCACTTTAAGCATCATTAGTCAAACAATAAGCCTCACCTCTTTCTACCCAGCACTGATCGTTCATTTCAGTCACATAAACTTTCAATGTATACAATCATTACGTTGAGAGTGCCTTACAAATTCCATTTAGGGCTTTAGCCCAAAACACTTAAAAGATACCTTTGTTGTTGTTGCAAAAACACACTGTCGACAGAGCCATTTTTCATCTGAATCAATCACACTGGAATCAATATGAGGTGTGTGACACAACTGATGATATCCTTAATATCAAAAAAAGCATAAAGCAAATTCTATTTTATTAATAAATACTGCAACACAATTTCAAGAAGGCATTTTCGTACTCTTCTCCTACATTAATATATTTACAATTGATGAATAAATTTATGATAACAGCTTCAAGTTACCAATGTAAAGTATTTTTAATCATTAATCTTCAACAGGAGCATTAAGTATGTAATAAAACTTTTTGACAAGATTAAAAGAAATCAATGTTTACCTTGGCCACACTTATCACATATAACCATTTCATTGGGAGCTTCTGAATACTCTTCTTGACATATTGTACAGACCATTTCCCCACTTCCAGTGGCTCCTAAAATGTTTAAAATATACATTAAAAGATAGTCATAATAAAGAAGTATTTCATATACCAAAACTACTTTTTTGACTCTGTGGGTAGCCCATACTGGCAATGTTTATTCACTAAATTACAATGATTTCTTCTCAAGACAAAGTACTACCCACAAAATGCTATCTCTATGCACCCTGTGTCCCTCCCATCTAACATTCCTACTCCCCTGGGGGGTAAGGAAATGCAATGTTTTGTGAACACTTGAACTACTCTCCAGAACACACATCTACCTATATACATGTATCCACCCACCCTATACTCTACCATCATAAAACTAAAGAAAAAGGGCAAAGAAGGTATGTCGATGACTTCTTTCTTTCTACATTTCTTTTTATTTACTGACTTATGAAAGAAGCTGAACCCCAATTATTTAATCTCCAGCTTCAGAAATCTGGAAATATGCTGTCCAATGAAGTCTCCTAACAAAATCTCAGTGCAACAAATGTTAAGGTGTTCCACAGTTATTAATTATATTTTTTACCTTAATAGGTAAATTATTTCTTCTTTAGGCATTTTTGCTCTAAAAACAATTTTATTCCATAAAATTAAGAATATGATTTTAACACTCTAACATCATTATTCCCAATAGTCTCTTCTCCTCAATTTCACAGTTAAACTACATGGTATATTCATATGCCAACAATAATAAAAAGGTACTATTCTGTGCTATCAACCAAGTACTGTTAGGTTCTTGACATACATTGTTTTGTTTAATTCTACAACTTATTACGTAAGTATCTTGTTATTATAGAGAGGAACTGAGGTTCAGAAAGATAAAGTAACTAACCCAAGGACCCTCAGAAAGTATCAAGGTAGGATTCGAATTCAGATATGCCAGAGTCCATATTCTCTCCACTCTAAGATCTTTTCTTTCATCTATATTTTGTAATATTTTTTCTATCAAAAGTATTGTTCACACTATTTTCAAAATTATAATTTCTAATAGCTGCATAATATTCTATCCAGTAGAAATAACTAAATTTACTTTATTACACCTCTACTCTTAGATATGTAAGTTACCAAATTTTTTGTTTGTTCATTTTTTGCATTTTTCCTTGTTTATTTTGGTCTCTTGTCCGCTCTCCCTACCTCTCCCAGGCTTTGTTTACTTCCTTGTACACTTGGAAGGAAATGGCCTGCATAGCTTCTGAGTTTACGGCTCCAGTCAGGAGAGCAACCGGATCGAGCCTGGCACCTCTCAGTCCAAATCAGCAATTCCCTAAAAAAGGACTGATGGCCCCGGGTTTTATCTTATATATATCAAATTTTTTGTTGTTGTTAAAATAAAACTACAGTAAATATTTTCCACCTAACATTTTCACTTTTGAATTATTTCTTTTGAATAAATTGCTAGAACTGAGTATGCAGTATCGATTAAAGAATATAAAACATTAATGCAACTATTAAAGTAATATCCAAAATAAAAACTATTTTCACAGAAACCATATTAGGTGTTAAAATTTAAAATCCTTCTAAATATATTTGTTTTAACCTATCTCCCTTTTATAATACACATTTCTTTGACTACTAATATGACTCTCTCTACGTAAGTTTATTTACATAAGCTTTTAAAATAATCTTAATAGGGATGCCTGGGTGGCTCAGTCATTAAGCGTCTGCCTTAGGCTCAGGTCATGATCCCAGAATCCTGGGATCGAGCCCCCCATCAGGCTCCCTTCTCAGCGGGGAGCCTGCTTCTCCCTCTGCTTCTCCCTCTCCTGCTCCCCCTGCTTGTGCTCTCTCTGTCAAATTAATAAATAAAATCTTTAAAAAATAAATAAATAGGGGCACCTGGGTTGCTTAGTCATTACGCATCTGCCTTCGGTTCAGGTCATGATCCCAGGGTCCTGGGATCAAGCCCCACATCGGGCTCCCTGCTCAGTGGGAAGCCTGCTTCTCCCTCTGCCTGCCGCTCCCCCTGCTTTGTGCTCTCTCTCTGACAAATAAATAAAATCTTAAAAAAATAAATCTTATTAAACGGGTGAAATTAGTCCAATTTATTAAGTTATTATGATATATATATATTATTAGGTTTCTTATAGGAAGAAAATTACTAAAGCTACTCTCCACACTGAAATCTGCCATAATGCAGTATTCAGTTTCACTTCCTCATTCTACAGCAACTCCAATTACATGTGCGCTATTTTCTGGGTGCTATAAAGAGTTAAATAGGGGTGCCTGGGTGGTGCAGTCAGTTAGGCATAGGACTCTTGGTTTCAGCTCATGTCATGATCTCAGGATCATGGGATCAAGCTCTGCATTGGGCTCTGCACTCAGTGCAGAGTCTGCTTGAGTTTCTCTCTCCCTCTCCCCCTTCCCCCCATGTGTGTGCACACACTCTCTCTCTCCTACTGTCTCAAATAAATAAATCTTTTTAAAAAAAGAGTTAAATAGCCAAGAGCAATTCTTTTTTCTTTTCAATTCTAAGGATAATTAAAAAAGCCAGTGAGCAAAAGCAATCACAGACCACTAAACTGATAATACTGGGTGGAACACATGTTGGACAGTACCCTTCACCTTCACAACTTTCTATATGTATGACTGGCTTTCTTCTTCCTGTCTGCAAGGAAGGAAGGAATGGATTGGGGGCGGGGGGGAGACAGACAAATAAATCTGTATTTAACCTGCAAGAACCCTGAAAAGTTGAAAGGGACTCATAACTAATAGGGGAACAGAAGCAGTATAACATGTTTCAGTCCTACCACAAAGACCCATGTTTATAAAGTAAAAAAGAAAAGATAATTCTGTATGCGGGGTAACAAAATGTGCTCAATATAACTACTGTTGGAGATCTCCTATCCTTCTCCTATCCCTTTTCTCACTGACTCCTCAATTTCAGATTCAAAACATAATTTCAGAACTTCAAACTGATCAATCCCAAGAACTATAAGAAGTTTCTCTTGAAAGTCATTTTACTAGAGTAAGAGCTAAGCCCTGAGTAATCAACTATGCACATGGTAATTAGAACATTTAATTCTTTTACAAAACTTTCTTATTCTTTAAAAAAATTAAAAGTGAAATCAAGAAATAGAACACACAGTAGTAACCTACCATAGAGTTCCACTTGGGATTCAAATTAAAAACCCAATCACTAATACTTTAGAAAGGTATCCACCCTTTAGGGAAAGAAAATTTACATCTCCTTTCTAGGAGATATGAAACACAGGTCTTAGTGCAGGCCTATTAACTCAATAAAAAAAAAAAAAAGGTAGGGCTTCGGTGTGCAGCTAAAATACTCAGATTTTTAATACTCGTAATTTATAAATCACTTTTCATGAAATACCTAGAACAACACCTTTATTTAGCAGATTCAAAGGGCATACAGCAATTATACAGATTATTACAATAATAAAATAGAAAGCATTACAAAAAACATACCTATAACAATACCTGTATTCACTTTTACTGGCATACAAATATAGCCTCATTTTCCCATCTAAACATTGAAACCCCTAATCAAATGGCCATTTCAAGTCATTCTTATTAATGAATACTTCTAGTACTCTAAACCTGTTTAATATGTCCTAATTTCCCCCAAGTCATCTGGCAAATAGTATGTTCTCAATAAATACTAGCTCTCTACATTACGTTTACTAAATATAAGCAGGTAACAGTTAAGTTGAAGCCCAAAGTGTTACCCATATTAGTGGCTAAAAATTTTTCTTCAAAGTTATTATCAGATGGGCCCTAACAATAGTTCATAGATGTGCATCACTGATGCATCTGTTCTTTAGTCTATCTCTACTCTAACAAGAATAATTCCTGTTCTTTCAGGGTCTATGACATAGATTATAACTCCTTGAGGACTATGAAGAGTACATTTCCTCAAAAGTGATTCTGAGTTACCTTAATATACTGTACTCAACAAAAAAAACTAGAAAGTGACAGGCTAAAGAAAATCAAATTTTAGTGTAAATCATGTTCAAGAGAAATAGTAGCACCTGCCTGTTTGAATGTCCTTCCAGAGAACCCAGGATTTAGAACTGTCTTCAAATATGATGAAGCAGCTCTGTTTCAATATGTTTATCTGAAATACAGAGGAATATTTATGGTGATTTCTTTGTAAGTCAAAAACATGAAGTTAAATTTAAATTCAAAATTATTAAAAGTTTACTGCAAAAAACAGCAAAAGATATATAAAGGTAACCTGCCTTTTTGATAGTTCCAAGATAAAACAAGCCATCTGACCATCTAGCTAGGACATCCTGACCCTCTTCAAATTTACATGCTGGCTTTTTGACTTTATGTCCATCCTGTAAAGACAGCTTGGTCAAGGATGTTGGGGTCTTTTGGTTTCGACGTAAAGGAGACCGCTTGTGGACCAGTGAATTACCTGCCCCTGTAGAGTCTCTGTTTAGGAAATAAAAGACCATATATAAGATTAACTTGCTTATAGAGCTTATTTATATACCAGTGATATGTTTTATGTATTAATCAAAAATTCTGATTTATTAAAAACCTTAAATTGGGGGAAAATATAATAGGTACCTCAAATTACAAATACTCTCTAGGAATAAATAACTTTAAAAGAAAATGACAGGTGTTCTCAAAATTCACTCAGTGCCTACCCTTACTGAGACAAGGATTCAACAATCACTCTAAGATCACACATATTCAGGGCAGCTATTATCAAAATAACAGCTCTAAGTAGAAGTGGGTCATGAGCAAAGGATGCCTTAAATCTCATGACTGGATTTAGATAAACTAAAAGAAGTTACATGGCACAATTTCATAAGCACATGGAAAAGAATAAAAACGATTATGCCACATGTAGTGAAAACACACTAACCGGTGACTTTGGGGTAGTTGGGTATATTCAACTCATTGGAAGAGTAGTCATGACCTCCTTACAGGGAACCACTACTGAATTAAGTCTTGTTTATTGATGGGAATGTGTCCCAAGTCCCTCAAATATAGACTAGTTTAAAAAAATTAAGAACCACCAATTTCACAAAATCATACTCAAATGAGAGGTATAACATCATTTACATTTTTTAAGCAAAAGATCCCAAAATTATGTATTCCAAAATTACATTATAATTTGTATATTAGTAATTCCATAAACAGCATAGCATAACCACAGCATAACTACTATCTACTTTTCCTCAAAGGTAACAAAGCACTGTTTAGTTTCATTTTCTTAACTTAGATGCTTTACTAATTAAACATACCACAATGTATAAAATGAGACAGAGAATAATTCAAAAGTAGATAGTATAAAAGTTAAATAAAAATAAAACAAGTGGGGAAGAAAAAAAGTTTCAATACCTAGGAATTGGGACTAGCTAATTTCAATACCTAAGAATACACAAATCCTAGGAAATTCTGTCATGAGCTTCAACATGAATGAACCTTGAAGACATTACGCTAAGCAAAAGGAGTCAGACAAAAAAGAATAAATATTATATAATTCCACTTATATAATGTAACTAGAGTATCAAATTCATAGAGACAGAGAGCAGAATGGTGGTTGCCTAGGGCCAGGAGGAGGTCTGCATGCAGAGTTAGTGTTTAAGGGGTAGCAGAGTTTCAGTTTGAAAGATACACTACATTTTTTTTCTTCAAGTTTTTATTTAAATTCCAGTTAGTTAAAAAATAAAATAAAATAAATTCTAGTTAGTTAATATACAGTGTAGTATTAGTTTCACATGCAGAATTTAGTGATTCATCACTTACGTACAACACCCACTTCACAAGTGCCCTATCATCAATTTAACCCACCCCCCTACCTACCTACCCTCCAGTAATGAAAGACATACTACAAAGATATCCAAAGGAATAATGATTGATATCATCCCAAATTTGCTGCAAACCATTAATCTACACATCCAAGAAGCTCAACAAACTCCAAGTAGGACAAATGGCAAAGTGACCTATACCCAGATTTACCACAGTAAAAATGCTGAGAGAGAAAGAAAAAGAACTCATCACATACAAGGAAACTCCAGTAAAAATAATTTCTCATCAGAAACAATGAAGGCCAGAAGGCAGCGAGATCCTATATTCAAAGTGCTGAAAGAAAAAACTGTCAACCTAGAATCTTATACCCAGCAAAATTGCCTTTCAAAAATGAAAGCAAAATAAAGATAATCTAGGATAAACAAAACTGAGAGAATTGTTGCTAGCAGAGCCACCTTACAAGAAATACTAAAGGAAGTTCTTAATAAGGTTGAAAGCCAGTAAACCAAAGTAGAAATACAAATCAACACACCAAAAAAAACCAAAGAGCACTTGTAAAGGTAATTAAGTAATATTGTGAATGTCTTTTATAACAGTATAAATGCATATTTCTTCTAACTCAAGTATATGGAACAATATGTGTATAATTGAATTATAAGGCCTATAACATATTTGGCAATAACAGCACAAAGGCGGTAGTGGGAAAAAAAATTGTATTAAAGTAAAGAAATGACACCAGATAGTTATATCAACCCATAGGAACAAACAAAGAAAACCAAAAATGGTAAATAAGAAAGTAAATGTAAGTGAAGTATGTCACTTCAAGGAAATATCTGCCAAATACCCATGTTAGTCACTGTTTCAAGTAAAAATGGTATTCCATGAAAAAGCTGCTACTTCAGCTGACAACTCAAATAATGACATAAATATCCTATCTATACTTCCTATTTCATCACACATGACATTAAAAATCTAAAACTCAGGGGCGCCTGGGTGGCTCAGTCAAGCATCTGCCTTCAGCTCAGGTCATGACTTTGGGGTGCTGGGATGGAGCCCTGCGTCAGACTCCCTGCTCAGGAGGGAGGCTGCTTCTCCCTCTGCCCCTCCCCCTGCTTGTGCTCCTTCTCTCAAATAAATAAATAAAATTTTTAAAAAATATATAAACTCAAAGTTAAAGTTTAGTAAAAACAACTTTTACTGAAAAAAGTTTCACATCAGGAATGTTCTTAAGTGAAATAGGGTTTTCTGTGTATGCGTGCATTTTGGTGGGTTCTGGGGGGGTTTTTTGGTTTTTGTTTTTTTACTGTGTGTGCTCAACAATGAAGAATACTGCCTTGTTTCATGCTAAGGCACACAGCAGTTTGACCATTGTTTTCATGCCATCTGTACAGATAGACACAATGAGAAAGGCAAATAACATCTAAGTATTATGAAAATAATTTTGACCTTTCAGACTCCTACCAGGATCCATGGATCACACTGTGAGAACCATGCTCCAAATAAAGGAATATATGTTGCCATATATCTAAATAAAGGGAATGTGTCTGCTATAGACAGCTGTGAGGAAAAGGCATTTAGTATGATAAGGGGTTAAAAGTCTGACAAGACGAGTGCCAGAGAGAAGTAAAATGGAGGATGAATCTACCATTAATTCTACCAACAGGAGTGCTCAAGGCTAGGCTGAGAACCTTCTTTCTCCAGACACAAAAACAATTTAATGTTTTCATTCACAATATTAAAATGATTCTATCAGCAAGCACTTTCTGGAAAACTATAAATCCAGGGGTCACTTGAGGGATTTTGCTTTCCTTAAAGAAACTAACCAAAGCCTGAACAACGTAATTAATTATAGGTGAAAGATGACTTCAATAGAATGCCAAGGTGGCTACTGGGACCTAGAATCTTCCAATTCTAGACTGGTAAATGTACAAAAATCAAAACTGCAACCATTCCCAGATTGGTTTTGTATGCTGTGCTATTGCTTCAACAAATTATTTTTCACGATGGTCTCCCATCTTACTCTCTTAAAATGTTGTAAGGATCTTGGAGGAAAAAGAAAACTAAAATTCCCTTGATCCCTTGTGCTCCCTGCTCCCTTCCACCACTCCTCCTATTTCTTTCCTCCCATTCACAGCCAAACCTTTGGAGGAAATTTATACACTCTTAACTCTCTCTCTACTATAGTCTTCCCCATTTTTCAGCCCACTGCAACACACATCACCATTCCCTCACCCAAACACTCCACCAAAAACAGGGAATGTGACTGTCTTACTCTTCACAGTTGTAATCCTCAATACTCTGCCTAGGGCATGATACATAAAAGGCAGAAAGGTCATATGGAATTTATAAAGTTCAAGCTCAATTCAAGAAAAATCTATATTTGGGCGCCTGGGTGGCTCAGCTGGTTAAGCGACTGCCTTCGGCTCAGGTCATGATCCCAGGGTCCTGGGATCGAGTCCCACATCGGGCTCCCAGCTCAGCGGGGAGCCTGCTTCTCCCTCTGACCCTCTCCTCTCTCATGCTGTTTCTCTCTCGCTCGCTCTCTAATAAATAAATAAATAAAATCTTTAAAAAAAAAAAAAAGAAAAATCTATATTTAAGAGTTTAATTATTTCTAAAAATAATTGCATGCACAAATAATCTGTTTTGTTCTGAATAAACAATAGAATCTAATTCACATACTACAACAAATACACACCAATCTTTTATTCACATGAACATAAATTATATATAAAACTGCATTAATAAACAGGTATTTATAAAGTCTTACTCATTTAAAATTTTCTGCCCAAAGAAACTTTACAAAAAATAAAGCAAGAAAGTAAAGCAAATGACCAATGATAGCATAACTCAAACATAACCAAGATAAACTCTGTACATTTATCCCCCCCAAGGTAATTTCTCCCATTATTGTCACTGATTACTTCCCTCCTCTCTAGAATGTGACCTTTATTAGAAGCCAAATTAGTTTTTCTAATTTTAGAATTTATTATTTCCCTTCTGATTAAAGGTAAACGTAAGATAGTAAAATAAATAATACAGAAAGAGTGAAAAGTGAAAATTCCCCATGCTTTCTCCCACAAAAGAACGGTTAATGTCCTGACTTTTCTTATGTATATACCACATACACAGCCATAATTCATATAAATGTTTTAAAGAGTGGAAATTACATATACTCTTCTATAATTTTCCTCACACAATAATTTATCTTGGACAATGTAATATCCATCTATATAAGTATAAAACAAAAGTATGTAAGATCATCTTTTCTTCAAATGCTAAGCTACTTTCCAACTACTACCCAACTGAGGAACATTTAGTATGTTTCCATTGTTTTACTATTACAAGCAATATAAAGCTCATCCTTTATTTTTTTAAGTATTCCTGCTACTACACGAGAAAAATTCAGAGAATAATTACTACAACAAAGAATATACACATTTTTCCTTTTTGCTGTGGAAAATTACAAACATGCAAAAGCAGACTAAACAAGTATAACAAACCATCAGGTATTCACCATTCAGTTTCAAGTATCATCTCATGACCAATACTATTTCATTTAAACACCCCATTCCCCAACCTACATTATGTATGTATTTTAACTGACAATGTCAAATGAATCTCAAAAAAAGTAGTCTCACTGACACTACCAGAACAGCACTTGAAGGCCCATTCCTTCACCAACAGTATTTATCCTTCTGCTACTTGGCAGACAACACATACATACACACACACACACACACACACAAAATATTTCTATCTACAGTTCTATTATTATTAGAAAAGGATTTTTTCCATAGGTTTGTTAATTTGTACGTCTTCTGGAAACAGCAGATATTCTCTGCCTTTTTTTTAAACTAAAATGTTCATCTTTTTCATAATGACTTAAGAGCACTTTCTGTATTATGAATAAATAACACTTTGTTATACATGTTGGAAATACTTTTCCCAGCTCATACACTATAAAAGTGCCATGACAAAGACTTTTTGATAGGGGGATCAGTACTTGTGGGTGTTCAGTTGACTCTGGTCAGTAATTACAAAGCTGTATGTCTCATCTTGCATCCAGGCTGCCTTGCCTATTTAAGAAGTAAGACCAGAGAAAATTTAAACAGAAAACCAAAACAAATAAAGGAGTTGGTTTGCATGCCCCTTTCTTAAGCTGTGTACTCCCAACCTCTGTTGTTGGGTTATGTAAGGTATTCATGTTCTTCCTAACGCCCATTCAATCTCTAGTCCACAACTTCTCATTTTACATGATGTTAAGAGTGTCTGTAATATTGTTGCTTCTCCCAGAGTTAAAGTTCAATTTCACTCTATTTGGCAGATAATCTTTAGTGTATAAATTCAGTGCAGTTCCAATTAATTGAAGCAGGATTTTTTTAGGTCAAACATTTTATAAAATTTGTAAAACAAAAAACAAAGAAACAAAAAACCCTACTAAACTAAACTAAAAATCCATAGAATAGTTAAGTCAACTTCTAAAAGAAGAACAAAGAAAGAGGGGAAGACTCACCCTACCAAATACTGTGACACATTCCAGAGAAAAACTATTCCATACAGGTAAAGAACAGACAATAAGATTATTACAACAGAATAGGTATCTCCAAAATAGTTTCATTTAAGGGAAGTGGATGTATGACAAAAGTAACACCACAAATCAGTACAGAAAGGACATATTATTTAGTAAATAGTATTGAGGAAAATGATTCACTTAAATGGAGAAGCTGTCCTAATTCACAATACACAAAAAGATGAATTATAGATGGATTAAAGACATTAAAATAAATGTAAAACTTGAAACATAGCTAGAAAATATAGAATATTGTTATGACAACTGATGAATTATTGAACTCTACATCTGAAACTAATGATGTACTATATGTTGGCTAATTGAATTTAAAAAAAAAAAGAAAGATGCTTGTTATGATCTTAGAAGCAGAGCATACATACAACATTTAAAATCCTGCAAATATGTTGTTGAAAGCAGAACGAAATTTATAGCACAATTATCATTTATGCAAACTGAAAACATACATATATAATACCACATATTTTACAAGGACATATATTAAGTATTTTCAAGTGGGTATGTTAAGACAATTGGTAAGTAAGAATAGAGATCTGACTGAGAATTGGGGAAACTGGACATGTCCTGACCAGAGACCTGTGATGATGTAGTATACTTTTTTCTGTTACTAAGATCTAACTCAATTACATCAGCTCCTCATACAATACAGATTAACAAAATAGCAGGAATCAAGTCATATTTCCATAATGGTCACGAGCATGATCACTATTTGCTATCTGCTTTTACTATTTGACAACACACACATAAAGAATACTTCTATCTAAAAATAATATTTCTATCTATAATACTACTACTTAGAGAAGGATTTTTTTCTTCACGGCTACTGATAACCATCTTAAGAGAGATTGCCTGGAAAAAGTCTCCTCCCTTGAAACCAAATGGAAAACCAGGAGTTCAAGCTACTTCTTTCTTGGTTTACTACTTGGTTTACTACTCCCACAATAAATAAGACCCTAATTCAGGAACTTGGGAATTAGATGCATAATTCAAATAGTGTGGTCTTTTTTTTCTCCAATTTATTCCCCCAGCTAACAAGAAAACTATCTCTAAGGACTACTATGAGGCCAATATTAAAAAACATGGGTTGAGGACTTGATATAGTTTAATTTCTCAATAAATGGCAGAAGAAATATGAAAAAATTCACTTTTAGTTTAATTATTTTTCCTTCAATTAATATTTAATGAATATCTGTTCTAGGCCTGGTGAATAAGAGAGTCAAGGTCCCCTATCTTCAGAGCCCAAGATTTTGATAGGAAAGAATCAGCTAGACCTTCCTTCTTAAGGCTCCTTTCCTGATTCAACCCCACCCACTAAATTCAGGTTAGATTCGCTCTTGTATGCACTAGTTCTCCCATCAATATACTACTAACACTCTATTCTATTTGCCTACTTACTTATCTTCATCTACTCCCCACTCCCTAAACAGTTTGTATTCTAAGGGGGAAAATGATTGTCCCACTTTGTTTACTACTCCTTCCCCAGAACCTAGCCTAGTGCCCAGAATGTATTAGGAACACAATAAATAATCAGTAAATTACCAGTAATACCTGGTAATTTAATTAAAGGCAATCTCTAAAGAGTCAAATGCCACTACCCCAACATAGGACTCATCTTCCCAGAAGGAACTTTCATCGCTCTGCTGCTGAGTTTCCCTCCTCTTCTCTGACAACCCAATCAGCCACAACTGATCCACCACAACCATGTCTCTAAGTACCCCTGCCACTACTCTTTCAACCCATGAAGTTCCACTTGGCAGTAAAGGAAGGAAAACCTAGTCTCACTTTGCACTGCCACCCCCCACTAGAGCACTCCTCTTACTGACTCACCCCAGTCCAAAAAATCATATGAGTATGCAACCGCAGGAAATGACAGGCACTGCTGTGAAAGAAAAGAAAATATCAATTCTGCTGCTATCTTAATCTTTTATCTGCCTCATGTCCCGACCAATCTCATCTCTTGAAAAGCAAAAGCTGCCATTTATCCCAGGCTCTTTCCCACAATTTCTTCCCTTCTCTGGGAAAAGTTTGTAGTACATGTGTGGGTGAATCACATGTGAACGACGTAATGTAATCTAACAACAGTGCCACTTCTGCCAGAATCTTTCACAACGATATAGTTAAATTCATGAGGCCATTCAGGGCCAAAGTAGGGCCCAGGTACAAGCAGAAGGCAATCTACTGAAGCTTGGGCCCACATTAAAGCTATGAGGAAAGAATTCTCTTTTATCTCTTGCAGACGGTATAAGTAAAACGAAGCTTGGCGCTGGTTGAATTCTTCCTGGTTGAGGTGTCTTTGAAAGTAGAACATCAAAGGGGACCAGGGTCAGACCGAAAGAACAGAAATCATAAAGCAGGCAGCTTAATGACCGGCTCTACTCTAATCCTTAGTTTTAGAAATTATAAAAACATAACAATGCATACTTTTAAAAATTCAAGTAGATAGAAAGGTTTAAAACAAAATGCAATAGTTGCCCACCCATCCCTTCCCACATCCTAATCCTGCTCTCCAGAGGCTGGTGCTAATCTTAACTCTTTCAGCTATTTATTCTGGGAGGTACCTCCATAGTTCTAAATAATGTGCACATTTCTCTTTTTAATTGATCTAATTCACATCTGACTTATAAAAAATCATAACTAACAATTCCCAACCTCTACAATCTTACTGAACTAATTTCATTAAATCAATACTGTGCTTTAACTAATTAACACTGTAAATATGGGGTGCCTGGGTGGCTCAGTCATTAGGCATCTGCCTTCAACTCAGGTCATGATCCTAGGGTCCTGGGATTGAGCCCCGCATCGGGCTCCCTGCTCCACGGGGAGCCTGCTTCTCCCTATCCCACTCCCCCTACTTGTGTTCCCTCTCTAGTCAAATAAATAAATAAAACCTTTAAAAAAACCTGTAAATATTAATCACTGCAAAGCTAAATGGCACACTCTCATTAAATAATCTTTTTCCTAAACGTTTTATTTTTCCTGCAATTGCTCATTAATGTGTTCCTTTATTTCCTCTGTTTCAAACTGTCAAGAATACGGGCGCCTGGGTGGCTCAGTCAGTTAAGCATCTGCCTTCAGCACGGGTCTTGATCTCAGGGTCCTAGGATCAAGGCCCGCGTCAGGCTCCCTGCTCAGCAGGGAGTCTGCTTCTCCTTCTCCCTCTGCCCCTCTCTCTGCTCAAGCTGTCTCTCTCTGTCTCTCCCCCTCTCAAACAAATAAATAAAATCTTTAAATTGTCAAGAATAATTCCAAACCTTTCTTTCCTCTACAGGTAGCTCTTATTTCTAGAGCTCTCCACGTTCCTGCACCACTCTGCACTAATTACTCTCTAGGCCTTATCATCTTCAAAGCTTCTCTTATCACTCTATTTTCTTGATTGCATATTCTTTTGCTATAGCAAGGGCTTGCAATTCAAGGATGTATACATGTACATTTTTAAAAGATTTATTTAATTTTAGAGAGAGCGAGCATATGACAGCAAGCGCGGGGGGGGGGGTGCAGAAAGAAAGGGCGAGACAGTCTTAAGCAGACTCCGCACTGAGTGTGTAGCCTGATACAGGGCTCAATCCCACAACCCTGAGCTCATGACCTGAGTTGACACCAACAGTCGGACACTTAACCAACTGTGTCACCCAGGAACCCCTACAGGTAAATTTTCTGAGCCTTTATGTATCTCAGTCCTAAACTCACAATGGACTGTTTCCTGGACACAGAATTTGATGTTGAAAATATTTTCCCTAAGAAGTTTGATGATATTCCTATTTATCCCATTTAACACTCAGCATCAATGATGAAAAATCTAATACTTCAGTAGAGGTATTTATTAAGAACTGAATAAATCACAGAGATAAAAGGTACAGAATAGGGAATACAGTCAATGATATTGTAATAGCAGTGTACAGCAACAGCTACACTTGTGGTGAGCAAAGCATAATGTATGAAGTTGTGGAATCGCTGCTGTATACCCAAAACTAATGTAATATTGTGTGTCAACTATAGGTCAATAAAAAAAAACATAAAATAAAATCAGAAATGAAAAAGGAGACATTAAAACTGATACCATAGAAATACAAAGGATTACTAGAAACAATTATAAACCAATAAACTGGACAACCTAAAAGAAATAAAGTCCTAGAAACATACAACCTACCAAAACTGAATCATGAAGAAACAGAAAATCTAAACATACCAATTACCAGGAAGGAGATTAAATCAGTAATCAAAAAACTCCCAAAAAACAAAAGTCCAAAACCGGACATCTTCACTGGTGAATCCTACCAAACATTCAAAGAAGAATCTTCTCAAACTCTTCCAAAAAACAGAAAAATGAGAACACTTCCAAATTCATTTACGAGGTCAGTATTACCCTGATACTAAAACCAGACAAGGATGCTACAACAAAAGAAAATTACAGGGTAATATTCTTGATGAACACTGATGCAAAAATCCTCAACAAAATATTAGTAAACTGAATTCAATAATACTTTAAAAGAATCATACACCATGATTATGTGGGATTTATTTCACAGATACAAGATGCTTCAACATCCACAAAAGTCAATGTGATACACCACATTAACAAAGAGAACAAAAATCATATGATCACAACAGATGCCGAAAAAGCATTTGACAAAAGTCAACATTCATTTGTAATAAAACTCTCACAAAGTGAGTATAGAGGGAACACACCTCAACATAATAAAGACCATTTATGACAAACCCACAGTTAACGTAATACTCAGCAGTGAAAAGCTGAAAACTTTTCCTCTAAGATCAGAAACAAGACAAGGATGCCCTCTTTCACCTATCTTCTTCAACACAGTATTGGAAGCAATAGCTGCAGCAATTAGCCCAAAGAAAGAAATGGAATCCAAATTAGAAAGGAAGAAGTAAACCTGTCACTATTTGCAGATGACATGATATTAGACATAGAAAATCCCTAGGACTCCACCAAAAAACTGTTAGGACTAATAAATGAATTCAGTAAAGGTGCAGGATACAAAGTTAATATATGAAAATCTGTTGTATTTCTATACACTAATAATAAACGATCAGAAAGAAAAACTAACAATTCCATTTACAATAGCACCAAAAAAAAAAAAAAATTCCTAGGAATAAATCAAACCAAAGAGATGAAGTATCTGTACACTAAGACTGTAACACTCAATGAAGGCAAATGAAGAAGACACAAATAAATAAGGATAGTTCATACCCATGGACCGGAAGAATACTGCTAAAATGTCCATACTACCCAAAGCAATCTACATACACATTCAAATACAACCCCTATCAAAATTCTAATGGCATTCTTCAAAGAAAAAGAACAATCCTAGGGGCACCTGGGGGGCTCAGTCGTTAAGCGTATGCCTTCGGCTTAGGTCATGATCCCAGGGTCCTGGAATCGAGCCCCGCATCGGCCTCCCTGCTCTGTGGGAAGCCTGCTTCTCCCTCTCCCGTCCCCCCCACTTGTGTTCCCTCTCTCGTTGTGTCTCTGTCAAATAAATAAATAAAATCTTTAAAAAAAGAGAACAATCCTAAAACTTGTTTGGAACCACAAAAAGCCAGAATAGCCAAAGCAATCTTGAGAACAAGAAGAACAAAGTTAGAGACACTGCACTTCCTGATTTCAAACTGTATTACAAAACTATAGTAATCAAAACAAGATGGTACTGGTATAAAAAGAGACACATACGTCAACGGAACAGAACAGAGCTCAGAAATAAATCCACACATATTTTTGTCAACTACTTTAAGACAAAGGAACTAAGAATATATCATGAGGGAAAGACGGTCTCTTCAAAAAACGGTATTGGGAAAAACTGGACAACCACATGAAAAAGAATGGATTTGGACCACTATTTTATACCATTCACAAAAATTAACTTAAAAATGAATTAAAGATATGAACATAACACCTGAAACCATAAAACTTCTAGAAGAAACCACAGGCAGTAAGCTCCTTGATACCAGTCTTAGTGATTTTTTTGGATTTGACACCAAAAGCAAAGGCAACAAAAGCAAAAATAAACAAGTGGAACTATATCAAAACTAAGCTTCTGCACAGCAAAGGAAACCATCAACAAAATGAAAAGGCGACCTACTGAATGGAAGAAAATATTTTCAAATCATGTGTTTGATAAGGGGTTAATAACTAAAATATGGGGGTGCCTGGGTGGCTCAGTAGGTTAAGTGTCTGCCTTTGGCTCAGGTCATGATTCCAGGATCCTGGGATCGAGCCCTGCATTGGGCTCTCTGCTCAGCAGGGAGCCTGCTTCTCCCTGTCCCTCTGCCCCTCTCCCCTGCTCAAACTCTCTCTCTTGCTCTGCTCTCTCTCAAATAAATAAAATCTTTTTTAAAAATGTTAAAAAATTCATACAACTCAATAACACAACAACAAAAATCTGATTAAGAAATGAGCAGAGCATCTGAACTGACATTTCTCCAAAGATATACAGATGGCCAAAAGGTACATAAAAAGATGCTCAACATCACTAATAATCACAGAAATGCAAATCAAAACCACCATGAGATACCACCTTACACCTGTCAAAATGGCTATTATCAAAAACACAAGAAATAACAAGCATTGGCAAGATATGGAGAAAAGGGAACTTTTGTGTACTGTTGCTGGGAATTTAAATTGGTGCAGCCACTATGGAAAACAGTATGGAGGTTCCTCAAAAAATTAAAAACAGAACTACCATACAGGGGCACCTGGGTGGCTCAGTCAGTTAAGTGTCTGCCTTGAGCTCAGGTCATGATCCCAGGGTTCTGGGATCGAGCCCCACATCGGGTCCCTTGCTCAGCGGGGAGCCTGCTTCTTCCTCTCCTGCTGCCACTCCCCCTGCTTGTGCTCTTTCACTGTCAAATAAATAGTCTCTTAAAAAAAAAAAAAAAGAACTACCATACAATCCAGCAATTCCACTTCTGAGTATTTATCCAAAGAAAACAAAAACACTAACTAGAGATATATACATCCCCATGTTCACTGCAGCATTATTTACAACAACCAAGATATGGAAACAACCTAGGTGTCCATCAATGGATAAATAAAGACAATTTAGTGTGTGTGTGTCTATACATACACACACACAATGGAATATTATTTAGCCATAAAAAAGAATGCAATCTTGCCATCTGTGACAACATGGATGGACTCTGAGGGCATTCTGCTAGGTGAAATAAGTCAGATAGAAAAAGACAAATACTGTACAATCTCACTTATATGTGGAATCTAATAAAATTACAACAACAAAAAAACCAAAGCTCGTAGATAGAGAAAAACGATGGGTGGTTGCCAGAGGTGAGGAACAGGAATGGGTTAAATGGATGAAAGGAAAAATACAAACTTATAAAATAAATAAGTCAAAGGGATGTAATGTACACCATAGTGACTACAGTTAGTCATACAGTTTTGCACATTTGAAAGTTGCTAAGAGTAAATCTTGAAAGTTCTTATCGCAAGGGAAAAAGATTTATAACTATGTATGGTGACAGATGTTAACTAAACTCAGTGGTGATTATTTTGCAATTTATACAAATATCGAATCATTACACTGTATACCTGAAACTAAATAATGTTACGTGTCAATTATAGCTCAATTTTAAAAAGGAACAAAAAAAGGCACTGTAGTGAATACAGGGTCACATCAGGGATTGAAATAAGAAAAATCCTAGATGTCATTTTTATTTCATCAGTTGGATGTAAAACGTGGAGTACAGATCCTGGGGGGCGGGGGGAGGGAAGACAAAAGTTAATAAATTGAGTATCCATCTCATGTTGGGAGGGGAGGAGAGAAGTAAAAGAAAAATTAAAAAAAAACAAATCAATGAAAGAAAAGCATACAACAGAGAAAACCAATGGCACTAAAAATTGGTCCGCTGAAAAGACTGATAAAACTGCAAGTATCTGGGGAACACTTATCAGGAAATCTAGGAAGTAGTTGGATAAAAAGATGCACAGCTCAGAAAGAAAATCAGGTTTGGAAGTAAAGACTTGAAGTCAGGAAAATAGTGATGGTATTTGGAGCCCTGGATAGAAATGAGAAGAGAAATGGGATGAGAACTTTACTATAATAAAAGAGCAAAGTGAAGATTCTCTGCTCCTTCTCATGCTAAAACAAAAAGAAAAACCTTAAAATACACACCATCTTCAATCATACTAGAGTATACATGAAACTCCAAACCACAATATATGAAAATGGAAAGCAGCTGAAAGAATAATAAACACTGGTAAAATGGGGAAGAAGATTAAACTTAAGCACCCAGCAGAAAAAAATGATGAGAAGCAACCCATTTGTCCCACAGAACCCCAAAAGACTGAAGAATTGGCGGCACCAAACTCAAAAGAGAGACGTCAGGTGAGCTCGAAGAATAGAGTAATATGGAAGTCTGTATAAAAGGACAGTTGGATCCCTAGTCACATCTTCTATCTGTGCTATCTGTATATCCTATCAGGAGATGGAAAGTTAATTCATTCAAAGAACTGAATCAAAGGAAACAAACACAAAGCACAGAGAGGAGAATAGCTGAAGTGCCTACTGAAAATGGGTTAAGTTTTCTTTACAAATACATTCAAGCCAATACATGAAAAAGAAATGAATAAATTTTAAAAAATCATTTTTCAACACCTAATGAATAAATGGATCTAGGTATTGAGTACCAGTGGCTTCTAAAAGCACAAGAGAAACAACCACTGTATGCCTCTTGGTGGGAGAACACACAACTATGAAGTAGTCATGCCAAAAAAAAAAAAAAAAAGCAAGCAATCTGGAATAATAAGCTTCTACATCTAGCCACCAATTTATAGAAAATGCAGAGAAATGATGTTCACCTGCACAATGGGGATGCAACTGGCAAAATCCAAGCTGGGAAATTTATATGTCAAATGACCTGGTTTCTTCCACAAATAATCTACACCCAAAAAAAGGGTGGGGGGATAACAAAGATTTAAAACATGTATTTTTAAAAGATGCTCAACATCCCTAATCAGGGAAATGCAAATCAAAACCACAGTGAGAGATAACCTTAACATCTGTTAAAATGGCTAATAAAAAAAAAAAAAAAAACAAGAAATAACAAGTGTTGGGGAGGATGTGGAGAAAAGAAGCCCTTGTGCGCTGGTGGTAGGAACATAAACTGGTACAGCCACTGTGGAAACAGTATGGATGTTCCTCAAAAAATTAAAAATAGAAATACCATATGATCCAGTAATTCCACTACTATTTACTCAAAGAAAGCAAAAATACTAATTCAAAGATATATGTGTCCCTATGTTTACTGCAGCATTATTTATAATAGCAAGATATGGAAGCAACCCATGTCCATCAATAAATGAATCAATAAAAATGTGGTGTATATATACACAATGGAATATTACACAGCCATAAAAAGGTTGAGATTGTGCCATCTGAGACAACATGGATGGACCCCCAGGGTATTTTGCTAAGTGAAATAAGTCAGACAAAAAAAGACCGTATGATTTCACTCATACATGGGAATGAAAGGAAAGGAAAAGGAAAAGGGAAAGGGAAAGGGAAAGGGAAAAGGAAAAGGAGGGAGGGAAGAAGAATCAGACCTGGGCATCTGGGGGGACTCAGTTGGTTAAGCCTCCAACTCCTGATTTTGGCTCAGGTCATGATATCAGGGGTGTGAGACTGAGTCCTGCCTCCAGCTCCACACACAGTGGAGATTGTCTCTTTCCCGGGGTGCCTGGGTGGCTCAGTTGGTTAAGTGTCCGACTCTTGGTTTTGGCTCAGTTCATGATCTCAGGATCCTGAGATTGAGCCCCACATCTGGCTCCGTGCTCAGCACAGAGTCTGCTGGACATACTCTCCCTCTCCTTCTCCCTCCCCCCCCTTCTCTTACCCCCACAAAAGAAAAAAAAAAGGAATCAGACCTATTAATACAGAGAAAAAACTGACAATTGCCAGAGGGGAACGGTGGGGTTGGGCAAAATGGGTAAAGGGAAGTGGGAGATACAGGCTTCCAGTTAAGGAATAAGTAAGTCATGGGAATAAAAGGCACAGCATAAGGACTACAGTCAATGACATTGTAATTGCAATATATCAGGACAGACGGTAGCTACACTTGTGGTAAACATACCATAATGTAGAAACTTGTGTTACCACAAGTCTACGAAGATTTATCACCCAAACACACTCTCTTTGGGCCTAACAGAAGATACCAAAGAGAGGCAGTAAACCAAAAAGGCAGACATGAGGGGCACCTGGGTGGCTCAATTGGTTAAGCATCCGCCTTCGTCATGATCTTGGGGTCCTGGGATCAAGCCCCAAGTCTCTGCTCAGTGGGGAGTCTGCTTCCCCCTCTGTGCTCTCCCTCTCTCTCTCTCTCAAATAAATATATAAAATCTTAAAAAAAAAAAAAAAAAGGCAGACATGAGATGCAAAGGAATCAACAGGGGAGATACAAAGGAACTCCCAGGGTGACTATGAAGTCGAGCCCCAAGACTAAATCTGTGCAGTTAAGTGTAGAGAGCAAGTCCAGATTAGAGAAGAACTCCAGAAGAGCTCCAGGAGAGTATCTCTAAGAAAAATAAATGTAACTGATAAATTATAGGACAGATGGACAGTGTGGAAAAGTACACTGCAAGACATTTTACAGAACAGTGGAAAGATGTGTGATTTCAATGTTCAAAGAAAACTAAGCACGTTCTATTTTTTTAATGAGGCAAATTTTAAATCCGGTTGTGTAAGAAAGAAATGTAATCCCAGAAATAATAGCTAAAACAGCTAACAAATGTTTAGCACTGTTCTAAGAATTCTGCATGTAATAACTCATTTAACCCTCACCCATTACTTTGCCATATCAATATTCTCTCAATATATCAATGTTTATATAATTATACCAAGGAAATTTTTTATATAAGCATATTAAAAGAAGAAAAGAAGGTATCAGAGAAATTCCTCATCTAACATTATTGAAAAAAAGTCCAAAATTGATGAAACAACGCAATGTTTACTCAGAAATATAAAGAAACAGCTAAGAGTTAAAAAGCAGTTGCCTCTAAGAAAAGTAGAGGAACATATTTAAAAAACCCACATCTTTTTAGAATTTTATAACTAGAACTTGATGTTTCACACTCTTAGAAAGCACTATTTTAATTAAAAAAAAAAAATTAACTACTTACTAAGTGAAATGGTGCTCTAATACCAAGTAAACTAGGGGGCTTTTTCACAGAACTACCTTGGAAGCTTTGGTATGTTAAGACAAACTTTATAGTTTTTCCCTAACATTAGACCACAAGAACTCCCCACTCCCTCCCCCTGAATCAGCTCAAGTAACTACAGTTTTAACGCAGTGGTTCTCAAGTAATCAAGTCCACAGACCCGTGCCAATTTACAGTAAAGTAAGAAAAACAAGGACAATATATTGAGTTAAAATTAAACAACTTAAGCTATTCATACTTTGAGAGCACACCCTTCGTACACTCTTAATACCTTTTCTTTAGTGAAATGAAGGTAGTAAGTGGCAGTTTTTAAAAACATTCTTACTGGGTGTCTGGGTGGCTTAGTCGGTTAAGTGTCTGCCTTCGGCTCAGGTCATGATCCCAGGGTGCTGGAATCGAGCCCCACATCAGGCTCCCTGCTCTTTGGAAAGCCTGCTTCTCCCTCTCCCTCTGCATGCCGCTCCCTCTGCTTGTGCTCTCTCTGTCTCTGTCAAATAAATAAATAAAATCTTAAAAAAAAAAATTCTTACTTTCCAAACTAAAAGCTGGCAACCCTATGTCAGTACACTATTTCCATTCTGCCAAAGACAGTTAATGGTTCATGAAAGACAAATCAGAGAATCTTTGGAAAACTCTTAATGGAATGACAGGCAAAAAAAATCCTGAGGGAAGAAGTCACCACAGAAATAAAAAAGATAACCCAGAGAAAGAGTATCATAAAAAAAAAACAAGGAACGACAACAAAGAAAAAGGAGGTAGGAGTATGTACCTAACAGGTTAAGTAAAATGAGTAATATAAACTTTACTGAAGTTAACAATTCCAAAGTCACCTACAACTAGAGTTCAAACGTCAGACCACGCAGGGTTTAGAAGCAAAGACTAACAGGTGAGTTTAGCTTACTTTTCTAAAACTTAAGCTTCTTAAGGAAGTCAAAGGGGGTTTTGGGGTGGGAAATATCTGAACATTAATATAAGCTGTTGCTACAAGAATGAAGAAATTGTTGAAACTAAAGGAAAAATAACCTAACCATAAACATTCATAATCTAAGAAACCTACTCTCTTACCTGCATGCACTGATGATTAAGTCTGAATCTTCTGCGTAACATGTATGTTAAAAGCTGAATCAAACAATATTTTAGAAATGTATTACCTAAATGACTCCATGTACACAAATGGGATTTGCATTTCAAATTACAACTGAAAGAAAAACTTTTCTTAGTGTCTGCCACAAAGAGGTACTTAGTAATTGTCTCTTGAATAAATCAGTGAAAGCCTATACTTAACAATATACACATTAGTAAGTAAGTCCTCCATCACATCAAGAATGTGAATGCACACATTATACTATGAATCCTATGAATACATATATTCTACTCCACACAGCTCCAAATTTGTTCATGTGTCTAAATATAGAAATAAAAAGCCAAAAAGTCTTCTAAAATTGTACTTAATTTCATCTCACTTGAAGACTGAAACTAAAAGCAGCAGCAAACTAGGAGAGTCTCCACCTGGACCTCAAGTTCAGCCTGAAACCTCTAGAATTAAAAATAGTTTAGCCACCTAACAGGTCAGGCAATGACAAAGATGTTTACACTTTCAGAGAGTGTGGCTTTAGCTCTCTTCATGAAATTATAGAAAATATATCTAAATAGCTTAAAATTTATGATAAAATTTCAGTTTTATAGAACATTTCTGTATATTTAGGCTTTTGCAACAAGCATACAGTATTTTTGTGATCACAAAAATTTTTATGAACTATAAAAAAGATTATAACTTTTTAAAAAGATTTTATTTGTTTATTTGAGAGATCAAGAGAGCATGAGCAAGGGGAAGGGGCAGAGGGAGAGAGAGAAACAGACTCCCCGCTGAGCAGGGAATCCACCGTGGGTCTCCATCCCAGGACCCTGGTCATAACCTGAGCCAAAGTCATATGCTTAACCAAATGGGCCACACAGGGGCCCCAGAAAATATTTTAACTTTTAAAAAATTATAAATGACACTGTTAGATATAACGTATCAAATATTTTCAGAATGGCAAAGAAACACCATTTAGAGACAGCATTGGATTTCAAGAATGTATTGGATTAAAAAGATAACTGGTTAAGTCTATTCAACACAATATCCACAGTCATCTAAACTATTTGTGCGGGCGCCTGGGTGGCTCAGTCGTTAAGCGTCTGCCTTTGGCTCAGGTCATGATCCCAGAGTCCTGGGATCGAGTCCCACATCGGGCTCCCTGCTCGGCGGGAAGCCTGCTTCTCCCTCTCCCACTCCCCCTGCTTGTGTTCCTGCTCTCGCTGTCTCTCTCTCTGTCAAATAAATAAATTCTTTAAAAAAATTTAAAAAAAAATAAATAAACTATTTGTGCAGATGGAAAACAGTGTCTCCACAATGAGAATTTAATACTAGCTAATAATATTAGTTTGCAGATTCTTGATGATATATTAGTTGTGAGATGACTAGTTAACTTGTATATGTGATGGATAGCAGGTAACTACAGATTTAAAACACCAAAACCAACAATGCCAATAATATACATAAAAACCATAGATAACTGCAAATATTCATGTCTACAACTGGTAAGGTTGATTACAATACATATATGAAACTACACTATCAATTCAGGAGAAAATGAACTGAATGGAAAGTTCAGAATTTTCATTATAATGCTGCAGAATTTGGTCCTAAGACCAGGGAGGAAGAAATAATAAAATTGAGGTATCCTTACTTCAAGCCACTAACTCTGCCCCAGAGTTTAAGTTCCAATTCCTAAAAGTATGAACTGGATCTTGGGTAGCAGAGCAGACAGATTAAAAGGGCTTGAAAATAAGACCACCTTACTACAGTGTTTTAACTTTCTCAAGAGCAACCACATCTCATTTTCTCCTAATTACAATGTCAGAAGATAGGGGAGAATATTATTCCCTTTAACCAATAAGAAATATTCAACTCAGAAATAAAATCACTCTCTTGAAGTTCTAAAAATGTCAAGTAATGCTTGATTACATCCCCAAACTCTTGACTCTTAATATATGGTAAACTCCAGCAAGCCACATTGTCTTTTAGACAAAGTTATTCTCAGTATTTGTCATTTGGGATCCCAATTATGAACTGGTCATAAAAAATAGTGTAAGGCCAGAAATATTGTCAGACTTTAACATGTGGTGAAATGAGATTCGTTGCCATTATCAAGCCTCTCATCCATAGTAATATTTAGCCACAAGGCTTTTACTGGCCTAATTTAAGTCTACCAGTAATGAAAGGCATTTCTAGAGATGATTCAACTTCGTTACGTTTCCCAGGATAGGAATAGCTGGCTGCCGCTGATTTTGACACAAAAACTCAAGGACATCTGTCTCTATTTTTTCAAAGCTCTGAACTGACAGATGAACTTTGTCCCATATAGCCACAAGACTATTGTACCCAGCAGATTTAACATTAATATTACTGCCTAATGTACAGTCCAAATTCTCCATTTGACACAAAAATGTTCTTTAAAGTTTTTCAAAATCTAGGATCCAGTCAAAATTCACACATTGTATCCTGTCATGTCTCTTCCCTTTCCTTTAATCTCAACTGTATCCTTGTTTCATTTTAACAGGATATTTTTTGAAGCCAATTATCTTCTCACTTCTAAGCTGAATGATAACATGCTATACATTCTGGATTTGTCTTATTGTTTCCTCATGATTAAAGTCAGGTTAAACAGTTTTAGGAAAAACACTAAACTGATGATGCTGTGTGTTTGTTTTGTGTGTGGGTGTGTGACTCCTTCAAAATACTGCATACTCCACAAAGGCAGTATAAATGGCTATGTTGTTCAACAATGTGTTTCCAGCATCTAAGACAATGTCCCACATAGGAAGTCCTCAATAATATTTGTTGAACAAATAAGAAAACGAATTCTCCATAGCATATTTTCTTCAAGAGGGTCAACCAATAGATATTTGTTGATGTTAACTTATGCTTAAGAGATAATGTTGTTAGGACCCAAAACTATATTATGAGAATGTTTTGAAATTTAGTATAAATCTATTTTCAGCAATAGGTAAGTGCTTTATTTTTGTTCTGTCTCAAGTTTTTATTTAAATTTTAGTTAGTTAACATAATAGTATATTAGTTTCTAGAATTTAGTGATTCATCACTTACATATAACACCCAGTGCTCATCACAGCAAGTACCCCCCAACCCTGCCCCTCCTGCCCCTCAGTTTGTTCTCTATAGCTAAGAGTCTGTTTTATGGTTTGCATCTCTCACTTTTTTTTCTATGTTCATCTGTTTTGTTTCCTAGATTCCTCATTTGAGTGAAATCATGTGGTATTTGTCTTTCACGGACTAACTTATTTTGCTTAGCATAATACCCTCTACCTCCATTCACATCGTTGCAAATGGCAAGATTTCATTCTTTCTCATGGCTGAGTAATATCCCACTGTGTATCCATTCATCAGTTGATGGACATTTGGGCTCTTTCCATAATTTGGCTATTGTTGATGCTGCTATAAACATCAGAGTGCATGTGTCCCTTCGAATCAGTGGTTTTGTATCCTTTGGGTAATACCTAGTAGTGCAATTGCTGGATCTTAAAGTAGCTCTATTTTTATTTTAAAGATTTTATTTATTTATTTGACAGAGAGAGAGAGATAGCGAGAGAGGGAACACAAGCAGGGGGAGTGGGAGAGGAAGAAGCAGGCTTCCCGCTGAGTAGAGAGCTAGATGTGGGGTTCGATCCCAGGACCCCGGGATCATGACCTGAGCCAAAGGCAGATGCCTAACGACTGAGCCACCCAGGTGCCCCCAGGTAGTTCTATTTTTAGCTTTCTGAAGAACCTCCATACTGTTTTCCAGAGTGGCTGCACCAGTTTGCATTCCCACTAGCAGTGTAAGAGGGTTCCCCTTTCTCTGCATCCTTGCCAACATCTGTTGTTTCCTGGACTATTAATTTTAGCCATCTGACAAGTTGTGAGGTGGTGTTTTATTGTAGCTTTGATTTGAATTTCCCGGATGACGAATGATGTTGAGCATCTTTTCATGTGTCTGTCAGCCATCTGTATTCCTTCTTTGGAAAAATGTCTATTCATGTCTTCTCATTTAACTGGATTGTTTTTTTAGGTATTGAGTTCGATAAGTTCTTTATAGATTTTGGATACTAACCCTTCATTAGGTATATCATTTGCAAATACCTTATCCCATTCTGAAGGTTGCCCTTTAGTTTTGTTGATTGTTTTCCAGTAGGTGAATGCTCTGATCTTAACCAGAGGTGCATAAAGTGCTGTCTACCTAATGGAGAATTTGCGAATTGCTATCAAAAAGTCCTCAGATAGTCAACAGAGGGGTTCAAGCACTCATAAAAGATTAAACTAATGTTGGGCGCCTGGGTGGCTCATTCGGTTAAGCGACTGCCTTCGGCTCAGGTCATGATCCTGGAGTCCCAGGATCGAGTCCCATTATCAGGCTCCCTGCTCTGCTGGGAGTCTGCTTCTCCCTCTGACCCTCCCCCTTCTCATGCTCTCTCTCTCTCTCTAATAAATAAAATAAAAAATATTTTAAAAAAAAGATTAAACTAATGTTGAGGACAGGAGGAAATGACACTCTTCTCAATGAAAATTGGTTTATTTTGTTCCTGTATGTTTAGAGCATCTTAGTATTAGAAAACTAATTCTAAACAAAAACCAGAAACAAAACAAAACAAAAAACTCTCCTAGGAACAGTAAAGTGGTACATGTGCCAGCCACTCCTCCTCAGAGAGCTGGAAGTTCAAAATGATTAAGATCTGGTCTCCTGGCCTCTGGGAACTTGAAATCAAGTCGACACTTAACATATTTTTCAAAAAGCTAAGGTGCCACACCGAGACATACATGCACAAAGTTATTAATGCACAACAAAAAGTTCTTTTCTTTTAAAAAAAAATCATTTTTGTTATGTAGAAACCTTCAGAAACAGGAACTTGGTGGAAGGTCTGTTGGGTCATTCAACTTCTTCACTCAAAAGGTAGGGTTTTATTTCAGAGAAAACAGAAGCTACAAACATGAAATTCCTCAACTTTCTCCCCACTCATCCTTCCCCTAAACCTATTCACAAAAGCATGTACCTAATTCACTTCTTTTTTTTTTACCATTTTATTTTTTATTTTTTTATTATGTTAGGTTAGTCACCATACATTACATCGTTAGTTTTTGATGTAGTGTTCCATGATTCATTGTTTGCGTATAACACCCAGTGCTCCATTCAGTACGTGCCCTCTTTAATACCCATCACCAGGCTAACCCATCCCCCCATCCCCCTCCCCTCTAGAACCCTCAGTTTGTTTCTCAGAGTCCATAGTCTCTCATGGTTCATCTCCCCCTCCGATTTCCCCCCCTTCATTTTTCCCTTCCTACTATCTTCTTTTTTTTTTAACATACAATGTATTATTTGTTTCAGAGGTACAGGTCTGTGATTCATCAGTCTTACACAATTCACAGCGCTCACCTAATTCACTTCTGTAAAGAAGACATGCCTCTTCTTCTCTCCAGTATTAGAGAGTAATCTCACATTATCAATTACCTCCTTTCCTTTATTTTTTAATTTTTTTATTATGTTATGTTAATCACCATACATTACATCATTAGTTTTTGATGTAGTGTTCCCTGATTCATTGTTTGCATATAATTTTTTATTTTATTTTTTTAATTTTTTTATTTTTTTAAAGATTTTATTTATTTATTTTGACAGAGAGAGACACAGTGCAAGAGAGGGAACACAAGCAGGGGGAGTGGAAGAGGGAGAAGCAGGCTCCCCGCTGAACAGGGAGCCTGATGTGGGGCTCGATCCCAGGACCCTGGGATCATGACCTGAGCCGAAGGCAGACGCTTAACGACTGAGCCACCCAGGCGCTCCTATAATTTTTTATTTTAAATCTTAACTTTGCTTGATGCAAATCTGCCATAACCAAAATCAAATTAAAAACAAAAACAGTCCTTACAAATTATTTCTACATTTTTCTCATTATTTCACCAATAAACTTAAAAAAGTACATTCCACTCAATCCATTACAAATTGACTGTCCTGATTACTTTTAACAATTCCATCAAAGACCTCCAAATGACCAAATACCAGACAATGCTCTAATTTCAGTTCTCACCATACTCCATCTTTGTGTAATAACTGATGGTCATGACCTTTTTCTTGAAATTCACTTTCTTTGGTTCCTGAGATACCTATCACCTATAGTAAGCGACGCTTCTCCCACCTTTCTGAGGTTTCCGTACTGATTTTTCCTGCCCTGCCAACCGTTTAATGTTGGGAGTGGTCTAGGGTTCCCTTCTTTTGTCCTACATGTTCTGCTTGTCTTAAATAGTCATATTCTCCTAATGCTTCACTTAATTTTTTCAAAAAGATTTTATTTATTTTGAGAGAGAGAGCATGAGAGTGAGATAGAGCATGAGCAGGAGAGAGGGGGAAGCAGACTCCCTGCTGAGCAGGGCGCCAACTGGGGACTCAACTCGAGGACCCTGAGATCATGACCTGGACCTAAGGCAGATGCTCAACCGAATGAGCCACCCAGGTGCCCTGCCTCACTTAATTTTTACTTATTATCAATTTCTACATCTCCAGCCCCATCCTGTCTCACAAGCTTCAGACCCTAACTGCCAATTTCCCACTAACTATCTCAACCTGGATTCTCCCAGAACCTTTAACTTAACAAAACTGACATTTTCTTCAAATTCCTCCCCTTTCTCCAGTTAATGCCACTCCTAAGTTAATGCCATTACTGTCTCATGAGTTCTTAATCTAAAAGTATTATTTGATTCTTCCCTCTTCCCTGATGCCCCAAATATTCACCAAGTCCTAATTATTCCTTAAAGATTACCTCTCAAAAATCTCCTACAACCACTGCCTTATTTCAGGTCATTATTAGCTCAGCTCTTGCCTGCACTACCAACATATACTTCCCTAATTGATCTTCCTGCTACCAACCCATCCTTTAATTAATGCACTCTCAATTTGCAGTATGGAAAACCTGTTTCAATTACTCCTTTGCCTAAACAGCTCCAATTGGTTGGTCCTACTGCCTAGAGAAGTCATTAACTAAAGGACAATTTTCACATTTTAACTCGGAAATGTAGATCTGTGTTATAACTGGTGATATAATCACCAACTAGCCAGGCAGCATGAGCAAAGTGCTCCTCAGTGCCAATGCATATGAATACACTAAGAGCACCAGCATCAAAACATAGAGAATTGGTGTTCACAGCCAATGGGGAGGAAATATGAAAGAAAATACTGAGACATCTTTTATCCATACAGAAACCAAATGGTTGTGAGAGAAGGTGGGGTACATAGTAAATGAGACATGTTCAGCTGGTTTCCCAAAGTGAGAATCAAGAGTAGACCTGCTATAGTTAACGATAAATCTGCAATAGAGCCCAGCACCAATTTTTATATAATTACTTTAATTCTCATACAGATTAGCTTAAGAAATACTGTCACCAATACTCGAGATGACACAAAATTGACACTGTGAGGAAACTATGATACAAAACCAAAAAAATTATTCAGAATCCACACACACAACAAACCCTACTAGAATAAACCAGATTAGCAAAGTTACAGAATACAAGATTAATATACAACAATCAAATGCATTTTTTTTTAAAGATTTTATTTATTTATTCATGAGAGACAGAGAGAGAGAGAGGGAGGCAGAGGGAGAAGCAGGCTCCCAAGGAGCAGGGAGCCCGATGCGGGACTCGATCCCAGGACCCTGAGATCATGACCCGAGCTGAGGCAGACGCTTAACCATCTGAGCCACCCAGGTGCCCCCAAATGCATTTCTGTATGCTACCAATGAATAATCTGAAAATGAAATTAAGGAAAAAATTTCATCTGCAATAGCACCAAAAAAGAACAAAATACTTAGGAATAAATTTAACAACAAAAAAATGTAAGGCTTGTACAATGAAAACTACATAACAAAGAGAAAGCAATTAAATAAAACCTACATAATTGGAAAAAAGATATCCCATGTTTCTGGATGTTAACATTTTTAAGACGGCAATTTTTCCCAAATCGATCTACAGATTCATTACAATATCTATCAAAATCCCAGCTGCACTTGCAAAAATTGACAGACTACTCCTTGCAAAAATTGACAGACTACTCCTAAAATTCATATAGAAGTAAAAGAAACCCAGAATACCCAAATAACACTGAAAAAGAAAACCAAAGGACTCATACTTCCCCATTTCAAAAGTTAATACAAAGTAACAGTAATTGAGACATTATTATGCAGGCGTAAGGACACATATATGGAATAAAATTGAGAATCTGGAAACAAATCCTTTCATTTATGTTCAACCGATCTTTGAAAAGACTGTCAAAACAATTCAATGGGAAAGAAGAGTCTTTTTAACAAATGGTTCAGGGAAATTGGTATTCACACCTAAAATAAATGAAACTGGACACCTACCTCACACCACATACAAAAATTAACTCAAAATGGGCCACAAACTAAATGTAAGAGCTGAAATTATATAATTCTTAGGAAAAAAACAGGAGTAAATCTGTGTCACCCTGTGTTAGGCAACATTTTCTTAGATATGACATCAAAAGCACAAGCCCTGCATCTGCATCTGGCTCCCTGCCTCTCCCTCTCCCTCTGCCTGGTGCTCCCCCTGCTTGTGCTCTGTCAAATAAATAAAATCTTAAAAAAAAAAAAAAAAAAAAAGCATAGGCAAAACAAGAAAAAGGATAAATTAGACTTCATCAAAATTAAGACTTTTGTGCATCACAGGACATCATCAAGTGAAGGAACAACCCCACGAACAGGAGAAAATAATTGCAAACCACACACCTGATAAGGGACTTATATCCAAACCACATAAACAATGCTTACAACTCAACAGTGAAAACATAAATAATCCAATTTTTTAAATGGGCAAAGGACCTGAATAGACAGTTCTCCAAAGAAGGTATAAAAAGGCCAATAACTACATGGAAAAGATGCTCAACATCATTAGTCATCAGGATAATGCAAATCAAAACCAGAATGAGATACCACTGCATACCCACTAGGATGCTTATAACCAAAAAGACAAATATTGGTAAGGATGTAGAGAAACTGAGCCCTCATAATTGCTGATGAGACTGTAAAAAGGTGCAGGCTCTTTGGAAAACAGTTTGGCAGTTTCTCGAAATGTTAAATACAGAGGTGTCACCTGACCCCGCAATTCCACTCCTGGATATGTATCCAAGAGAAATGAACCACACATCCACACAAATCCTGTAAATGAACATTCACTGCAAATAAAAAACTATTAACAGCAGAAAGTGGAAACAACCAAATGCCCATCAACTGATGAATGGATTAACAAAATGAAATATATATCCATATAATGAAACATATTTTGGCCAAAAAAAAGGAATGATACATGCTATAACATGGATGTACCTGAAAACATTATGCTAAACGAAAAAGACACAAAAGGCCACATATTATATGGTTCCATTTATGTGAAATGTCCAGGATATGCAAAATATAAACACAGAAGATTGGTTAGTGGTTGCCAGGGGTAGTGGGAGGGAATAATGGAAAGTGACTGCTAATGGTTACAGATTTTCATTTTGGGCTGATGAAAATGTTCTGAAATTGGATAATGGTGATGGTTGCACAACTCTGTGAATATACTAAAAAAATCAGTAAATTGTACCTTAAAAGGGTACAAACGTGAGTTACATACATATAAATGACATATGCATTACCTCAATAAAGTTATTATTTAAAAGTATACAGTTAATATATGTAAATTTTACCTAAAAAGCTTTTTAAAATAATAAAAACAATGGAGAGGAGTGGAGAATGCATAGAGATACAGATGAAACAAGCATAGATACAAAAAAGTTTATTATACTATTCCGTTCACTTTGTATATATTTCTAAATTTTCCTTAACAAAAAGGTTTTTTAACTGATGTATTAAAAAAACAAGTAATTTTTTTAAAAATAACAAAGTAATCTACTTTCTTAACATCCATTTTTGTTGTTGTTTGACAAAGGAAACAGAATCATATATTAAAAGATCAGAGAAGGGGCACCTGGGTGGCTCAGTCTTTGGATTAAGCCTCTGCCTTGGCTCAGGTCATGATCAGGGTCCTGGTAGGAAGCCCTGAGTTGGGTTCCGCACTCAGTGGGGAGTCTGCTTCTCCCTCTCCCTCTGTCGCATCTCCCCCCACTCCCATCTCATCCCCTCATGCTTGAGCGCAAATAAATAAAATCTTAAAAAAATAATAAAAGATCAGAGAAGTTGCTACCTTCTTCATTCTTTTGCAGAGATATAACAGAAGACTAGGTATGAGGCAAAAATGAAGAATACTTCATCTTAAAAATGTACAAAGAGAATTTCAATCCTTAGTTCCAAGATATTTCCTTACCCTTGGGTTCCCGTGGTTTCCATGGTTATTAGATGTGACAATTCCTAATAAATGGATGCAATAACCCCTAATACTATGCTGTCTAATACAGCAGCCACTAGCTACATATGGCCATTTAAAACTTAGTTTCAATGAGTTGAATTAAATTATAAATCCAGTTCTCAGTCACACCAGCTACATGTGTAGTGTTCAGCATCCACATGCGGCTTTGGCTACCATATTGGATAGAGCAGATACAGATCACTGCCATCCGTGCAGAAAGTTCTACTGAATAGCACTACACCAATACATAAAAAATACCCACAGAGAAACTTCTACATTCTAATTTAGGATTGTTATACTGCATTTTACTGCAATAAACAAATCCTGAAAAACAAGGAAAACAAAGCATAAAAATATCAACCAAAGAATATCATTCATGGAAGTTCAGACTAACTAAAACAGCAGTTAAATTTTACTTTTCGAACCACCCAGCTACAGATGTTGGCCATGACAACTCCTCAGGGGCAAATTTCCCTATCTGTTAAAATAGATTATTACTGTATCACCAGTTTCCTAAAGTCAGATATAAAGATTATGCTGAAATAAGAATAAAGCAAATTACCCTTTCAGTCAAGGATCTAATGAAAGGTATATTTATAAATCAATGACATCAAAGAATTTATGACCCATAGCAAAATACACAGAATAAAATCCCTTTCCAAACTGAGCTTTGAGGCAACCAGCATAATTAAAAAGATCATTAAATATATTTTGTTTCATCTAGAAAAAAAGTTTAACCAGATGATTTCTATACTTCTATTCTAAAATTGTGTGTGCATTTCATCCTGATTAGGTATAGATTTCCGTTAATGCCATTAACACGAATATGCAGCATCAGGAAACAGGTGCACTCTTAATTCAAATATTTTAGAATATTTTTAGCACTTAAAAAAAAACTGAAGGTGAGCAAACAAAATGTGAATTCGAATATATTTTTATATTTAGGAACCTAAAAAAACAAAAATAGAATTTCACCTTGTATTCCCTCTCAAGCTATCACTGCAAATGGTTGGAGTGTGAATAACATTCTAAATATCAAGAATGGAATGCTCTATGTTAAAGAAATTTAAAATCTTTCCTTGCCAAAACTACTGGACACCTAAAGCTGTTAGTCAAAATGGCTCCATGTAAAGCATTTTCAAACCTTTGAAAAGTCACTTAAGAATATAAGTACATTTTACTTTACCCTCATAAAATACTTTCAGATTCAGTCTTTGCAATCTACTGCCCAAAACAAAACAAAAAAGGAATTCTCAAGAAAAAATGAAAACATGGAAATTGAAGCCAGCGTGCAGGCAACGTATACAGAAGAGTCACATGGAATCGATGTTGAAGGAGAAAGTTACTCTACCGGAGCATCTGGAGTCAAATTAAATCGGGCACTATTTACATATTTCTAGTTCTGTACTGACCTCACATGGTGCTTTCTGACGTTATACACAGGCCTGCCTAGGTCTGCATATTTTTATTTGTAAATGGTTCTAACTTTTAACATTTAACATTAATTAACATTAATAAATAATTAATGTTAATTAACATTAACAAAGTTAAATGTTTTAAAGAATAGAATAACATTCCATATCCCTTTTTCCATTGTTCACGAACCCTCTCTGTTCGTCAAATCACCCCGATAAATCCATCTGTTCCCTCTAGTTGCTTCCAAAGAAAAATTCTAGCAACCAAAGACACCAGATTGTAAAACACACACTCAGAGTTAAGAGTTCTGGCACTACCAAAATATGTTAAGAAATCTTGGCAAATCAGTTAAAATCCCTTGAACCGTAATTACCTCAGTTGTAAAAATGAATAATACATATCTACATCCGAGGAGGGATGAGCTAGATTTCATTGTGCGCTCCAAATATAAGGTGTCTCTCTGCCATCTCACTTTCCCTCCCTTCTCCCCTTTAAAGCTTTCAGGGTTTGCTTCCAGGCTCCACTTAGTGTTTCCCTTATCCACGTACTCCATCCTGCCCTTCTACTCTAGCCCCTTACTCCAATTCCATACAATTCCACCACCCTCTGGTTCCAAGCTGCTACTTCCCTTTGCGCCCCCTAAGGTCCCAGGCAGCCCCTTCACTCAGCTCCCCACGTCTCCCTCAGTCCGCATTTCCTAACGGCTCCTCCCCTCGGTTCCCCACCCCCTCATCACCAGGTTCATCCTGCCCCTCCAACCGTCTCCCGCCCCCAGGTTCCTTCCTGCCCCTCCAAACACAGCTTCCCCGTCTCAACGTTTCATCTTGGTCCTCCAACCGACTTCCCCAATGCCTTGCTCGCTCCCTATTTTCTCCAAAACCTAAATGACTACTCCATTCTATCCATTCTTTTCAACATATACATAAATGCAAGGGACCCACATACACACACTGGAGATCCCACCCCCACTTCGATCCTCCATCTTTCCCTTTTATACTTGCTTCCATTCTTCCTTCTCCCCCCCGCCCCCACCTCCTCCGGAAGAGCCTGGTTCCCAGGCCAAGGTCTCTCACCTCATTCGGTCACTTCAGTGGTGCCAACCGCTTCATACAGGAAAAAACAACCAATCACGTCCCCTTGGGCGCTTCCTCTGCGAGTCCAAGCACTACTGGGCACCCGCCCCACCGGGCACCCCGAACACGCACACGCACAAACCGAGATCCTGGGGATGAGGGTTGAGAGTAGAGTGAGCCTTCTTACACCGGCCTCAAACACAGCCCACTTCACTACAGCCCTTCGCCATTTTGGTTTCCCGCGGACTGCCGGTGCATTCTGGGAGCGCGGAGCGACTCCGGTGCCGAATGGCAGCTCTCCAGAGCTGCGAGGGGGCGGGGACTGTGCAGCGAGCGCGGAAGAACACCGCGCTCTGCGTCTCTGGCCGCAGCTGAACAAAGAAGGACTCTTTAACGTAGCGGTGGGGCTAAGTCCTTCCGCCGCCGGCGCTAACACAATAGTGATCGCTGCTCTCCTGGCCGACGGAGGAGTTAGTGCTGTTTCTCTTAAAAAGGAAGGCGTCGTGTCCAGTCTGCGCTATGCTTTTTTTTTTCCGGAAAAATGCGACAGTGCTCTCTACATCTTGTCTTGCTGATTGACTTGCATTACCTTAGATAAAGCACGTTTCTTCTATCTTCACCTTGAGGCCTGCTGTTCGAATTTCCTTCAGCGAGGAGACCCTGGATGTCAGAATTAAATTTTGCTCTGCGATTATTATCCAGTCCCAAATTCCTTATCAGGAGCTCCTTGCATAGAAGATTTTCGGACATTTTATTCCTTGACAGTGAAAGGTTTTTCTGTGTATCTGCTTTGCAGTCATTCCTAATTGTAATGAAATCTGAGAATAACCCCGTGCAAGGTGATTTATTTTAGGAATACAGAACTTTTTTCATATTAGGGCAGACCCTTAGCCTGCCAATATACTGCTGCAGACCGGAAGTCCAATTGACAAACTGGAAGTGCATGCTTGTCTCTGACTTATGCTTAGATACAACCCAACTCCTCTTATAGCCACCTGGGGTACCTTTGTTTATAACTTTGTCAAAATATTTTTTAAATTATTTTATGGTTTTGTCTCATTACATAACAGAGATAATTAATACAATGATAAATTAATACATGTTTTTTTCTCTCTGAAAAAGTACGTCTTGGGCCTAAACTCACTTTGTTCATATTTCAAAAGGGATTCCCCAGCCCATAATCTCAGAATTTGGCCAATAAATATTCATTCTATCCACACCTTTCAAAATTTTAAATAATTTAGTCATACTCTTCCACTCCTTTGCTTCTCCTAATAATTCTAATCGAATTTAATTCTGTCTTACTATGTTCTCTATCTGCTACCTTGCAAGTTCCACTTTCTCTGAATTCTATTATAAAGTAGTTTCTCATAAATTCCTCTTCCATGCCCTTAATACTTTTGATTGAGAAGAGTTTTGACTTAAAAAAAGTAGATACAGTCCAAAAATTGATAAAGATACTACACAAACAGTTATATTTGCTGTGCAGCAAAGCCTAATCATAGAACATAAGTTCTGGAGAACATTTGGTCTAAGTTCTCCTCAGTGTTTCTCTCAAGGGGTGATCAAGCCACAACTTCAACATCTTCAGTAGTTCAAAACTCAGAGAGAGTCATTTCAATTTCATAAATGCTAGTAATTAGAAAATTCTTCCATCTATAAATGTACAATCTGCCTTCTTATGATTCCCATTTACTGGTCTAACTTTTGTCCTCTTTAGCTACATGAAAGTATTCTAATCCCTATACATTACAGAAGCAAGGATGCCTATTAAAAAAAAAGCTTGTCGTTTTTCTTTTTAAACACACAGATGCAAAAGTGCATCAATTTAATTTAAGGAAACCAGGTGCTCAGGGTATCATAGGCACTGACGGAGTCACAGTAAAATATAAAGAACACCCATAACTGGGGGCTTAGAAATTTCAGTTAACTAAGCAACATGCAATAGAGTAGGACTTTATGTAGATGTGGGTATTATCTAGGTGTATCTGTGGGACGAGGTGAGCCTAGGATCCTCTTCTGCCATCTTCCCCAGAAATCTTGGATTAGGACTTTAAAAAGAAATAAATGTCAAATTTACTGTTGTTATTTATTTATATCATAGTTAGGATTGTTCTGGTTCTCCTCTCTTCCAGACACAGTAAAATTGCACTTCTTGCTTCCTTGAAGTTAGGCATGGCCATGTATCTTGCTTTTACCAATAAAATGGGAGGAGAGTGATGTGTATCATTTCCCAGGACAAGCTTTAAGAGGCAGAGGCACATTCCCTTCCCCCCTGTTGTGGTGATGATGGAATCATGTGTTAAAATAGAACATCTATCACTTCGGGTCCCTAAATGACTGCAATAAGCCGAAACTAGAGTTGTGCAACCATCACAATCTAGTTTTAAAACATTTCTACCACCCCAAAAATATTCATTTTGCCCATTTGTAATCAATCACTGTTCCCATTCCCAACCCCAGGCAATGTTATCTGTCTCTGTAGATTTGTCTTTTCTAGTCATTTTATGTAAATGGACTCCTATAATATATAGTCTTTTGATCTGGCTTGTTTCACTCATCACAATGTTTTTGAGGCCCATCCATGTTGTACCACATGTCTGTAGTTCTTTCCTTTGTATTGCTGAATAGTGTTCCATTGTATGAATGTACTATATTTTGCTTTATCCTCTCACCAGCTGATGCACATTTGAATTATTTCCAATTTTTGGCTGAGTAATGCTGCTGTGAAAATTTGTGTACAAGTCTTTGTGTAGATACTTGTTTTTATTTTTCTTGGATAGACTCCTAGGAGTGGAATTGCTGTGTTGTATGATACATTTATGTTTAACTTTTTAAGATAACATGTAAGCAATGCATGAGGGTTTCAACTTCTCCACATCATCATCAATACTTGATATAGTCTGTCTTATTTAAATTGAAGGTTAAGTTATTTAACTTTCTGCCATGACCTAACTATACTATCTTCAACCTAGGAAAACCATTCCCCAGTCAAATGTATGATTTATCCTACCTCTGAGGAGATTTCTTACAGACTCTGTCATCGTTTACTAACAGAACTCAAGAGTCCCCCTTCTCTCTGTCTCTCTGTCTCTCTCTCTCCCTCCCTTCTTTACTCCCTAAATGCTGAATGAATGTCATCTTGTTTTTTGGTTATGTTTCTATCTATACAAAAAATCAAAGAACAATTGTCTCCAGTGGGAGTGAAGTGGTTTCTCATTGTGATTTCAATTTTTATTTCCCTAATGGCTAACGATGTTGAGCATCTTTTCATGTACTGATTAGCTAGCCATTCTTATATCTTTGGTAAAGCATACATTCAAATCTTTTACCCATTTTTTAACTGGACTGTTTGTCTTCTTATTATCAAGTCGTAAGGTCTTTACATAGCCTGGGTACGAGTCTTTTACCAGATACATGATTTGCAAATATTTGCTCCCACTCTACGATTTGTCTTTTCATTTTCTTAATGGTGGTATCTTTTGAAGCTCAAAAAAAATTTTTTTTAAATTTTGATTAAATACAATTTATCTTTTTTTAAAAGCCATATGCTTTAGATGTTATATCTTAGAACTCTTTGCCTGACCCAAGATCATAAACATTTTCTATTATGTCTTTTCTAGAAGTTTTATAAGTTAGCTCTTACATAGTTTAGGATTCATTTGAGTTAATTTTTGTGTACACTATGAGGTATGGGTCTATATTCATCTTTTTGCATATGCATACTCAATAGGAGGAAATAAAATTTTGTTGTATTAAGCCACTGCAATTTGGAATTGTCTGCCATCCAGCATATTTTTTTATGTATCACTTATTCGGACTGATACAACCTAGATATGTTAATATGGAACAGAACTCAGTAATAACATTAAACTCTCTACCACAATCAGAACCCAAAATAAAAAACATGAAAATTTGAGCAGAATATTCAAAACATTACATAATTCTCAATATTTAACATTGAAAAGTCACAGGGAATGTTATAAAATACTTTATTTATAAACCTAAAAGCTCCCAATTATTAGCTATTACTCTCTCATAGGAAAGGGCTAGAAGACCTTCAACATTGTTCATTGTGCAGAGGTAGAAATGCAAATCATCAGACAAGTCAGAGAGTGTGTCCTCGTAGTTTGCTTTCATAAGTCTAGAAAGGGAAGTAGAACTGAAACAGCAAAAGAAAAATGAATGGTTCCATAATAATCAAATCAAAAGGATTTGTTAAAATCCCTTTTCTTTTTTCTTTTTTTTTAAATTTTATTTTATTATGTTATGTTAGTCACCATACAGTACATCATTGGTTTTTGATGTGGTGTTCTATGATTCATTGTTTGCGTATAACACCCAGTGCTCCATGCGATACGTGCCCTCCTTAATACCCATCACCAGTCTAACCCATCCCCCCACTCCCCTCTCCTCTAAAACCCTCAGTTTGTTTCTCAGAGTTCATAGTCTCTCATGGTTCGTCTCCCCTTCTGATTCCCCCCCTTCATTTTTCCCTTCCTACTATCTTCTTCTTCTTTTTTAACATGTAATGTATTATTTGTTTCAGAGGTACAGGTCTGTGATTCAGCAGTCTTACACAATTCACAGCGCTCACCATAGCACATACCCTCCCCAATATCCATCACCCAGCCTCCCCATCCCTCCCACCCCCCACCACTCCAGCATCCCTCAGTTTGTTTCCTGAGATTAAGAGTCTCTTATGGTTTGTCTCCCTCTCTGGTTTTATCTTGTTTCATTTTTCCTCCCTTCCCCTATGATCCTCTG
>NC_138372.1:71758032-71845874 GCF_054177405.1 Leptonychotes weddellii | reverse complement strand
TGTTTGCTGATTCTTCTTTGTCGGCTGAGCCCTTATCTAGTAACCATGACACCACTTCCTCAGTCCTCTTCCTTTTTATTCTCCAGTCTATTCTTCCTAAACTAGATCATCCACTTCTATGCCTTCAGCTATTACTTATTGTCTATCCCTTATCACTTAGATCCTTCCTTTCTTCCACTGAAAGTCCACACTCTCTCTGTGTTCCCATCTTTGCTATACTTCTACCATTTCCTGTCCTACTTCCACTTTCCATTTCGGGCACATCCGATGAATAAGCTGTCTTTTTACTTACCAATCTGCCTGAAAGCCCTTGCCCTTCCTTTCATCTTTCCCTATCTTATTCATTCTTTAAGCAAATGTCCTAGAGCAAATGTCACTAGTTTTGTGAAGCTACTCCTGACTCAACTGTTGCATTAAGTCAGCATTTGCTTATAATCACAATTGGGGCTTTAAAAAAGGGGGAAAAGGGCGCCTGGGTGGCTCAGTTGGTTAAGCGACTGCCTTCGGCTCAGGTCATGATCCCGGAGTCCTGGGATCGAGTCCCACATCGGGCTCCTGGCTCGGCGGGGAGCCTGCTTCTCCCTCTGACCCTATCCTCTCTCATGCTGTTTCTCTCTCTCTCTCTCAAATAAATAAATAAATAAAATCTTAAAATAAATAAATAAAAAATAAAAAAGGGGGAAAAAATCACACAGTCTGACTATACTGTCATTAGTTGTATATTTTGCTTACTTCCTTCACTAATCTCTGACATCCTGGGAGGTAGGGTGTATGTATTACTCAACTTTGCATTGTCTTGTTGCTGGAACTAGGTACTAGGTTGTCCTGTTACTATGGTACTAGGAGCATAGACAATAATAAAGATTTCGGTTCATGATAATCAGGCTTGAGCCAAGCTCTGACTTACTCTTCTGCTTTCACAAAATACCTGTTGAACTGAGTGAAAACATTGATGGGGTTTGTTATTTGCAAGAAACAGTCCTGAAATATTAAAATTTACATTTTCATGTTAATAGGCTTTTAGGGTATCTCTTTCTAGGTCATTAAGAAGCATCCACCTTAAAATAATAAAAAATAATTTATAAAATAGAGAATTATACTTTAAAAAGCCTGTTGAAATGAACAAAAACTCATAATATAGTTTTTAAATATCATCAAGAGAAACTGAGTCTCAAATGATCCAGAATAAGTAAAGTTGGTGGTTCAGCAATTTCTTTCAAGATACATCTCTAAAGGCAAGTGAAACAAAAGCAAAAATGAACTTTTGGGACTTCATCAAGATAAAAAGCTTCTGCAAAGCAAAGGAAACAGTCAACAAAACAAAGAGGCAACCTACAGAATGGGAGAAGATATTTGCAAATGACACTACAGATGAAGGGCTGATATCCAAGATCTATAAAGAACTTCTCAAACTCAACACCCCCCAAAAAAATAATCAAGTCAAAAAATGGGCAGAGGACATGAACAGACACTTCTCAAAAGAAGACATACAAATGGCTAACAGACACATGAAAAAATGTTCTTCATCATTAGCCGTCAGGGAAATTCAAATCAAAACCACATTGAGATACTACCTTACACCAGTTAGAATGGCAAAAATTGACAAGGCAAGAAAAAACAAATGTTGGAGAGGTTGTGGAGAAAGGTGAACCCTCTTACACTGTTGGTGGGAATACAAGCTGGTACAGCCACTTTGGAAAACAGTGTGGAGTTTCCTCAAAAAATTAAAAATAGAGCTACCTATCTAGATACCTAGAGCTATCCTATGACCCAGCAATTGCACTACTGGGTATTTACCCCAAAGACACAGATGTAGTGAAAAGAAGGGCCATATGCACCCCAATGTTCATAGCAGCAACGTCCGCAATAGCCCAACTGTGGAAAGAGCCAAAATGCTCTTCAACAGATGAATGGATAAAGAAGATGTGGTCCATATATACAATGGACTATTACTCAGCCATCAGAAAGGATGAATACCCAACTTTTACATCAACATGGATGGGACTGGAGGAGATTATGCTAAGTGAAATAAGTCAAGCAGAGTAAGTCAATTATCATATGGTTTCACTTATTTGTGGAACATAAGGAATAGCATGGAGGACATTAGGAGAAGGAACGGAAAAATGAAGGGGGGGAAATTGGAAGGGGAGATGAACCATGAGAGACTATGGACTCTGAGAAACAAACTGAGGGTTTTAGAGGGGTGGGGAGGTAGGGGGATGGGTTAGTCCAGTGATGGGTATTAAGGAGGGCACATACTTCATGGAGCACTAGGTGTTATACGAAAACAATAAATCATGGAACACTACATCAAAAACCAATGATGTACTGTATGGTGACTAACATAACATAATAAAATTAAATTAAATTAAAAGAAAAGTAAAGTTGGTTGTTTCATTAACATTTTTCTAGAGCTTTTTATGAGAAGAGCATCCAAATAAATCAAAATGACTATTTCACTTGGCATGAAAGCTACAGTCTTATGTGAAACATCAAATATTCACAAAGATTATGAAAGAGGGATATGATGACATGGGTGTGTTTTTGGTTTTGGTTTTTTTATTTTTATTTTTTTAAAGATTTTATTTATTTATTTGAGAGAGAGAGAATGAGAGACAGAGAACATGAGAGGGAGGAGGGTCAGAGGGAGAAGCAGACTCCCTGCCGAGCAGGGAGCCCGATGCGGGACTCGATCCTGGGACTCCAGGATCATGACCTGAGCCAAAGGCAGTCGCTTAACCAACTGAGCCACCCAGGCGCCCTGGTTTTGGTTTTTTTAAAGGAGCAGGACTTTCATCATGCCCTGAGTTTCTGGTCACTAACACACACACAAATACAACTGAATATGCTGCACTGATAATCAGCCAAATACATTTATTAATTTGGACTGGAAGAATAACACTTTATTATAGTTAACTAGCATATTTGGAGGTAGAGACAGAGAGTGTTACAACAAACACAGAGTACAAAACCAATTGCTTAAAATGCAAACAGATGTTAATCGAGGAGGTCTGAAGTAGAACTTCAGGATTAGCACCAGATACAGAGATATGAAAATACAGAATATGATCAGTAGCAAACACAAATCCCTGTCCCTCCTTCTTCTTCCTTCTTCTAATAAAACACTAACTTAGTGCTTATTCTGTGCCAGGCCCTGGGCTATCAGCTGGAGATAGAAAAAACAAAAAGCCTTTATGAATCCTACCCTCATAGTTAAGTGAAGAAAAAAGTAAATAAACAAATGCAATACAAAATAAATGCTGTAATAGAAATAAGAACAAAATTACATGAGGAGGAAGAGCCTCTAAATCTGCACAGGAAGAGAGTTGGAAGAAAGTGAAACTAGTGTATGGGGGTGGTGCAGGGTGGGGAGATTCTACATCCAATGAGATAAAAATGTGAGGGTGACAGATGGCAACCAGGCAGTGCCCCACTAATTGATGTTTGTCTAACTGGAACAAGGAGTTTGTGCTGGGAATAGGAGAATATAAATTTAGAAATACAGGCAAGCAACGGAAAGTTTGTGACTTGGGAGCAAGGGCCTGGGAGACTTGAACTTTCTGTTAATGTGTTGCCATTGTGAAAATGGACATTTCCTTGTTCACATGGTGAGCTCCTCCTCATCCTTCTAAGACCAATTCAGATGTTCTAGATATTCATCCCATTAGTGCCAACATGGAAAGCTCCTTCTGTGCTTCACTTTATTCCTATTTCCATGTTTCACTTGCTCACACTGTGATTTCTTTAGATACTGATTTATTTGTTTCTTCCTGTTAGTCTGGGCTTCTTGAAAAGAAAGGACTATGTCTTTTCCTTCTATGTCTTATTATAGAGGAGGCTTACAATATAAATAAGGTGATGAATTAACAATTAGAAGAACAGCATTTGTTTCCCTCTTTTTTTTTTAACAGAATTTATTTTTTGCCTTTTCAAGGAAATGCTTTTTCATTAGTTAGTCTACATATACCCTTAGAAAAGCAGAAAAACCCAACGTGGATTGTTTGTTATATGTTTCTTTCTTATAAGATTTTTTTTTCCTTCCCTATTTCTATAACTGCCGATAACCTGGGAATCTTATTCAAGGGTGTCCTGGAGATCATCCTTTCTTAGTTCCCACCCACTCTACTCATTTCTAAAGTTTGAAGGCATCTTCAGGCTTATCCCCACTCTTAAGTCATAGAGGTACTTTTTGATTCAGACTGATGTCTTAGTCTTCTTTTCATTTGGACTATTTACAAGTCAACTGTGATTTATTTTAATGGCAAACATTAGTTGCAACAGAAAGACACAATTGAATAAAGTCACTATAATGGCTTTTACCAAAGATTAAATCCTTTCTTCCCTGTCTTCTACGGACAGATGCACTTGGCAGCATCAGAAGCTGGATTTCCCTGGTAATAATCAACATGTCTGTCTTTTCCTGCTTATTTTAGGGAAAAGCTACTCTGCTTATCAGCCCTCAGGAGACAATATTTTCATGAAATTGACCAATGTTGATTCCAGAAGTTGGAGCCACAGTCTTCCATGGAGAACTCTCTGTCCAGGTCTGACTGTACTCTATGTATTAAAGTGCTTTAGTGCTAAGAACTTTCTAAATGTTATAATCCCTTTGAAGTTAATGATCTAAGCATGACATGTACTTGATTTATACTTGCTTACCACACTGCAGACCACCTAAGGGCAGGCACTGTCAACTTTAATACCCTGGGCAGGGTAAAATCGAGCGAGTATTCTTGAATTAAGTTAATTTAAACCAGGGTTGGCTACATAATCTGCAGAGCCCAGTGGGGAAAAAGTGAAAATACCATGTCCCCTTGCTCAAAAAGCAGGAGAAGAGTACCATAAAAAGTACTAAAATGTTATGTTTATGGCAGTATTATTGGTAAGAGCCATATTAAGGTAACGTAATATGTGGAAACAACACAAATGTCCATCAACTGACAGATGGATAGACAAAAGCAGTATATTCACGCATGGTTTATTATTTGGCCACAAATAGGAATGAGGTACTGATACATGCCACAATGTGAATGAACCCTGAAAGCAATATGCTAAGTAAAAGAAGAAGCCAGTCACAAAAAGGCCATATATTATATGATTCCATTCAAATGAGGTATCCAGAACAGGGAAATCCATAGAGATGGAAAATAGATTAGTGATTGCCTAGGGCTGAATGAGAGAGAGGGATTTGCAGGGGAAACGGGGTGGGTTTTCTTTTTGAAGAGATGAAAATGTCCTAAAACGGACCGTGGTGATGGTTGTACTTACCTGAGAATACGCCAAAAAACAGTGAGTTATACACTTCTAACGGGTAAATTATATGAAACGTGAACTATACCTTAATAAAGCTGTTTTAAAAAAGTACTAAAATATAAAGTTTTTTCCTTTCTTCCGAAGTCTCTTTCTGGACTTGCAATGATGTTATTTGATATTTAATGTTGTTCTAAATTTTTAAAATTTATAATTATTAGCAGGAATTTTAATGTTCACTTTCGTATTATGCGATACCAGTTTTATTTTTTTTTTAAGATTTTATTTATTTATTTGAGAGAGAGTGAGCGAGAGAGAGCACGAGGCGGGTTGGAGGGGCAGAGGGAGAGGGAGAGGCAGACTCCCCGCTGAACAGGGGGCCCGACGCGGGGCTCGATCCCAGGACCCTGAGATCATGACCCGAGCCGAAGGCCGACACTTAACTGACTGAGCCACCCAGGCGCCCGTGATTCCAGTTTTAAATGTAAATATAAGAGCATTTAACTCATGCAGAATTACCAAAATTACACAATTCATATACCGTAGTTCATACACGTGCATGTATTTCGTTCTTACCAGAACAATGGAAACACTGCACAAAACAAACTCAATTGTTTTTATTTCACTTCTTGCTATGCATATATTATACCAGCACTGTCTTCAGCTTACTAATGAGTGAGGAAGAACTGGAAGGAAAAGAACCATAGGTTGCTCTCTTTCTCTTTCTTTCTTGTCATCATTCTCAGCATAAGTGGTGGGCTAATACAGGGAAGTAACACGAGTAAGGAAGGGTATGAGGAGATTTCGGAGTCATTTGTATTTCTTAGGATGTCACTGCTTGCTTTCTGATTCAGAGCAAGTTCTGGTTTGAGTTGAGAAAAAAAAAAAAGGCCTCTCAGGGCCCCACTTAGTTTTGGATGGAACACGCTTACCTTGTGCCTGCTTTGCATCTCGCTGAACTCCCAGGCCATGTGGATCTCCACCGGAATTCGTGTTCATGGGGCAAATCTAGAAAATAATATGCAAAATCAACAGCAAAGAATGGCGGACACTCTTATCTCTTCCTATGCCACATTGTCCCACCAGGCTTCACTTACAAAATATAAGTTCAAAGATAAAATAATTAAACACTTCCAGATGGAGACAGCAGAGCATTAAACCAAGTGGGGGGCACTTCTGAGCATGAGCCCTAAGTGACTGCACAGGTTGCATGCCCATGAAGCCAACTCTGATTGAGAAATACTCTATTTCTAAATGATTTTAGATACATCTTTGGATAAGCAATGCCTCTGAGGGCAGAAAACTTCCTGAGTTTTAGCCTTTTCTTCCAACTTTGAGTGACTTTGAGCCGATGATGTTTTAATCAGCGGGCTCTCAGAATTTAACTGGATGTTTTCATCTCTCCTTTATACTGTCTTGACCTAAAAAAAGCTAGAAGAGTGAATTACTGAGTCCTTTTTCTCAGCTCTTCCAGATTCAGTTTAAAGAAAAGTTTGGTAAAAATCTATGCCACGATTACTTAAATATCTAAGCATGAATCTGAGTGGGAACAGATTGCCCTGCACAAAAGGTTTTTACTCCCAAGAGGGCTGTGGTTGACTGAGGGAACAAGGGAGGGGGTGAGCAGTTGGATGCTGCAAGGAGCATGGTTATGGTGCACTGGGGCACGTATCAGGTTCATCGGGGGCATGCATCAAACCAGGAGAGGTCTAAGGAATAGCTCATCAGCCCCCAACCCTCTCCAGAATAAATGAATAAAAAGGTAGTTTGTAAATTAGAATTGCAGATGCTCAATGATAAATTTTAAATAGCTTTTTATCCACAGCTAATTTAATGGCCTTAGTAAGTAAAGGTCATCTACACAAACTGCCTAATAGAAACATTCGAGCTATTTATTTATTTATTTAGATTTTATTTAAATTCAAGTTAGTTAACATACAGTGTATTACTAGTTACAGGGGTAGAATTTAGTGGTTTATCAGTTACATGTAACACCCAGGGCTCATTACATCAGGTGCCCTCCTTAATGCCCATCACCCAGTTACCCCATCCCCCCACCCACTTCCCCTCCAGCAACCCTCAATTTGTTCCCTATAGTTAAGAGTCTCTTAAGGTTTGTCTCCCTCTCTGCTTTGATCTTATTTCATTTTTCCTTCTCTTCCTCTATGTTTATCTGTTTGTTTCTTAAATTTCACATAAGAGTGAAATCATATGGTATTTGTCTTTCTCTGACTGACACATTTTGCCTAGCATAATACACTCTAGTTCCATCTATCAAGTAAATTATTTATAATGCTATTTAATCAGAAAAATACTTTCATCAGGATTCATGTAGCTAGAGCACAGAACACTTTTAAGTTATTTTATAACTATTACAATAATAATTCAAAATATTTACTGAATGTAGAATTAATGAAGGAAACCTGTTTTGAAGAAAAGTTGTTTAAGCCTGGGTGATGGGTCCCGAGATGCTATTGAATACAATAAACTCCACTATTAATAAGAAATGCCTGTTAACAGACTCTTCCCTTTTTAACCTACTATGTAATGATTATGAAGTTTCATATATAGCTCTGAGACTCACGTAGTAATTCAAAAATTTTGGGGTGCCTGGGTGGCTCAATCGATTAGGTGTCCTACTCTTGATTTCAGCTCAGGTCTTAATCTCAGGGTCGTGAGTTCAAGCCCCAAGCTGGGCTCCACACTGGGCATGGAGCCTACTTTAAAAATTTTATTTTCAAATTTTTATTTAAATTCTAGTTAGTTAACATATAGTGTAATACTGGCTTCAGGAGTAGAATTTAGTGATTCATCACTTACATGTAACACCCAGCGCTCATCATAACAAGGGCCCTCCTTAATACACATCACCCATTTAGCCCACTCCCCACCCACCTCCCTCCATCACTCTTCAGTTTGTTCTCTATCATTAAAAGTCTCTTATGGTTTTCTAGTAATTCAAAAATTTTAAATAGTGACATTGCATTCAATTGAATTTCACTAGCATTATATTTCAGTGCTTTGAAGATTTTTAAAAATTTTCTCATAAGACTAAACATATTTAATACCCTAGTAAAAGTATCCAACAGTATAAAAAGTACAAAACAGATTTGTAGATTTCTAATATATTAATGCAAAGTGCATGACTACATACAGTATATCCTACAGGCAAAGAGGTGGAAGGGGGAAAAGAAGACTGTGGTTGAGGTCTAGTAAGAAATAAATAAATAAATAAATAAATAAATACAGAAGTAGAGTTGATCCATATTATATCTACCACCAATACTGCGGACAAAATATACCAAAAAAAAAATCACCATTTCAAATTAACTCAGGAGGAAGATGATAATGTCTGGGACTCTTGTAATACACCTCAAAGTCTCTGGGAGAACCAACCTAACTCACTGTGTAGTCCGCGCATATGGTGGCTTATGGTTTTTGCCATAAGGAAGAAATATAAAATTTTAAGTTTAGATTAAGAACTATAAAACTATAGGTTGCCCATAAAAAATGGTTCACTCCTTATTGTTATTTATACTATACAATTTTAAAAATCCAGTTTTAAAAATAAGCACTGAATCATGTTATGCAAAGTCTGAACTGGTGATGTTTTTTCTGAACATTTAGAAAAGAGGCAATGAGAGCACTTGGTTTGGGTTCAAGTAAGAGGCTTTCAAGTGAAGATTTTAGAATTTAAGAGCTCTGAGTGCTTTGAAGATTTAATTCCCAGAACATTGTATTTATAGTGGGTGTGGTGTTTGGTTATCAATATATACTATTCTCTGACCAAATATAAGTAAAGATTTTATTTACTTAGTTTCTAGACTAAGACTTCCAAACTCCTCTCTATATCATCAAAAACATATTTCTGTTAAAAAAAAAACTTGTTTTCATCTTATCAAATAAATCTAATGAATTTATTATTTTTCTAGATGCCTGCCCTTTTAAGGTTATAAAGTTCACTTTTGTTGCCTTGGTGTGTCACAAGCACCACTATCAAAACAACATACTTCAAAAAAAACTGCATGATGCAAGTGTAAATTTTATCCCTGTGCAGATGGTTGGTACACTACCTTTTGGTTAAGGGAGGTGGAGGTAGGAGAAACACTATCCCAGACCAAGTTTCACGGCATTGTTCAAGTATAGAACAATCAGAGAGCCTACCTGTGATCTTCTTCTACATTAAGAATACTCAGTGCATGAAAAGATGCACCAACCTAACCTTTTAAAATAATGAGGCATTTAGCTGTTATTATTTTTTTAAGATTTAATTTATTTATTTGACACAGAGAGAGAACACGAGCAGGGAGAGGGGCAGAGGGAGAGGGAGAAGCAGGCCTCCCGCCAAGCAGGGGGCCCGATGCAGGACTCGATCCCAGGACCCCGGGATCATGACGTGAGCCGAAGGCAGACGCTTAACCAACTGAGCCACCCAGACACCCCAAGAGTCACATGCTCTTCTGGCTGAGCCACCCAGAAGCCCCTAGATCATGATTTTAAAGGGGTTTTTAAAAGCATAACTTCACTCGAGTCAAATATTTACAGAAGACAAATATATAAAATAGACGAAAATAGGATGGCTTTGGTGAAGGTGAGAAGTAAACAAAGACACTTCCACACACATATGGGTCTTTCCGGAGCTCAGTGAGAGCACTACTGATCCAGGTTATCAATACTAGCTAACTTCTTTGGGACTCACTCTGTGCCTGTCACTGTGCTGAGAACTCTGTAATATATTATCTTCTATAATCATCACACCATTCTATGAGAAGAATCCCTTATTGGCTCCATTTTACAGATAAAGAAACTAAAAGTCAGAGCTGTTATTCTTAAGTTAATTAATGGCTACATGGTGGTAAATAACGGGCCTGAGCCTTTGACACCAGATTTCCTGACTCCAAAGCTCGGGCTTTTAACTGCCATGGTATCTAGCCTCCTACGAAAGCATGCATGCTATGGGCGTCAAACGTTGGGTGGTGCAGGGAGGTGAGAGGAACAAGAGTGGCCACACCCCAACCAGCCAAAGTACACTGGATTGATCTGTATCTGCTTTCCTATCTCTTATCTCCATCTCTTTTCTCCTCCGCCTGTCCTCCTTTCCCACCTACTCATTTGTGGCTTCTCGTAGTCGGCGCATCCCTTGATCAGATCTGGCACCTTGTGGTTAAACACAGGCTTCCCCCATGATGTTCCCATTGCTTCTCTGATTGGATCTGACACTTACTTCTGCTTTCTAGGAGCCCAGACATCTGTTTTCAGTTTTATGATACCCCAGGTGTGGCCACCAAAATGCCAGATGTGGGGAGACTGTTGAGCTGGGAAAACTAAGAGAGCAAACATCAAACACTTTCTGTTTCTTTTACTTAGAACGAAAACACAAGTTGCTTACATTTTGAGGTGAGATCAAGTGCTCTGATTCCCACACTTACATGTGAACTTCTTCTTTCCCAAAAATTCGCTACCTTGATCAAAGGTATTTCGACATTGCTTTGAAAAGAAAAAAGTTATTCCATACCAGCATGTAGTCACTAAAAAAATATTTGTAAGAAATGTGAGAAGCTTAACTGCTTATTTCTCTCTCTCTCTCTCTCTCACCCTCTCTCCCTCCCTCTCTCTCTCTTGCCTACTATACACCTCAGATGCAGTAGGCAATTAATATTTGTATAGAATTGAATATATAGAAAGAATCTTTCTGTAACAATCAACAAAAATGCATATAAAGAAAAATACTTGGTCTTTCAATGAGAATTAGAAAAAGTATTTCACTCTGATCCTTGCAAAGTTCTCTCCATAATATGATCCAAAGAAACTATGGGATCAAAGAATCTGGGTTGCTGCAGGAGACTAGCCTCGGCTCTTATCACTTCAGCCTCCTAGAAAGGAGGCCTGCAGGGGTCTGAGGAGATGAGATGCCCAGAAAGCACTTGTATCCATCTCACCCATACCCCACTATCACTCATAACTCTGTCAAGGGATAGTGCTCTTGGAGCTTCTTCAGCCCCTGTCTCCACTGTGACCTAAAAATATCCCTGTAATTCCCTAGGCCCAGGGAAGTGCCTGTCTCTCTGGACAGACTTTAGATTAGGGAGGCACTACCCACTTGCTTGCCAAAGCCCCAGCTTTGATACTTTCTGTTGGGGTTTCAGTTGCATAATCAGTAACATTTCTAGAGCTTGGGGCTAAGTGAGAGAAAGATGCAAGAATTGGGCAGTTGGAGATCAAAATATCACCTTGATTTCTGATAAAGGCTAGTCTGGAGTACGTGGTTTAGCAACAAAACTGGACAGACTGGCCCTACCCACTCACAGGCAGTACTGGGTGACCCTAGACCTATCCCTATAAAATTCACAGCATAGAGGAACAGCCCAGAATGTATGTTCTCTGCATGAGGGTAGATTTCAAAGAGAATCAAGGAAGGAGCATGCTTGTCTTCTTCAAAACTTACCAATCAGGTAATTCACTCCACCCTCATGGGATGGTGTGGAAGGAGAAATGATCCAAGGTAAGAATATACGCGGACCCCTGGCTGTGGCCCATGGCCTGACCCTCTGGTCAGGAATATAGAAAGAAAAGGACTGGAAGATTGGAGGCAAGCAACAGAGGCATGTGAATGGTCACAGAAGGTAGGCACTAAGTGTGAGGATTTTTGTGTCATCTGTTAATGCCTGCTGGAAGCATCCCACAGAAGTGCTGAACAGAGTAAACAAAATTTCTCAGCTCGTTGACGTTAGCCAGCCATTGCCATTGTCAGTCCTAGAAGAGGCATGATGGGAGTGTGAACAGACTGGCTATCATGGCAGAGATGGAAGCTACGTACTGGCCCCAAAGCATGGATTTCCACTTGCTAGGGCCAGTCCAGCTATTGCTGCCTCTGAATGTCAGCAACATAGACCAACATTGGGGTCCACATATGGAACTGTTCTTTAGAGAGACCAGCTTAAGTGTCTTTTCTATCCTGGAAGAGCCTTGGTTCATTCTCACATCCTCAACATGTTTATTCCAAGTATGGGTTTGCCTTTCGTGCTCACAGAGCCACAACCAGCACCATTTTCTGGAGGCTGATAGGAAGCCTGATCCACAGACATGAAATCCCACTCAACATAGCCTCTGACCAGGGGATCCATTTCATAAGGAAGAAGATGTGGGAATGGGTCCATGACTCCATTTTCTGTTTGAAAGGTACAGTCAGAAAATGACTTAGGTCTTCCATTAGGCCTTACCTGAGTAGACATTTGTAGGGTGCTTAACATTTTGTTTTTCTTATATGCCATTATGGGCTGAATTGTGTCACCTGCAAAAATCCTATGTTGAAATCCTAAGCCCCAGAGACACCTGGGTGGCTCCGTCAGTTAAGCATCTGCCTTTGGCTCAGGTCACTGAACCCAGGGTCCTGGGATCAGGCTCGTTGCTCAGCGGGGAGTCTGCTTCTCCCTCTGCCTGCCGTTCCCCCTGCTTGTGCTCTCTCTCTCTCTGTCAAGGAAATAAATAAAATCTTAAAAAAAAAAAAAAAAGGAAATCCTAAGCCCCAGTAAGAAACTTTTAAAGAGGTAATTTAAGTAAAATGAGGTCATTAGGAGAGAGGACAGCCATCTATAAGCCGAGGAGAAAGGCCCCAGAATGAAATCAATTCTGCTAGCACCTTGACGTGGGACTTCCAGCCTCTGGAACTGTGAGAAAGTAAACTTCTGTTGTTTAAGCCACTAAGCCTGTGGTATTTGTTATGGCAGCCATAACAAACTAATACACATGCTGTTAATAATAAAAACTAACATTTATAGTGGTTATCTTTACAGTTTATTAAGCACTTGCAGTTAACATATCTTATTTGAGTCTCATAACAACTCTGACGTGGTTATAATTTTCAGTTAGGAAATTGAGGACATGGGAGTCCCTAAGATCAATAGTAAGTGACAAAATTAGGTCTTGAACCTAAGAATTCTGAGTCCTTCTCCTCTCCATCAAGTGGGACCTTCTCTTGAAAACCCATCAGTGGCCACATTCCTTACTTAGAATGGCGTACTGAGTCCTTCCCCTTCCAGCGCGCCCCCCGCTTTCCCATTCCAGGCACGATCATTCACCTCCCTTCAGCCTCATGCTTTATCAGTACAGGATCCTCACTCTGCATTCAACACACCTTGCTCTCTCCTGCCATTGTGTGAACCTGTTTCTCCAGCTGGGATACCTTTGATGCTTTCTCAACTTGACAGATTACAACACATTCTTCAAAACCCAGCCCAAATATCACCCCTCTGTGAACCCCCTCCCCATGGCTTTCTCACCTTTGTGCTCCCATATTTTGCATACATACCTAAAATTACACTTATCTCATGAGACTGGGAAGCAAATTAGAGTGAAAAGGGCCAGGGTTTTGGAGCTAGGCAGACATAGGGTCAACTTCTGACTCTGTCATGTTTCATTCAATCAAATAGCTTTTATTGAGTATACATTACAAACAAGGCATTGAGCCCAGTTCCAGGAGTACAAAGATGACAAAGCTGTGAGCACCCTGAAAGAAATTCAATCCTAACATAATCTAGTTGAGGATTCAAACAATGAATTAGAATTTAGAAAGACAAGTGTACTGCTAGAGATATGCCCGGGGAGCACTAGGCAAGGCGCTGACCCTTCTCTAGGTCAAGGAAGGCTTTTTGAAGGACAAACAGGAATTAGATGAAGGCGGGTAGAAAATTTCAGGCAGAGGAATTAAATAGACCAACGAGTGAGAGACCGGCAAGCTAACTCTCTAAGCCTTGGTGTCTTCATCTGCCAATGGGGAGATGTACACCGACCTCTTAGGGTTGGTCGTAGGATTAAATGACACATCATATATAAATCATCCAGTAAAGTGCCTGACGTTGAGTAAGTGCTCAAAGTATTGAGGCTATTGTTTTGTTGGGGTTATTTCTGCTTCTGTCTCACCTGCTTGGCCATGGAAACTTTTTGAGGGTCAGGAACAGTCTTGGTCATCCTTGTATCATTAACTTCTGACACTGTGCCTGACACATAGTGAGCACTCGATAAATATTTGTTGAATAAGCTTATGAGTGCATGAAGGACTGAGCATGTGTTTCAGGATCTCATCTATTCTAAGACAAGAAAGGAACCAAAAAATCTATAGCAGCCCTTTAAAAATCTTCAAACTTTTCAAAATTTTCCATTTTTCAATTAATAGAATAGGGTCCTTGTGATTTATGTCACCTGATTTATCAGAAATTACCAAAAATTCTGCCTTAAAAAAATTCAAAGAGCAGCAGATCTAGGATAAGTAAATTTTGATGTGAAAAAGAAGAGTAATAAGTATAATTCCATGGGGCTCCTGGCTGGCTCAGTCAGTAGAACATGTGACTCTTGATCTTGGGGTTGTAAGTTCAAGCCCCACATTGGGTGTAGAGATTACTTAAAATAAAATAAAATCTTCAAAAAAAAAAAATCCAAGTTCCCTGATCTTATTCCTTCGACAGTAATTAATTCTTTATTACAGAGGATTAAAACATATATTTTACTGAGAAGTTGGTCAGCGATAGAAGACTGGGAGACCAATGTCTCAGGAACTCTTTCCCCTTGACAAGTCCTAAGGGGATCCTGGGAACATGGTGAAAAACACTGTTTTAATAAATTTTATAAATACCATGTATGTAAATAGAAGCTTGTAGGTCCTCGTTACAGACATTCTTTTTAGTACCAAAAAATGTTAAGATAAATAGACATTCATTCTCCAAGGTCAGATTCTCTTGAAACAATCCCAAGCTTTTAACTGTAAGGGTAATTAAATTGTAATTGAAGCACATTTTAAACAGCCTAACAAATCTTTGTCCAGTCAAGCATCCCTAGAGGAGATGCTGTACTTCTGCATTAATCTTAAAAGTACCCCAGCTGTATGTGTAATCTGAATTTATGCTCCAAATTACCAAATCCAGATTCTACTTTCCACTCTTCATTCTATTTTCTTCAGTTTGTATGCAGATTCTGCCAAGCAGGTGGTCCGAAGCTTGCAAATGACAACACTTACCAGCTGTTAAATTTACACTCTGCTCTAATTTACGTGCTTAATTGCTCTCAGTGCACTCAATTTACAGCTCATAAACCCCTCCCAAATGGCCCCCAAACCTCTCTGCCTATGACGGATTCAAAGTTAAATGAACCATAGCGTCCCTTGGTGGGAAAATGAAATATCTGATTAATCTTATACTGTTTAAATGTTTCTAGTTATTTGCCAGAAAAAATCAGTATCTGAGTGTTTTCTCTAAGTTAGTTGTAGAGAGAAGTAAAAGGTTAGGTTCAGCAACTGCCAGGTCATCTACTAGTCCCCTAACAAACATCCTTGCTCTTTGAAACGGAAACATAAAGATGGTACCTGCACTTATCTTGACATAATGTCTAGGATGACCAGGGTGGATCATAGGAATATTAAACACTTTGTGGATAATGACTACATCATTGCAAAGTGTTCCAATGTCAATGGCATCTAACAAAGGTCAAGAATATAGATGCTGTGTCACAATCGGGTGGGAGAGTCTGTGCAGGCTTTTCTACTATCTACCTGCCCCCTTGACTGGGAAACTCAATGCTCACTTTGAGAGAGCGCATCTTATTTAACTCTAATGTTTTATGAATGAGGATACAGAGCTCCAGAAAGTTCAAGTGGTTTGCCCAGCTAATGAGAGATGAAGGGCAGGACCGTGGTCTGAGGTCTTTGCCGCCTCAGGCAGTATCTTGGTCATCTGACCACCCAGCCTCTTTTGTACCCCAATTTTGTCATCAACGGCAGCAAGGAGAGAGGCCAGAACATAAGTAAATAAGTGAACCTTTTGGGGCGCCTGGGTGGCTCAGTCGGTTAAGCGTCTGCCTTTGACTCAGGTCGTGATCCCAGGATCATGGTCCCAGGGTCCTGGGATCGAGCCCCATGTCTGGCTCCCTGCTGAGCAGAGAGCCTGCTTCTCCCTCTCCCTCTGCCTGCCTCTCTGCCTACTTGTGATCTCTCTCTCTCTCTCTGTCAAATAAATAAATAAATAAAACCTTTAAAAAGAAATAAGTAAAGCTTTTGAAAACCTTGCCTAAGATACAGAAATGGATTTTTTTTCAACCAACAATACCCAGGTGCTTCCTGCTTTAAGCCAAACCACGTATGAAAATAGAGATTTATACTAGACTAAATTATGGAGTGCTTCTTGACTTAATTGAAAAGGATTCACTATTGGATTGCCTTAAAATCTGGCTTCCCTACTGAATTTTAAAGTGGCTTATGCTAGCCTCAAGAACACATCTATTATGTAAAATAAGGTATTTATGCATTCAAACCAATTAGCAAGTGGTGTTTATAAAGTACCTAACTGTGCCAGGTGCTATACAATTTTTAAAAAGTACAATATAAGCCATCTTCCCTACTGACAAAGGGCTTGCCTTTTCGTTGTGGGCACAAGACAAGCAAATGAAAGAACCTGAGGGGCGCCTGGGTGGCTCAGTCGGTTAAGCGGCTGTCTTCGGCTCAGGTCATGATCCCGGGGTCCTGGGACTGAGCCCCATGTTGGGGCTCTGCTCCTATCCCCTTTCGTGCTCTCTCTCTCGCTCCCTCTCTCTCTCAACTAAATAAATAAAATCTTCAAAAAAAAAAATGAACAACCTGAAAATCAAACAGTGTATAATGAAGTTAAAAAGTACAGTATGGGAAATTTTAGGATAGGTATAATAAAAAAGGCAAGTGAAAAGCTTTATGATACTTAAACATCTCTGTACTAAATTTATTTGTATAATTTTTATTTATGGGCTATCAAATAGAAACAGGTTAAAAAGCAATGTAAATGAGAAACTGTGTCATTTGACAGGTTTGTAAGAGTTTTGACGCCCCCTAGTGGCCAGTAGTGATAGTATTGTACGTCTGAATTTACTGTTCCGCAACAACTTTTGATGCCTGAAAACAACGGGGGAGACTTTTAAACTACTTTTCAAAGTTTTCTTTGAATAACAGAGGCCACATAGTATAGTGGTTAACATAATTTATGGAGCTAGACTGTCGCAATTTAAACACCAGCTTTGCCACCTACTTGAGCCTGGGCAGGCAAGTGACCCTTAATCTTTCCAGGTCTCAGTTTCCTGTCTGTAAAATGGGAATAATAATAGTACCATATTCATGACATTGTTATGAGTATTAACTTAGCTAATATTTGTAAAGCATTAGAATAGTGCCTATCACATAATAAACATAATATAAATGTTTGCTAAATGAATTAAATCACAATAAAGATTATCCTTATATTTAGGTTATACAGTAATTTATATTTTTGCTAGCTTGGGAAAACTATTTAACTTCTCTGGGCTTAAGTTCCTTTAATAATAAATAATTATATGTCAGGAAAAATTTTAAAATAGACTACGTATGTATGTGTTTAAGACTTTTAGAAAAGTTTTAGGTTCATAGTCCCCCACTATCAGCATTCCCTACCAGAGTGAACATTTGTTACAACGGATGAACCTATTGACACACCATTATCACCCAAAATCCATAGTTCACATTTTTTAAAGATTTTGTTTATTTATTTGACAGAGAGAGCGAGCACAAGCAGGAGGAGCAATAGAAGGAGAGGGAGAAGCAGGCTTCCCGCTGAGCAGGGAGCCCGATGTGGGGCTCGATCCCAGGACACTGGGATCATGACCTGAGCTGAAGGCAGACGCTTAACCGACTGAGCCAACCCAGACGCCCCCATAGTTCACATTATGATTCACTCCTGATGTTGTACATTCTGTGCATTTGCACAAATGTTTTCCAGAATGTCATATAGTTGAAGTCACAGAGTATGTAGCCTTTTCAGATTGTCTTCTTTTGCTTAGAATATGCATTTAAGGGTTTTTCATGTCTTTTCATAGCTCATTTTTGTTGCTGTTATTGTTGGGGGTTTTTTTGGTTTGTTTTGTTGTTTTTGTTTTTTTTAGAGAGAGATCACGAGTGCAAGCAGGGTAGGGGCAGAGGGAGAGGGAGAGAGAGAATTCCAAACAGACTCCCCGCTGTGCGTGGGGCCTGACACAGGGCTCAATCTCATGACCCTGAGATCATGACCTGAGCCAAAATCAAGAGTCAGATGCTTAACCAACTGAGCCACCCAGGCTCCCAGCTTGTTTCTTTTTAGTGCTGAATAATATCCTGTTGTTTGAATGTACCACTGTTTATTTATCCATTCACCTACTGAAGGACATCTTGATTGCTTCCGTGTTTGGGTACTTATGAATAAAACTGCTATAAATATACATATTCATATTTTTGTTGTGGACATACATTTCTAGCACCTTTGGGTAAATACTAAGAACCATGATTGTTGGAGCATATAAAAGTATATTTAGTTTTGTAAGAAACTGCCAAACTGTCTCCCAAAGTGGCTGTACCATTTTGCATTCCCATTAGCAATGAATGAGAGTTCCTTTTGTTTCAATCCTTGCCAGAATTTGGCGCTGTCAGTGTTCAGAATTTTGGCCATTGCAATAGATATGTATCTCATTTTTGTTTTAATTTTCATGTCACTGATAACATAAAATGTAGAACATCTTTCCATGTTTATTTGCCATCTGCGTATCTTTGGTTAAGTGTGACTTTATTTTTTTAGGACAGTTTTAGATTTACAGAAAAAATGAGAACATAGTCCATAGAATTGCCATATACTCCACACCCAATTTCTCCTATTATTATCATATTATATGTGTATTGTACATTTGTTGCAATCTATGAACCAACATTGATACAGTATTATTAACTAAAGTTCATAGTTTATTTAGAATTCTTTAGTTCTTACCTAATGTCCTTTTACTAAACTAGGATCTCATTGAGGATACCACATTACATTTCGTTCACAGGTCTCTTAGGCTCTTTTGACTATGACAATTTCTAAGACTTCCCTTGCTTCTGATGCCGTTGGCAATTTTGAGGACGAACTGGTCAAGTATTTTGTAGAATGTCCTTCAATTGGAATTTGAGGTTTTTCTTGTGATTAGATTGGGTTTATGGGATTTGGGGAGGAAGATCACAGAGGCAAAGTGCTATTTTCATCACATCATATCAAGGGCATATACTATCATCATGATTTATGACTGTTGGTGTTGACATTGATCACCTGGCTGATGTAGTTTTTGTCAGGTTTCTCTACTGTATGGTTATTCTGTTTTCCTCCCTTTCTATAATCTTTGAAGGGAAATCATTATGTACAGCCCTCATTTACGGAGTAGGGATGTATGCTCCCTCTCCTTGAGGACAGAGAGTCTATGTAAATTATTTTAAATTCTTCAGCATGGACAATTTGTCTCTTCTCCTTCATTTATTACTTTATCCAATCATTTATATATATCAGTATTGACTCATAAATATTTATTTTATACTTTAGATTATTATCCAATATCACTTTCATCTATCTACTTATTTATTTGCCCAAATTGTTCCACCACTGGCCACTGGAAACTCTTTCATTTGGCTCCTCTGCCAACTTTTTAAAATCACATCCTTACTTTCTGGCACTAAAACATGCTCCAGGCTCACTTTGTCTATTTCCCATCCCAGTCCTCAAATCAGTCATTTCTCCAAAGAGCCCTAGTTCCTTTCACTGGAGAATGATATTAGAAACCAAGATCTGGGTGTTAGGTGTGTTTGTGAAAGGGGTATCATTTCTTTTAGGATCAAAGAAATACGTATGTGTATAGTAATCGGTGTATATATATATCTATAAATATTTCTATATTAAACCATATGCATCTATGTGTATAAGCAAAGTGCTGTTGGCACCCATGGGAGAAAGTGGATGTCTACTGGGAATGCAATGAGGTGTAGGCATAGTGAAAAGCTGGCATTTGTCTTGTAGGCCTTTGAGAGGGAGATGGGAGAAGGAAGATGACTGGTGAAAAGAACCTGCCAACAAGTATTGCAAGAAGGTGAGAGAGATTATCTTAAGTCCTGGGTAACAAGTGCATTTTTCTAATCTGATGGGTGACCCCAGAGTTAGATTTGCAGATCAGGAGGAAGGGTTTTGTGGTGCCCCTTCCCTTGGATAATAGCAACCATATATCTATAAATATTTCTATATGAAACCATATGCATCTAATTCCTACTGATGTCTCCAACTCTAATCCATTACCACATAGATTATTCTAGAGCCTTCTCCTCCTGCTTGTCTATAAATTCTCACTCCAAAAATGAGATACTTGACTCCTACTATCTGCCATCCCTTTACCCCCTTTACTCAATTGTCTAGTCCCAGTATACATGTATAGTGGTATCAGAATTGTTACCCCATCCCCCCAAGTAAAACATCTTTATCAACTAAAGCAGAGTTTTTTAATGCAATTTCTTTTGCCTTCAGTCTTACAGATTCCACTCATTTCCTATTTTACTTAAGGTCAGCACCATTTCCCCCTACTTCCTCCAGCAAGTTTGTTCCATAACATTGTTAATACAATTAAAGTCTTTGTCATGGTCTGCTTCTTTTTCTGGAGGTCTCTGACCTCCTAAGTGATTTTATGTCAATTTTCATACATAAAGCTTCACTCTTTGTGTCATACAGTTCTACAGGATTTGATAAATGCATAATATCACGTATCTACCATTAAAGTATCCTACAGGGGCGCCTGGATGGCTCCATTGGTTAAGTGTCTGCCTTCGGCTCAGGTCGTGATTGCCAGATTCTGGGATTGAGACCCGCATCAGTCTCCCTGTCCAGCTGGGAGTCTGCTTCTCCCTCTGCTTCTGCCCCTTCCCCTCTCCCTGTTCATGCTCTCTCTTTCTCTCTCAAATAAATAAATAAATAATCTTTAAAAAAATGGAAAAAAATTAAGTATCCTACAAAAGATTTTCACCTTTCGGAATGTCACCCGTGTTTCACTTCCCCACCCCTGCACCCTGAAGCCCCGACAACCACTGTTTGTATTGTCTCTATAGTTCTGCTTTCTCCAGAATGTCCTATAATTCTACAATGTGTAACCATTTTATTTAAAAATTTTTTTAAGATTTTATTTATTTGTTTGTTTGTTTAAGAGAAAGAGAGAGTGTGGGAGATAAGCAGTGGGGGGAGGGAGAAGGACAAGCAGACTCTCCCCACTGAGGGTGAAGCCCAGAGCAGGGCTGGATCTCACGACCCTGAGATCATGACCTGAGTCAAAACCAAGAGTCGGTGGCTTAACTGAATGAGCCACCCAGGTGCCCCATGGGTAACCATTTTAGACTGGCTCGTTTCCTTTAGCAATATGCATTTAAAATTCCTCTATGTCTTTTTGTGGCTTGGTAGCTTCTTTCTCTTTATCTGTGAATAATACCCCATTGGATAGATGTACATTTTATCTGTCAGACAATGTTTTAATAATTGAAAATGCAGAGATAAAGAAAAAATCATTTTTACCCTGGAGAAGTCCACTGTCATTGGAGCTGGTGGCCCATAAATAAATTACAACATGGTAAGAGCTATGTTATGTGTATAAGCAAAGTGCTGTTGGCACCCATGGGAGAAAGTGGATGTCTACTGGGAATGCAATGAGGTGTAGGCATAGTGAAAAGCTGGCATTTGTCTTGTAGGCCTTTGAGAGGGAGATGGGAGAAGGAAGATGACTGGTGAAAAGAACCTGCCAACAAGTATTGCAAGAAGGTGAGAGAGATTATCTTAGGTCCTGGGTAACAAGTGCATTTTTCTAATCTGATGGGTGACCCCAGAGTTAGATTTGCAGGTCAGGAGGAAGGTTTTTGTGGTGCCCCTTCCCTTGGATAATAGCAAAAACAATGGCTCCCACTTAATGAGCACCTACTACCATGTGCCAGGCACAGTGGTAGGCACTTTACACATATTTTTCCCTCACAGAACTGGACTGGTGTGTGTGTAACACACATACATGTAAAAATATGGAAGGAGTCCATCATTCTTTCTGTTGAAAGCTGATCCTACTGATGATGCTATTAAGGTGTGTACTGGTGACCTTAGAGACATTGTCTTACACGTGTAAAGAGAAATTGCCCTTTGATGTCTCTCCTTCTCTAGGCCCCTTTAAAAAAACCATCCCATCACCAATTGCTGCATTCCTCGGGAGTGCCCCCCTCCTCTGTCTGATCCAGGCATCAGGCCTCCAGATCACCTCATTGTCTTCTTTACCTCTAAGATTTTATATTTACCTAAACCATTCCAGAAATGAGTGATAATAGGAATGGGGATCAGAATTGGAGGACACCAAGCTATTCCTTGAAGAAAGTAACAAAAAGAGGTCAACGTTCTCTGGACTCTGCTCCATGTAAGTTTCCTTAAGAGAGTCCAAACAAATCTGTTGATCGGTATTTGGGCTGCCTGCTTCTTACTCAGAGAGCTCAGAACTGAACTTTTCCCCCCTCATGTTGACTCTATAATATGTGGCAAGGTCTTGAGATTGGGCCAACACTCCATGGAGGCCATCAGGACAGCACTGTTCTGGAATAGAGTTCTCTAGGGCAAAGCACCATAAAAATGTGGAAATGGAAAGAGTAAGAGCTGCCTCAGTTCCAACTCTGTTTGATCATCATGACTTTTGGCACTGGAAGATGACATATCAATTTGTGACAAAAAACAAATTACCAGTTTGAGATAATCTTTGACGAAGACTTGGCAATCCTGTGATGCTGCAGATCCTTTATATATTTCAGCCAATGCACTCCGCCAGGGAATGTGTACTGAGTGACACATCACATAGCTAAAAATAAAGCAGCAGTTAATTTGACACCCACAACTAGATGACAAAAATGGAACCTACAAAGTGACTCAAAATTTATAATATTTCCAACATTTTAAATACTGATGATTGGGTCTCTTGTATTCATTTCTTATGATGCAAACTTTTCCAAACACTAAACTTAAATTTGTTGTAGAATAAAATTTCGTGATCTAAGGAATTATAAAATCACAACTGCACAAATATAAACATGTGCCCTTATCCACATTTGGTTAGTATTTGGTTTATAATCCTTATAAATGTATCAGTATTATAATCACACCTTTCCGTTTAGGTAAAAAGTTATTTTAGTCAAGTTAAACTAGAGGTGGTTGTGTATACAACCAATTCTGCTACTCAACTGAAGCATCCCAGGGGCAGGTACGTGTTTTACGAGTACTTGTACCCTCCATGCAGCGGAGGCTTCCAGTTGTCCTCCAATAATCATGGTGCCGCCCTGGCCCCCAGTTTTTTTTTTTTAAAGATTTATTTATTCATTTTGAGAGAGCGAGAATGAGAGAGAGTGCATGAGAGGGGGGAGGGTCAGAGGGAGAAGCAGGCTCCTCGCTGAGCAGGGAGCCCAATGCGGGACTCGATCCCGGGACTCCAGGATCATGACCTGAGCCGAAGGCAGTTGCTTAACCAACTGAGCCACCCAGGCGCCCCTAAAAAGTTTTTATTTAAATTCCAGTAAGTTAACATACAGTGTTATATTAGTTTCAGGTGTACAACATGGCAATTCAACACTTCCATACAACACCCAGTGCTCATCACAGGTGCCCTCCTCAATCCTTATCACCTATTTCACCCATTCCCCCACCCACCACCCCTGTGGTAACCATCCGTTTGTTCTCTATGGTAAAGAACCTGTTTCTTGGTTTGCCTCTCTCTCTCCATTTTTTTTTCTCCCTTTGCTCATTTGTTTTGTTTCTTAACTTCCACATATGAGTGAAATCATATGGTATTTGTCTTCCTCTAATTGACTTATTTCACTTAATATAATACTCTCTAGCCCCATCCATATCATTGCAAATGGCAAGATTTCATTCTTTTATATGGCTGAATAATATATATATTCAATATATATTATCAAAATTATCATATATATATATGGTCTTCTTTGTCCATTCACCAGTTGATGGACACTTGTCCCACCCTCCAGTTTTTAAGTGGGTCACATGGTCACTTAGAAAAAGACCACATTTCCTCAGCCTGCCTTACAGATAGGTGTGGCCTGATAATTACGTTCAGACAAATGATATGTACGAATAAGTGCCATATAACAGTCTCCAGGAACCTTCCTAATTTAGCTTTCTTCTCCATTCCTTCCTTCTTCCTCCTGGCTGGATGGTGAGCGGCTATCTTGGACCATGAAGTGATCTTAGAACAGAGGCCAGGCCTGGTAGAACAAATCTGGCCTGCCTCACTGTGGACTTTTATGTGGGACAAACTTCTATCTTGTTCAAGCCACTGTCACTAGCAACTGAACATAATTCTAACTGATTAACCTTAAAATCTCTAGCATACCCTAGCATATCACCACCAAGGTAGAATATATAGTAATAAAAGTTTATTGCATAAATGCTACAAATTTCAGGGTGTGCATTATTTTCGTTAATCCAGAAATTCCTGGGCTGAAATATGAAAACAGTGAGGTCATCTCAAGATCAAAGGGAAATGAAATCAAGGAGCTCAAGCAACCAGGAGACTAGCCCTTGTCAGACAAATAAGGAAGAAATAGTCAAAGTTAAGGCTCTGCAAAAGAAAACATGACTCAGTTGGGGGTACATGGATGTCAGAGGAGTTTGCAAATATCTATCTCAGACTGAAGGATATTGAACAAGTAGCTCAGGGTCTATGTCAGAGGTTCTCAAATGGGGACAATTTTGCTCTTCAGGGGACATTGGCAATATCTGGAGACGTTGTGGGTTGTCACAACTGGTTGGGGGACGGGTGGTGCTGTGGGCATCTGTGCACTGAGGTGAAGTGCTGAGCTGAGAATGAGAGTGCTGAGGTGAGGAAATCCTGGTCTAGACGATTATAGCTGTAGAGGATGGACCCCCAACTCCAGCTCCTCTTGGAGTTCAGGCCAGAGGTCAAACGAATCATTTAGCCAGCCTGGATAACAGCTTGGAAATAGACAATCCAGACTTTCATGTTCAGCATCATTAAGCAGACTTTGTGACTAAGCTGAGTTCCCGCAAATTGCTCCTGGAATACTAAATAGCTTATACCTTGAAGTTCCTCCCACAACACACAGATAATTGTGCCCTACCTAAGGCTGAGATTGTGACGTGCTCACAAGCCATTAAGGAGAATGTGGGATATAAAACAGGTATGTATGGAGGTTATAAGATCTCTCCCCATTACAAATGTGGGGAGAGAAATGAACTTGACAAGCAGCTTTCCCCTTGGTGTGTATCATCTGTGTCCTAAATGTGGGAATGAGCCCACATTCCCAAGGCCAGGGCTTGTGCAAGAGATCCATGCCAGAGTGGCTGAGAGGGCAGATCTATTCTTGATTCTGCAGTTGATTTGCTGTTTGAACTGAAATAACCCTTTGACTTTTCTAGGCATCAGTTTTCCTTTAGTGTGAAAGTCAAAATTATCATTAGCTGGAGGGGAGGCCTGAGGGAAAGAGAGAGGACGAGCAAGCTGATTGAACCTCTCTGGCTGTTAAGCACTATCTGCATAAATCAGCTCACTTCAACCTCAGAATATCCCGGTTGGCTCTAGGATGACAGTACTGTGGAAATAAAGTCCTGTTTATATTCCCGCAGCTATGTTAGCATACATACATCTGTTTTTTCCATATTAATTGGATTATAATAATTACTTTTGTTTCTCAGAAATTTATTTGCCCAATGCATTAAATATTAATTGAAGGCTTATTATACACAAAGCACTACTATGCTTGGTGTTCTGTAGTTCCTGCCCACGAAAGGCTTTCATTCCAGTGGGGAAGCAGACATTCACACAATAAATTATAATACAAGGTAGAAAGCCATAATGCCATAAAAGAGACATAAACACAGTGTTATGGGCCCATAGGGAGTGGAATAATCAATTTCGTTGGAAGAAGTAGGTTCATTCATTATTTTGTTTAAAACATACTATTGCACCTCTGATATATGCCAGGAAGTCCACTAAATGATTATGGACATTCAAAGATGAGAGAGACCAAAGAGCTTAGCTGAGTGGGTAAGAGATGTATATTGGAAATGACACTTGAGCAACATTATGTTAAAAGTTGTTCATAGTCCTTCCAAAGGTCAGATAGGTGGGTGGGGGAAAGGCGGTGGGTAATCCAGGCAAACGGAGATCATGAGCAAAAACTCAGGGGGCCAAATCAGCCTCCACATAGCTCACGATCACTACCCAAATCCCAATTTCCACCCATAACCACACCTGTTAACACCTTAATTTAGGAGGGGGCCGCTCCCTAAATCTGCTCTGTAATTTAAATCCTCCACAAGGAGTTTTTTTCTTTTAATGGATGTGCAATATTTCTTCCATTAGCAATTGTCCACGTTATTTCTGCTTAGAAACTACTATTAAAATGATACAATAAACATCCTTATACATGTGTCTTTGCATACTTGTGTGAATGTGTCTATGGACTAAAGCTTTATTTTTATTTATTTACTTTTTAAAGATTTTATTTATTTGACAGAGAGAGACAGTGAGAGAGGGAACACAAGCAGGGGGAGTGGGAGAGGGAGAAGCAGGCTTCCCGCGGAGCAGGGAACCCGATGCGGGCCTCAATCCCAGGATCCCAGGACCATGACCTGAGCTGAAGGCAGATACTTAATGACTGAGCCACCCAGACGTCCCTGGACTAAAGCTTTAAATTGGGGTTGTAATAAACTAATTTCAAGGAAGAGTCACCAGTTGACAGGGATCTCAGATTCCTAGAGAGATGAAAGGTGTATGATAGAGCATTGAGCCTCCAAGAGAAAAAGGCAGAAAGAGAAAATGGAAGGCTCTCAAGAAAAACTTCACCTGCCTCATAATTTTGTGTGAAGGCAATTCTGTCTATAACCTCAAACTGGAGTTTGCCAAGTGGGCCTGTGCCCCTTTTAGTACTCTGCTTCAATGAGACTCATTTCTGTGTGGGTGTGCTGAGCATTACACTAGCAGGCACTAACAGACAAGTGTAAGCGGTAACAAATATTTAAGATAAATATGGGAGAAATTTAAAATTGACAAAAATATGTCCATTAACTTTTTTCCTGTGATTGAAAAAGATGGGCCCTGTTCAATTTTAGCTTTTGAAGATCAGTGCTTTGAGAACCCTAGGTCTGATGCACTCATTAGAACCCGTGTGGGAATCCAGAACCTGTTACTCGTGTGGTTCTAGTTTGTTGAAGGATGTGGTGAGAGAAGCTAGCACAGAGAAGAGAGGAGGGCAAGGAAGCCACCCCTGCTCTTAAATCCTGCCAGGAGAGTCAAGAAATGATTCAATCTTTTTAAAAAGAAATAAGATATAATTCACATACCATAAAATTCACCACTCAAAAAATATACAATTTAGTGGCTTTTTGGTATATTTACAAAGTTGTACAACCATGGCTACTATCTAATTCCAGAACATTTTCATATCCCAAAAAGAAACCCTATATCCATTGGCAATCTCTGTCCATCTCCCCTCCCCCAGCCTCTAATCTACTTTAAGTCACTACGGTTTTGCCTGTACTGGACATTTCATATAAGTGGAATCATACAGTATGTGGTTTTATGGGACTAGTTTCTTCCAGTTAGGCATAATGTTTTCATTATTGCTAAGAGGTTTTACTGAAATAAACTGATGGAATGAATAGCTTAAGCATTTTTTTTTTCTGCAATGCCAAACTCACATTCTTATACTTTCAGTTTCTAGGCCTAGGATTTATCTCTTTTTAAAAATCATTTCTTTTGAATATAGCGCTGATATTCTGAAAATCCGTGGAGAGATGTGAGTGTGACCTTGTGCCACGTCTCTACTTTCCAGAGTCATTTTAGATTCAGAACTGATTACATATTATCTCTAACCGGCACGGTGAATCAGTTCTTTGAAAGAATAGAATTTTAATGTCTCTTTCTATTAATATCTTGCATTTTAATGCTTCACAGAGTAGATAAGTCTTAGAATCCACAAAATCTATGGTAAATCTGATTTGATCATGAAATTCTTTGCTGGATCCAGTAAATATTCCATGCCTCTTTTTAGCATTCAGAATTTTAGCAATCATGTGATTGATACTGTCTGAGTTACAGAATTATCCAGGGCAGGGATATATGTCTGCTTTGTTCATTGCTATATATTTCCCCAGTTTCTAGCACAATAGGTAGGTAGCATAGAAAGTGCTTAATAAATGTCTATTGAATAAATAAATGGATATGATGCATTTAAGAAATTCCTACTTGTGTATTGTTTAATTTAAGATCTGGTCTAATTTCTCTCCAGGTGAGAGTTTCTAACAACATACATAATAAAGCACTGGGAAATGGGAGACCGGCCTGATCAGACTTGGGTCCCAGGCCTACTGGGGGTACGGGGGGTGCCGGGGGCCGTATTAGGACTTGAGTGGGAGCAAATTTGCTAAGGAAGGGGAGTTCTGTTATCAAAAGAATAGGAGACAGGGAACTGGGGAAACAAAAACAACAGCTGTCTACATGGTAGTGCATGAACTCATCATAAACTATGCAATCACATTACATATTCCAGAAAGAAAGCTTGAAAAGAGAAAGAAGGAGAAACTGCTAGGTATTCTGGCAAGGGGTGGAGGGAAGTTGGAGGAAGAGAAGGGAGGCAGAATGAGTGAGACAGAGACAGAGTGAGGGATGGAGAGGGAGGTTGGCAGCAGGCCAGGCTGCAAAGCTAGGGTTTTATTCTCAGTGTGGTGGAAGTGACATGGCCCATTTATGCATTTAAAGATCATTCTGGCAGCCCTGTGGAGAATGAACATGGAGAGGTGGCAAGAGGGGAAGTCTGGAAACCAGTTAGGAGTTTATTGCCAATGAGGCAAGAGATGCTGATGGCTGGGACTAGGCTGGTAGCAGGCAGGGTAGCGAGATATGTTAGATTACCCAGACATTAAGTGACTGCGTACACAAATAATTAACTTCAATTGGTTTGCATGCTACAAAGGAGATGAATAAGGCAACTTGGTCTGTCTATGGGGCGGGAGAGCAATCAGGTGAAGTTGCTTTGAGCAAGTGACATTCAAGTTGGGACTGGAAGGATAAGTGAAGGGGAGAGAAGAAAAGTTTGTAGCACAGGAATGCAGGTGGGAAGGCTTTGAGGCCAGGAAGAGCACAGCTCATTCCGGGAACCAAAAAGGAGCCAGCGTGGCTGGAGCAGAGAGTAAGAGGAGCAGTTACATGAGATGAAGCTGGTGGGGTCAGCAGGAGCCAGATCTTGTAGGGTCTTCTAAGCCTTGTACGACTTGTAAGACTCTATGCCTAAAAGCACAAGGAAGCCACAGAGGGATTTTAAGCCTGAGGGGGACATTATTGGTTTCCTCTGTTAACATATATTTATTAAACATCATCAACATGACCATCACCTACATGGTAAGATTCACAGTTTAGAAAGAGTACTTTAATTGCAATTTGGGAAGCGAGTAAGGGGAAGTAAGAGCAAGTGCAGAGGACCAAGTGGTGGACTTGTGAAGCAGGTAGTAGAAGATGGTTGTGCTTTGTACCCTGGAGGTGGCAACAGCCATAGAAGGAGGTGCATAATGTGGGGATTGGCAGGTTGGGGGGCAGGGGTGTAGGAGAGGCTGAGGGATTGGGCACTGCACAATAGGCATTGGCAAATGGGGTTTAGCAAAGGATTGGGACATTGTATTAGGCTCCAAGGAACACCTGGTTAGTCCCCGGCTTCTTATCCGATAGCATCTTAGAATGTCCTTAGAAGACTGAGATAAAATTTGCAGAATGACTAGCAGGAAATAGGTGGCATGCTTAACTTGGAGCATTTCTAAGTGAGCTGATTTACAAAGGGTTGCTTACAAAGATGTGGGCAGGGTGTAGAAGCATCACAAAGGATAACCCTAGGCCCCAAATAGATGTGGTAAGTTACCAGAACCTAGCTGGAGAAAGTCCTATAGAAAAAGGTCTCTTTGACCTATGATCTTTGGTCAAGGGATTCACAGGGAAGAAGCTAGGGGAGTAGAAATTCTCCCTGACTCGCTTTCTTCCCTCTCATCAGTCCACTTGCCCAGGATCCCCATTGGCCAACCACAACCAGAAGCCGGAGGGCTTGGAGAATCTGTGGTGGATTCAGGTCAGCCTCCAGGTGCTAGTGCAGAGTGAAAGGTGACGAGTGAACCTGGAGGGGCAAACATAAGTCCATGCTGGAACCCAGCCAATCAAATTACCAGCTCAAATTCTTGCCTCTTAGCCTGCACTGGAATAGGATTTCAAACATTTAAATTGGGAAACAAAAATGAAAGAAGAAAAATGTTCTCAACTGTTGGAGGAAGTCCCTCCACCCATCCTTATCTATTACTCAGGATATTTAGTTGTAAAATCTGATGAAAATTCCCTTTGGGATCTGCGGCTTTTGCCGATCTTTCAGCAAGATCTTCAAAAATACAGTTTGAGAAGTAAAGCATTTTACAGTGAAGTTCAAAGGAATTCAGTTTGCATACTGCACAAGTGTGGGTTGTTTTCTGCAACCTAGGCAACTCCTTGGAGCTTAAACACATCAGAAGCCGGGAATCCTGGCCAGATAACAAAATGATTTTGCCACATCACAGATCTGATCAACCCAGGCTTTCTGCCTTTGTTTTCCCTATTACCCAACTTACAGCAAATTCGTTTTTCTAAGCACATTGTCTTTTTAAGTCCATGACAAATCACGAGAAAGTCATCTATTACTTCAAATTCAGTTAGTCAGCACATTTCCCATCCATGTCTAGTAAAACAGGTTAGCCAGGTATCCTATTTCTTTACCCTCTAAAATGTTATGATCTTGGAACAGGCTTTTAATATTTTAATATTTTAATATTTTTCTTAATGGCTCCAGTTTCCACTGTAAGTTAACAATGATTATTTGTGGTCTGACAGTTCCCTTGGCATTACACCAAAAACAGAAGCAAGAAAGCACATTCTCCGCCAGAGAGGCTTACCATCTAAGCCAGACGTTCAGCTGTGAATCCAAATTTCCTTCTCTGCTATACTGCTTCTCTCTCTTGAGTAAAAAACGTCATCTGGCAGGTTCTTTGGTTTCCGAGCTCCAGAAAGCTATTTGAGCCCAGTAATTTCCAAAAATGCCATAGCATTTTCAAGTCAGTATAAATGTCAGTCTGTTTTCTTAAGTAGAAGATGTGTGTCCAAGTTAAAAGAAACGTAATATTTTTTTTCCTCTCTACTTAGAAAATTGGTTATCAAATATTGTCTTGGGGGGCGGAACTGCAGCCTGGTAGACTGGTCAAGAGCAAGTTGTGAGGTACATACAAACAGACTGAAATGCTGTCGTCCCTCTCTCCTGCTCTTCCTCCTGGGGCTCTGTCCCTGCCATGCCAGCCCTACCCATAACAGCCCTCCAGTTGAGAAAGGAGAGAACAGCAGTGATGGGAGGACCAGGGGAAGGCTGTATGAGGAATTCAGGATAGCTTGGTTTCTGAACACTTGCACTAAAAGTCCATCAACAAAAAAAATGTTTCAATTAAAAGCCTCAGAAACGAAAGGCAACTTAATTTTACCTTTTAGTTTTAAAAATTAACACCAGGGGACCAGGAGAATTCTATTTAACAAAAACGGTTAATTTTAAAAGTCCAGTGCTAAAGTGTGATCATTTAAGGGCAAGATATGATTAAGAAAGACAAGAGAATGAAAAGGTGGAGGAAGAAAGAGAGAAACGAACCCAATGATTGTCAAATTGCTGAGAAGCACAAATTCGATGTATTCATAGTAGTGTGGCTATATTAACAGCAGTCTTTTCTTTGCATTAAAAATTGTTAAATATAACAATTATTAAATTATTAAATATGACTTATATTTTCCTTTTAATAGTTAATTTTGAGTATTTTTGAAGCAAATAATTAAAAAAAATTTTTTAAGATTTTATTTATTTTAGAGAGAGCATGCACGTGTACGAGTGGGCGGAGGGGCAGAGGGAGAGAATCTCAAGCAGATTCCATGCTGAGTGTGGAGCATGAAGTGGGGCTCAGTCCCAAAACCCTGAAATCATGACCTGAGCAGAAACCAAGAGTCGGACGCTCAACTGACTGAGCCACCCAGGTGCCCCAATTTTTAAAATTTTTAATAAAAACTTATGTATGGAAGGTATATAACATGATGATTTGATATACATAGTGAAATGATTACTACAATAAGGGTAGTCAACATGTCATCTCCCCACGTAGTTACTATTTTTGTCTATGTAATGAGTGTACCTGAAATCTACACTCTTAGCTTATTTTCAGTGTTCAGTACAGTATTAAGTACAGTTGACCCTTAAACAACATGGGTTTGAACTGTGTGGGTTCACTTATACACAGGATATTTTACAGCACAGTATGACTGTAAATGTGTTTTCTTTTCCTTATGATTTTCCTAGTAACATTTTCTTTTCTTTAGCTTAATTTACTATAAGAATAAAGTATATAATACATATAACATACAAAATATGAGTTAATTGACTGTTTATGTTATCAGTAAGGCTTCTGGTCAACAGTAGGCTGTTAGTAAAGGGGGAGTCAAAAATTATACACAGGGAAGGGGAGTGGAGGGATGGGGGAAGAGGTAAAGGGGATAAAGAGGTACAAACTTCCAGTTATAAATAAAATAAGTCACTGGGATGAAAAATACAAGATAAGGGATATAGTCAATAATATTGTAATACACTTACCATGGTCAGCATTTCTTAGGGTATGTAATTGTTGAATCATTGTGTTGTACACCTGAAGCTAATATTTTATGTCAACTATTCTTCAATTAAAATTTTTAAAAATGAAAAATAAAAAAGTGGGGAGCCTGGGTGGCTCAGTCAGTTAAGCGACTGCCTTCAGCTCAGGTCATAATCTCGGGGTCCTGGGATTGAGCCCCACATCGGGCTCCCTGCTCGGCGGGAAGCCTGCTTCTCTCTCTCACTCCCCTCTCTCGCTGTGTTCCCTCTCTCGCTGTCTCTCTCTCCCTCTCTGTCAATTAAATAAATAAAATCTTTAAAAAAAAAAAAGAAAAAGAAAAAAGTTACATGCAGATATTCGACGGCATGGGAGTCGGTACCCCCAACCCTTGTGCTGTTCAAGGGTCAACTGTATAGTCATCATGCTGTACATTAGATCTCTAGACTTATTCATACTACATAACTGCTAATTTGTATTATTTGACCAACACCTCCCCAACCATCCTCCATCTCCCACCCCAATCAGACCCTGGTAACCACCATTCTACTCAGCTTTTACGAGTTCAATCTTTTTTTAGATTCCACACATAAGTGAGATCATACAGTATTTGTCTTTCTCTGTGTGGCTTATTTCACTTAGCATAATGTCCTCCAGGTTTATCTTGATAGGACCTTATTCTCTGCCCATAACACCCCTCTCTACCCTGTTACAAACCCATCTCCACACTCTCAGAGCCTTCCAGTTTCTAAGCTGACCTCTGAAATCTACATCACCCTAACGTCTATTGGCCGGGTTTATAATTAATCATTCCTTGCTTTGCATTGGCCTCTAATATTTGTGGGCACCTGAATAAACATTTATTGCTGACTCATTGCCCAGTTTAATAAGTGATCTTTGTCTTTTTCTGAACAAGTCTAGTAGAATAGCCCAGGCCTTAAAGTTAAGCAGATCTGAGTTTGCGTCTCAAACTGCCAACTTTCCAGCTGTGTGATTTTGGTTAAGTTACCTAATTACTCTGAGCTTAAATTTTTTCATTTGTCAAATATGGACCCTGGGTCATTGTTAGGATTATTTGAGACTTCATATGCAACAGAGCATAATGTCTGGCAGATAGATACTTTTCATTCTCCTTTCTTTCTAACTCATCCAGTAGGGAAAAAAGTGAAGAAAGAAGATATGACTTTATGGGTGTCTAAAGTTTTACTTAATATCTCACAAAAAAGAAAAATGGGCTTCTCTGGGCTTATGAACAATCTAATGACTAAAATTCCTGGCAACAGATGAGTCTCCTAATGTTTCAATCCCAAGATTTAGAATCACGAGAAAAGCAGGGGTGTCTGCAGTGTCAATGGCATTATTCAACACTCTGAGTATTTCAGTTAAATCTCAGTAGTGATTTTTTTTGCAGTAGGCCTTCTCTTTTTTTGCTTGGCAAACTATCCTGGCCTGATTTTTAGAAAGGGAGGGAGATAGAAAAAGGAAAGCTCAGAATATTAATCAGTTCCCATGCTTATAAATAGTAAACAGAATTAAAACTGCCTGATGAAATCAATCCATTAAAAATTCTCTTTCATAAAAGCCAAAAAAAAAAAATTCTAAAAAGGCAGCAACAACAAAAAAGTGTTTGGCATAATGTGCCTCTCAAGAAATAATCTTCTTTTCTCCAAGCAATAAGGGTGACGGCAGAAAAACAATGGATAATTAATCAGAATAAACGTGGTCGAGAAAAGCTATTTCATAAAGTAAAAACCAAGAAGCAAAGAGAAACCCAGGCAAAAATTTTGTAATAAATAATAAAAATGATCAAGGGACTGACATTAAAGAAAATAAGTAGCCATCATCAGTGAATCCAGACTCAGGAAAAACATTCAGTGATTTCAGCTGTGGAGATAATCCTATGATCTATAGATAGATCTGCTGGATGATGGGCACCTGGGGAGAGCAAGGAAGTATGTGCTATAAACAGGCACCTTGACAAACTAGCATCTCTCTAGCTTTCCTACGCAGAATTTTATTCCAGGCACAGGACCTACAAGTCACTGAGCTAAGCTTGCTAATATCCTTGTACCCATCTGGATCCTTCCAGAATGTCTGAGATTTGGAGTAACTAGGCCAATATGCACCTCCTCCCTTCCACAGAAATCCCAGGGCTCTTCTCAAGTCCCTATTTCTGCCCCAATCCTGAGATATAAGAAGTGGCTAAACAAGTAAAAAATGCAAGAATCTAGCCAGCTCATCACACAGCAGGGTAAAGAAATTATGCAAAATCTGAGTCTATCTATGATTGCTTCACAGAGGGTCATGGATTTTGGTTTGCCTCAGGCTCTTTCTACCCCGACTGATTTTAATCCACAGTGTAATTCTCGAGGCAGCCAGCCTAACTTCCCAGAATCCGCATGGCTGAGGAAGGAGTCAGGACTGGCCTGTTCCAGATTATGGCGGAGGACACCAGCCCGCCCAGTTTGAGCCTGTGTCCTAAAGCCAAATCATTCACCAAAATATTTGCTTTTTCATGGTACTGAAGACCAAAGGCAGGAAAGGTTAGATGATCATATCAGTAATAATTGAGGCTTACTTTCCTCCCTATTCTGTGGTTTGTTCTTACTTCTTTATCAGGCAATTTAACGGTGAGGCGGAGAGTGGGCGTGTACCAGAAGAGAGCATGGCCAGAGGCAGTTGAGAAGAGAGATGCTATAACCATTAAATCCCTTGCCCCTTAACCTTTTTCCTCTGAATATATCTTCTCCATTCCTCCAGAAAAATTAAGGTCCTGTTTGTCTGAGCATCTAGGTTTCACAGGGTTGAATCATTCTTTCCCGCGAGCCCATCAAGGCTTAAAAATGGGCTTACATGCTCCTCAGCTGAGAACCACCCTAAATCCTACAGTGACACTTTCAACATGAGCCTCTTGAAGCCTTGGTGAAAAGAAACCAGATCACCCTTCTACATCCCGTCTTGTTGGGTCTCCTGGCTTTTCCATCCTTATATTGGCCCTGTAGGAGAGATTTCTACTGTGAGCTGCAGTTAAAAGCCAAGGTCCTGATTTTCCACCTCATTCCTGCTATCCCATTTCCCAGGAGTGGGCCCTCCATTAAATTGGAATAGATTACCTTGAATGACACTACTCTGCTTAGAATTTAGGACCAGTGAACCCCATAAACACAGCCTTACTTTTTTTTTTTTACTGTAAAATAAGTTCTTGGATCAGAAGCAATGTTGTATGGTATCTCATAGTGGTGGATGAAGTATATTTCTGGAAGATATATGGTAGGCAAGAAAGACTATCCAGAATACATTCTATCCCAATAAGGACAAATTACCCAATTCCTTCCTTAGTCATAGGAATAGAACGGGCAAGGGCAATATAACAAATCTGCCACCAGGTGACAGTCTCTTCTTGCTGAGTGTAGTACTGAATTGAGGGCTCAAGAAAGGTCAAGGTCAGATTGACCTTCAGCATGGCAATAGCCAGATCAACTTTGTTGAAGAGAACCTCATATTAAGTCCATGAATAATCTCCATCCCTGACACCATTAATTTTTCTATGAGTCTACTGTGTAAGTACTGAAGTGTTTGGGGAAAGAATCTGAGAGTCACAAAATGAATAATCTTGTTCACCCAATTATTCAGATCATCTTTGATGCGTATTCACAAAGGACACAAATATTCTCATATTTGCATATCATTCCAAGATATTCATTCACATACATCTTCCCTAAACCTCCAGCTACCAATCCCCTGATGTTCTGTTCTTCCCTCCAAGTTTCTGAACATGTGACCAAACCCTTAACCACTGTCCTTGAATGTATACGGATCTACATTTCAGTCCATCTCTCTTCCTTGGCAAACTGACCATTAGATGTATTGGTCAAAGTTATGCCTACTGGGAGGATTTCCATTCCTCACTGTCTTTTCATGACACACCTAATTTGGACTACTATAGCAATTTTGACTGGTAACATCATATTGTGGAAAGCCATTTGTAATCCAGGCTTGAATTTCTTCTTCCTTTATCAATTGATCATAGAGAATTTTCCATAAGGATATAGGTGTGGGTGGAGTGAGAGATACCCGCTCGTGCAACTTACCTGGATCTCAGTTATTTAAATCTAAAAAAAAAAAAGAAGAAGAAGTTATTTAAAACTGATTTACATATACCACTTCCTCTTGATGACGAAATGCTCGGCTTACCAAACTTACGGTTTGGTGGTGCAGATAACTCCCAGTTAAGATGAGCAACTCACTTCATATTGGGCGTCCTGAAGTCTGGTAGAGGTGGCTAGAGACCTTGGTAAGACAAATGTATCCCAGAGTTGGGAGATTAACCTCTATGTAGATTCAGAGACCATCTACTTCAGTGTAGTTTTTAGGAGTCCAGTGGTTCAGGTTTGCCAGAATAACCTCTCCAAAGTGAAAGACAAATTGCAGCATCTTTCACTCCTACCATAAAGAAAGAAGCAAAGAGCCCCTGGGTCTCCTTGAGTTCTGGAAACAACACGTTCCACACTTAGGAATATTGCTCCTGCCCATATACTGGGTGACATGGAACGCTGTCAGCTTTGAGGGGCCTTGGAGCAAGAAAGGGCACTTTAACCCATCTCAAATGTGGTACAATGAGCACTGCCTCCTGGGTCATACAATCCAACAGACCCTACAGTGATGGAGGTGTCAGTGGCGGCAAGAAATGCAGTAAGGGGCCTATGGAGAACTCCAGTGGGAGAATCACAAGGCTGGTGCCTGAAATTATGGAGAAAGTTCATGCTGTCTACAGCACAGAATTATATATCTTTTGAAAGACAGTTCTTGGCAAGTTACAGAGGACAAGTTACTTTGGCAGAGGCAGAATGCTTGACTATGGAGCATCAAATGACCCGTGCACTTGGAACTTCCCATTATAAACTATGTTCTATCAAAAAGGTGGATGGGCCCAGTATCAATTCTTCATAAGATGGAACTAGTATATCCAGGATCAAGTTCAAGCACGACTAGGTCAGACCCTCATGTCACTTATCATGATTGCACTAACTCCCCTCCTATGGCTTGAACTATGGCCTTGCAAAGGGTCTCATATGACCAATCACAATGGAGAGAAAAGCCCAAGATGGCTTATAGATGGGTCAACTCATTAAGTGCATACAGACTGAAATGTATTAGCCATTTCAAAATGGGTTATAGATGTATTCAGAGGTGGTCCTAGAAGACAGTGAAGAGGAAACATCTTTCCAAAGGACAAAACTAGGAACAGAGTGTCTGGTCATCTGCTTTGGTGGAAGGAAAAATGGCCTGACTTAAGAATACATAATAATTCCTGGGTCATTGGTAATGGTTTGGCTATCTAGTTGGAGGCCTGGAATGAAAAGGACTGGAAGACCAGAGACAAAGAGGTCTGCGTAGAGGAATGTGTATAGAAATGTGGGAGTAGGTACACAGTGTAAAGGATGTTGTATTACATCTTAACACCCACCAGAAAGCATCCACCAGATGCTAAACAACAAAGTAGACAAAATGGCTCAACCAATTGATATTAAGCAGACCTCATCATTAGCAATCTCAGAATTGACATGATGGACATATAAATGGAATGACCATGTGGTAGAGAGGGAGGCTACATATGTGTCCAACAGCATGGACTTATATTTTTAGCAAGGCCAATCTAGTTACCACTGTCTCTGAATATCTAACTTGTCAGCAACAGAGACCAATATTATGCCTACAATGTAGCATTATTTTTTCAAGGAAATCATCCTGGACATTAGAACTGTCCTGTTCTTTTTTTTTTTTTTTTTGAGAGAGAGCACAAGCCAGGGGGAGGAAGGGGCAGAGGGAGAGGGAGAAGCAGACTCTCCACTGAGCAGGAAGCCCAATGTGGGGCTCGATCCCAGGACCCCGAGATCATGACCTGAGCCGAAGGTAGATGTCTAACCGATTGAGCCACCCAGGTGCCCTGGAACTGTCCTATCCTGAAAGAGCTAGTGGTTCACTCTTACAAGGATAATACATACTCCAAGTATGAGTTTGCCTTTCCTAAGAGAGCCTCAGCCGGGAGCTTATAAAATGCTTGGATTCCATAGGCATGTATCCCACACAGCGTAATATCTGACCAGGGGGCCTGCTTTAGAGCAAAGGTGCAGGAACGGACCTATGACTACTATGGGTCCAACTGATCTTATCACATACCATACCATCAAGATGCAGCCAAGCTCAAAAAATGCCAAAATGGCAACTGAAGTACCAACTTTGTCTGCCCACTTGTCTATATCTATTTATTTGTCAGAGTAACATACCAAAAATGCTAAGTGATTATTTCTATATGGTAATTTTTATTTTCTTATTTTTGCTTACCTGTATTTTTTTTTTTAATTTCTAAATGTGCTACTGTTAAATTAGAGGGGGAAAGGTAAAGAAATCTCTTTCATTGCTTCAGTAAATAGCCCTCTAACTTCTGAACTCTAGAATCTTTGCCTTTTCTCTCTTGAACTTTCTAAAACCTGTGTGGTTCTTTTATCACCATAAAAATTTTCTGGTGCAGGGCGCCTGGGTGGCTCAGTCGTTAAGCGTCTGCCTTCAGCTCAGGTCATGATCCTCAGGGTCCTGCGATCGAGCCCCGCATTGGGCTCCCTGCTCTGCGGGGAGCCTGCTTCTCCCTCTCCCACTTCCCCTGCTTGTGTTCCCTCTCTCACTGTGTCTCTCTCTGTCAAATAAATAAAATCTTAAAAAAAAAAAAATTCCACTTCTTTATGACCACTTACCACAGAAATCTGCATCACTGAAACATTTGTCTCCCATTGTCCTGGACCCTCTGAATCTGTCATTGTTTTTCTATCAGTGTTCTGATAGAAAGAGAAATGTACCTGGTACCTCCTGAGTTCTAGAAGTCTGCTAATATTTACCTCAAGTCCCAGAAAGTCCTATTTCCCATAAACCTGTTGCACAGATAACAATAATTTGTTATTTATAATAACAAATTACCCCAAAATTAGCAGTTAAAGCAGTATTTATTGTCTCACACAGTTCCCAAAGGTCAGATCCAGGAACAGCTTAGCAGGGTGGATCTGGTTAAGATCTTTTACGATGTTGTCGTCAATATGTCATCTGAGGCTGCCGTCATCTCAAGCCTCGAACAATGCCCATGATCTGCTTCCAAGATGACTCACTCGCATGGCTGTTGGCTCCGTTCTTCACTGTGTGTACCGTTCCTCACAACATGGCAGCTGATTTCCTCCAGAATGAGTAATCCAGGAGAGAGTAACCTAGACAGAAGCTGCAGTTGCAGTGTCTTTTATAGCCTAGTCTTGGAATTAACACATCAATTATGTCATGTTCAGTTTGTTAGACACAATTCCCCAAGTCTAGCCATAGTTAAGGGAAGGGAAGACTCTTGTAGAGGAGGGTAGCAAAGAATTTGTGGACATATTTTAAAACCACAGATTCCAACTTTGGAAAGACTTCCAGATGTAGCAGGATCCACCCATCCCACTAATTTCCTCTGAATCTTAAGGCTGTTTCCAGGGAATTGTGCCAAATTGCTGATTTCAAACCTAGTGGGGTATTCAGAAGCCTATATACCATATACACTTATTATCTTCCTGATCTATGGAAGCCATCACTAGCTCCTTCTCTTGAGTACATGTGGATAACCCCGGGGTGTCATTAGATCCTTGAAATTTAAAAAAAAACACCCTTAGTTTGCAAACCATGCTGTTATTTTCCTCAAATCCAGAAATGTGTTCAACTTTGAGGTCACAAAATGCAAAGAAAGGCCAGAGAATATAAAAAGGATAGGCTTTTCACTCAGGAAGAACCACTAATTGTATTCTAATTTTGTTCAAAGAAATAAATGTAAAACAAATAAAAAATCAATTTACAGAAGTATTCAGCGGTAATGTATGAAATGGGATATTTGGAATCTGTAGGCCTAAAAAGTATGGAAGGAAAGATTTGGGTTCAGTGATCAATAACAGTTTTATGAAGAGCTGATTACTATTAACTATATCTCACTTCTGTTTCCAGGCATCATTGAAGACAGGAACTAGATTTATTCTTCTGCCAGAAACAACAACAAAAAAAGCAGACAAAATGCTTTTGAAATTTAAAAAAATTACCTTAAGAAACTAGAAAAAGAAGAGCAAATTAAACCCAGGATAAATAGAAAGGAAATAGTGAAGATAAAATAGAAATAAATAAAATAGAAAACAATAGAGAAAAATCAATGAAACCAAAAGCTGATTCTTTAAGACAATCAATAACATTGATAATCTCTAGCCAGATTGGTCAAGGGAAAAAAGAGAGAATATGCAAATTTCCAATATCAAATTACCAATATCAAGTGACATCATTAAAGATTCTATAGCTATTAAGAAGGTAATAAGGGAATATTATGAATAATGTACCTATAAATTCAACAGCTTAGATGAAATGGACAAATTCCTTGAAGAACACAGACTACTAAAATTTACTCAAGAAGAAAAAAGTAACCTGAATAGCCCTATATTTTAAAGTATTAAATTTGTTAAAAACCTTCCTACAAAGAAAACTCCAGGCCCAGATTGCTTCACTGGCAAATTATAACTAATATAGGAAAGGAGGGAAGAAATAATACAATTCTGCAAAAACTCTCTCAGAAAATTGAAAAGTAGGGAGTTTTCCCCAACTCATTTTGTAAGGCTTGTATTATCCTGATACCAAAACTAGACAAAGACATAGCAAGAAAAGAAAACTTTAGACCAATGTCCCTTGTGAACAACACAGTGCAAAAATTCTAAAAATATTTTTACCAAGTCAAATCCAACAATATATAAATAGGATAATACATGATAGCCAAATTGGATTCATCCTAGGAATGCAAGGGTGGTTTAACATTTGAAAAATCAATCAATGTAATTTATCAAATTAATGAATGGAAAAAGAAAAGCTATAGGATCACCTCAATATATGGAGGAAAAACACTGAACAAAATCCAGCACCCATTGCCAATAAAAACTCTCAGCAAACTAAGATTAGAAGGGAACTTCCTCAGCTTGATAATGGTATATATCAAAAACCTAGAGAGGCACCTGGTTGGTGCAGTTAGTTAAGTGTCCAGCTCTTAGTTTTTGTTCAGGTCGTGATCTCAGGGTCAGGAGATCGAGCCCTGCAGAGTCTGCTTGAGTCCTCTCTCCCTCTCCCTCTGCCCCTCTTGCTCGTTCTCTCTCTCTCAAATAAATAAATAAATCTTTAAAGCAAAACAAAACAAAACAAAAAACTATAGCTAACATCAAACTTAATGGTGAAAGAAGAATGCTTTCCACCTAAGATTAGAAACAAGCCAATGATTTTCATTCTCATGACTTCTATTCAACATTGTACTAGAGGTTCTAGCTAGAGCAATAGGTCAAAGAAGAGAAACAAAACACATCCAGATCAGAAAGGGTACAATTATATTTATTCACAGATGAAATAATTATCTATGTATAAAATCTGATAGAATCTCCAAAAATCTACTAGAATAAATGAGTTTAGTAAGGTCTCAGCACACAATATTAACCTACAAAAATCTATTGTATTCCTATGTTTCCAACAAACAATTGGAATTGAAATTTTAAAATGCCATTTGCAATAGTATCAAAAATATGAAATACTTTGGGTTTAATCTGACATAAGATGTGAAAAACCTGTACATTGAAAACTATAAAATGTTATTGAAAGAAATGAAAGAAACACTAAGTAAATTGAGAGCTGTATCTTGTACATAAGTCAGAAGACTAAATATTGTTAAGATATCACTTCTCCCCATTTTGTTCTCTAGATTCAATGCAATTTCAATGAAAATCCCACTCAGCTTTTTCATAGAAATTGACAAGCTGTCTCTAAAATTCATGTGGAAATGCAAACATACTTTAATAGCCAAAATGACTTTGAAAAAAGAAAAAAAGAACAAAGTTGGCGGGTAAACACTACCTGATTTCAAGACTTACTATAAAGTGACACTATTCAAGGCTGTGTGATATTGGTGTAAAGATAGACAGATCAATTCAATAGAGACTTTGAAAAAAAGACCCACATATTATGGACAACTGATTTTCAACAAATGTACAAAGCAAATTCAATAACCAAGGAGAGTCTTTTCAACAAATAGTGTTGGAACAAATGTATATCCAGATACAAAACAATAAACTTAAATCCATACCTCATACTATATGCAAAAATTAACTCAAAATGTAAAAATCTAAAAATATAACAGTTCTGGGGCGCCTGGGTGGCTCAGTCGTTAAGCGTCTGCCTTCGGCTCAGGTCATGATCCCAGGGTCCTGGGATCGAGCCCTGCATCGGGCTCCCTGCTCTGCGGGAAGCCTGCTTCTCCCTCTCCCACTCCTCCTGCTTGTGTTCCCTCTCTCGCTGTGTCTCTCTCTGACAAATAAATAAATAAAATCTTGGAAAAAAATAAAAAATTTAAAAAAATTAAAAAATAACAGTTCTGAAAAAACAGTGTAAAATGTTTATGATTTTAGATTAGGTAGAGATTTCTCAGATATAATACCAAGAGCACAATCCATAAAAGAAAATTGATAAGTTGGACTTTATCAAAATTAAAAACTTTTGCTCTTCAAAAGATATTATTTAGGAAATGAAAAGGCAAGCCACTGACTAGAAGAAACTTGATAAGAAGACAAACAATCCAATAAAAAGTGAGCAAAAGATTTGAATACCTTCACCAAAGAAGATATATGGATGGCAAATAAGCACATGAAAAGATAACCCGTATTATTAGTCATTAGGGAAATGCAAATTAAAAACACAATGAGCTACCACTATGCAGCCACGATAATAAAAAAATAGACAATCGGAAGTATGGGCAATGATGTGGAGAAACTGAAACTTCATACTCTGCAGATGGAAATATAAGGCAATATTATAAGTTTGGAAGTCTTTTAAAAAGTTAAATATACACTATTACATGATCCAGCCAAACTCTTAGGTATTTACTCAAAAGGAAGTTCAACATATGCTTATACAAATACTTGTACATGAGTGTTCATAGCAGATTTATTTGTAATAGTCTAAAATTGGAAGCAACCCAAATGTCTGTTAATGGGTGAGTGGATAAACAAATTGCGATATAACCATACAACGGTGTACTACTCAGAATAGAACACAATGAACTATTGGTACACACATCAGCATGAATGAATCTCAAAATAATTATGGTAAGTGAAAGAATTCAGGCCAAAATAAAATAAAATAATGAGTACGTACTGTATTATTAAAACTCTAGACGATGCCAAATGATCTATGGTGACAGAGAATACATTAGTGGTTACCTTGTTAGGGAGTATCTAGGGAGGGGTACAGGGATACATGAAAACTTGTATAGGTGATGAATACATTCCCTATCTTGACTATGGTGGTTGCTTCACAGGTGTATATATACATCAAAACTTACTAAATTGTACTTTCAAATATATGCAGTTTACTGTATATCAATTACACCTTGACAAAGGTATTTAAAAATTGTAAAAGTGATAACTTAGCAAGGACTTGAAGGAAGTGAGGAAGTTAGTCCTGTGGATAGCTAATGTGAGGTTTTTAAAAATTATTAACCTGGGGCGCCTGGGTGGCTCAGTTGGTTGAACGACTGCCTTCGGCTCAGGTCATGATCCTGGAGTCCCGGTATCGAGTCCCGCATCGGGCTCTCTGCTCAGAAAGGGGTCTGCTTCTCCCTCTGACCCTCTTCCCTCTCGTGCTCTCTGTCTCTCATTCTCTCTCAAATAAATAAATAAAATCTTTAAAAAATAATAAAAAAAATAAAAAATATTAACCAAATTTTTGCAGTAGACATTTTATTTTATTTTTCCCCAGCAACTTTCCCTTCTTCTGGTAAAATAGTGCCTTCTTCATTAGGATTAGTTTTGGCTGGAAGTGACCACAAATGCAAAATGTTAGGAGCTAAAACAAATTAGAGTTTTGCTTTCTCTTTTCATAAATTTTGACAGTTCAGGACTGGTGTGGCTCCATGATCATCAGGGACCCACATTCCTTCTTCTAATTTGTCACTACAGCTTCCATTTCATGATGCTGGCTATTCCGGGTCCAAACAAAACACTTCTATTCCAAGTAGCAGGAAGGAAGAAAGGGGCATGCCCCTCTTATAGAGGACTCTTCCTAGAAGTTGCAATTACTCTTCTGCTTAGATTCCACTGGCTAGAACTTAGTCACACACAGGCAGGGAGAACTAAGAAATGCTCTCTTCATTCTGAGTTCCATGTGCCCAGAAAAAAGTCAGAGATAAAAGGAGAACAAGGATATTGAGAGACAGCTAATTAGTCTTTGCCATATCCACTTCTTTTTTAGAAATTCCTCCTCTTCTTCTCTTACAAAGCATGTGGTTCTAGTGAGGGCTAGCAGTCATTTTAACATCTCGGTCACAGAGATGGATGGACACATGATCTCAGCTGGGCCAGTGAGTGTGACAAATATGGGAGATGGGAACTTGGGAGCACCTGGAACTTATAGGACCGTCCTCAGGAAAGCCAATAGGCAGAGGACAGTGAAGACTGCAAGAAGGGTTCTGAAGATGTTCAAATCCCTGCTGCAGCCACACTTGAGGCCCACTTGGCTACACTGCTCACCCCTCATTTACGTTACCTGAGACAATATACCTTCTACAGCCCGTTAACCAAAGAGAACCCTAATGAACCAGTTTTAGCCCTTGAGCAGCCTTCTAAGGGGTCGGTTTCACTAAAGAATTAACACTACCTTTGAAGTAATTCACGGAAGAAGAAATATAAATGATTAGAAAACATATAAAAAGATGCACAATCTTACTTCTAATTAGGGAAATAATTATTAAAGCAAAAGGAAGACACTTCTTCACTTGCCTAGCACATTGACAAAGTTTCAATAGTTCCTTAATATCTGAGCAAACAGATATTTTAATATACTATTGTGAGAGTATAAATTGACACTACATTTGTGGAGAAAAGTTTCCAATACCAACCACAATTTAAAATGCATGTATCCTTTGATCAGCAATTTCATTTTCAGGAAATGGCATGCCAGGAAACTATGCATAAGGATATTCATTAAAGTGTTATTTCAACAAGTGAAAATTGGAGTCAAAGTAAAATATATTTTTTAAAGATATTTATTTATTTATTTATTTATTTATTTATTTATTTATGTGAGAGAGAGAGTGTGTGCAGGGGTAGGGGCAGAGGGAAAGGAAGAGAGAGAATCTCAAGCTGACTCTGCACTGAGCATGGAGCCCAACCAGGGCTCAATCTCATGACCCTGAGATCATGACCTGAGCCAAAATCAAGAGTCAGATCCTTAGCTGACTGAGGCACCCAGATGCCCCTAAAAATTTTTTTAATAAAAAACGTTTCAATACATTATGGTAAATTCATAAGATGGTGCATTTTAAAACAATTTTGTAACAAGGTCATTTATAACTATGGCCTTATAGTATATATATAAAATTATTATAAAGAATAGGATGAATTTAGGTGAATTTAGCATATAGATGATATACTGCTAAATAAAAAGAGCAAATTACGGTATATAAAATATAATCTCATCTATTTAAAAAATATACTTGTACAGAATCTTTCAAAATCTGGGATTTCTTGTCTCTCGGACTGGGACCCTATTTTCATTTTTTTTTTTTTTTAAATCATAATGAGGGCATCCGGGTGACTCAGTCAGTTAAGCGTCTGCCTTTGGCTTGGGTCTTGATCCCAGGGTCCTGCATCAGGCTCCTTGCTCAGCGGGGAGCCTGCTTCTCCCTCTGTCTGCCACTCCGCCTACTCTCATGCTCTCTCTCTCTCTCAAATAAATAAATCTTTAATAAAAATCACAGTGAGACAAAAATCAAAGGATACTGAGAGAGAGTTGTAAAAGAGGTTTTGTTTTGTTTTATTGCAGGTGAGGAGTGTGTGTATATGTCTGTCTGTGTGTGTGCACGTGTATGATATTTTGTAATTTGACCAAGCAATACCCTGATAACGACCAGCTATCCTTACCCATTTGCCTGAAGGTAAGCTTACTTACTGATCTGAATGGGATTGGGCCCTAGAGTGAGTTTTGCTTACTAGCCAATGAGGGTCAACAACAAGAGCGATGTCCTCTCCCTTTGCCAAACCCCTGCCAAACCAGGCAAGCAAATGTTCCAAAACAGGAAGATGTTCTGACGACTTCTATTAATTTCCTCAGGGCAGAAGTTATGAACCCATAGTGATGGTCAGTTGTGGCCTCTTACTTGAGACCCTGAGGAACTGACAGGTTTCTCCTCAGTCTTTTGTAGAAATATAAAAAACAAGCATTGCTTTTTATTCTAAGAAGCTTAAATCAGTTTTTTTATGGGTGCTTCATAAATTTTCCTTTATTGCAGATATGAGTCCTATCTTCTCGGAAAGACCACACAGATCTTGGTGTACCTTGCTTAAGAATAATAGACAACAGTTACAGCCTGTTCATCTTACCTGCTTTCCATGAAAAAAAAAAAAAAAAGAGAGAGAGAGAGTGGGAGAATCATCATATAACAGTGTTAGGGGCATCAGGATCCCCTCCAGCAGGCCCCAGGGATTTTCTTTTTTTTTCTTTTCTTTTTTTTTTAGATTTTATTTATTTATTTAACAGAGAGAGACACAGCAAGAGAGGGAACACAAGCAGGGGGAGTGGGAGAGGGAGAAGCAGGCTTCCTGTTGAGCAGGGAGCCTGATTCGGGGTTTGATCCGATCCCAGGACCCTGGGATCATGACCTAAGCCGAAGGTAGACGCTTAAAGACTGAGCCACCCAGGTGTCCCCCCCCACACCAGGGATTTTCTTAAGATTATATATAGGAAAGTTCTGAAAGGAGACAAGAAAGCATCCATGGTTACCCAGGGGCAGTGAGAATAGAGAGGATGAGGATAGGAAGGCTTTCTGTGTCTTTTGAATATTTCACAAGTGTCTATACTTTAGTAATTAAAGCTCTTTTTAAATTTTTTTCTGATGTGAATTAATGTTGTATGCCCATTAGGTGTGTGTATTGAAATGGACCCAAAAATATAATCTGAGGAAAATCTTGGCCCTACATTTTCTAGTCTACCTCTATGCAAAAGTTTGGTAGCCTTCTATTTTGGCATACTGGTTAGATGCTTTCCTTTCATAAAGGGTATCAATTCTATGTTGGTTATGCTTAATTACATCATAGAACTTCTACAGAACTTCTACACTTCAGAGTCTTCTCAGAAAATATAACCTTGAATTACCTGGTGTTGAATTATTAGCAAAAATTTAGTTTTAAAAATAATGTTCAGGAAGAATGGCCTAATGGGAATGAACCCCTTCTCTACACATTCTAAATTTTGTCATTTTGGAGACAGATCCTTGGAGAGATTTCTTGGGTCACATTGTCTCAACACCCCTCTCCCTCATGACATGGCCCTTTTCTGACCTACATTTTATAATTTTGCCTTGAGTATACACTGAGGTGCTTTAACAAACAACCACATTACCTCCATCATTGTACATACTGTAGGACTGTTATTGAGAACATTGTCTAGACATCACAACAATATAGAAAAAGCTGTGCTTCTTCCTGAGCATCTGGTCCTCTTTTATCTTACACTATTTACACTACGAATCTTGTGGTAGCTTTGTTTTCCCTTGGCCACTAGGAAACACTAAGCCAAATTTGTGTGCTTCCCAGTGCCTATACAGAAGTTCATGGATGAATTTTAGTGCCTGGATATTATGTATTGTACTATATTACACATTACATTACATTAATTTTAAACCTTAGGTATTATATTTTTCTACCATTTAACTTTCCCTTTGACCCCTTTCCTCATTTATGTTAGTATATTTTTATTATATTGTATTTATTTCTATAAAGGATTCCAAAGCTCGTCCCCCTTCTTTTGTTGAGTAAAGGGTAGTGAGGGATCCACTTTCCCTTTGGAGCATGTAATGTGCTAAAACTCTCATGATTCAAGCTAGGATTCCAAAGTCTTCTACAAGGTTTCTGGTTATACCATATTAATGCCAGTGTTCTCAACATTAACATCAGACCCTGTTGTCATAATTCTAGAGTGACCATGAGAGTCACAGACCCCTGTGAAGTCAATATTGTCTAGATCAAACTATTGTGTTTTGGTTAGTGAAAAAAAAGTCATAAGCCTTATAATCTAGAAGTGAAAAAAGGCACTTATCATATAATCCCACAAATGTCATTACAGGTCATGAACAGGTTTTGGGAGCATGTGATGTGGGATCAGAACTTGTCTTGGGAGTCAGGGAAGACTTGTTTGAATTGATATCTGCAGGACAGCGAGGAGTTTGGGAAGAGGAGAAGGAGAGGCAGAAGCATTTTGGGAAGTGAGAACAGAATGTGCAAAAGCCATGGGGCAGAGTAGCACAGTGCAATGGAGGAACTGAAAGAAGAACCATGTGGCTAAATGCAAACATTTGTGGGACAGTGGTGTTAGCTGAGGCTACAGCAGTATGCAAGTGCAACCTACTAAACCACTGAACAGTTTTAAATGACTAACTGCGTGAGCTATGATAAATGATCTAAATTTTCTAAGCCTGTTTCCTTGGCTGTAGAAAACGGATCTTTAAGTGCATGGTGATGCTGAGCTACCTACCAAGCTACCGTTAAAAAGTTACAGGGGATTTAAGCTAAACTTTCTCTAGGGGTCAGCATACTGGAAATTTCCATTTGCCCAAGAGACAAGCCATCTATTTTTAAGAAAGGCCTTTGGGGAGATTTTTTTGTTTTTTGTCTTTTAACCAAATTATGCACTGTGAAAGAACAGTCTCACATGGAAATAGTCTTGTGATGTATGGCCAAGAGAGAACAGTGTATGCCCCACCCCCTTCAGGTACCAAAGCTTTTCCTTAACAGATTTGTTGATGTTCACAGAAAACTCCCAATATGCAAAACACTTTCAGATATGTTATTTTGTTTAATCCATACAAGAAGCCTATGACTTAAGTATCATTTTTCACCTTTCAGGGATGAGAAAACTAGTGACCAGAGAGATTAGGTAACTTACCCAAAAACATACAGCTAGAAAATTATAGAGCTGGAATTCAAACTCAGGTAGTCTGATCCAAACCCACAAAACTATCACTCACCACAGAGACCTCAACAAAACTGGATGTGGTGCAGAGTTGCCTGTCAGACCTTGTAGTGACAATGAGGAGGGAAAGGAAAAACTGGATCCACCAGTCCTCATTCCATGAACCTCATGTAAAAGAAATCTTATCTCCCGAGGAAATGCCCTCAACTTCTGCTATCAACCCCCATGAGATAAGTCATGTCCAGAAAGTCACTTATCCATCAAAGTAGTTTCCCTACCTCTTATCTGCAAGGTATATGTTCTAAGACCCCCAGTGGATACCAGGGATAGTACCAAACCCTATATATACTATCTTTTTTCCTATACACACCCACCTATGATAAAGTTTAATATATAAATTAGGCACAGTAAGATATTAATGATGACAATAATAAAATAAAACAATTGTAACAATATACTGTGATAAAAGTTATATGGATGTGGTCTCTCTCTCAAAATAGCTTATTGTACTATATATCACCCTCCTTCTTAGGACGTTGTGAGATGATTAAATGTCCATGTGATGAGATGAAGTGAGGTGAATGACAAAGGCGCTGTGATGTAGTGTTCGGCTACTTTGACTTTCTGAGAATACATCAGAAAAGGATTATCTACTTCTGGACTGTGGTTGACCATGGTAACTGAAACTGTGGGAAGTGAAACCACATATGAGGGGGACTGGTCCCCCAGCTTAAAAGAAGGAAATGAAATAGATAAACCCTTCTGCCAATGAAGATAAAAGATTCTGTTTCTCCAGTTGGCCTTGACAGGGAGTGGGTTCTGCAAGACCTGTACTTTATAAAGAGGAGGGAAATGTCACCAGACTTCCATATCTGTAGAACTTGGCTAGCATTCTCTAAAGAGGGAGAATATAACATGGTCCCAGCTGTCAATGCTTCTGTTTTAATAAGAAAACTACCTTTGGAACAAAATCAGACCAACACTGGGATAGAGTAGGATGTCTCAGACATGAGTTCTAACTTGGTGTAGGATTATTAAGAAGCAAGCTCTACAATCCTGATGAGTCAATGGACAGGATCTATTTTCAGTTCTCAACTTGTCCTAAGATGCTGTAAATCTCTTGCCAAGACTTGAATCAGTGTAGCATCTGTGAGAACCAATTAAGAATGCCACATCACCTAGGAAGAGAGCAACAGAGTGCTGTGAATTCTTATTTGGATAAAAGTGTCCGAAAGCGAAGAATATTAGCCAGCTATCTAGTCATGCAGTCAAATCTTGTGTTAACAAAAGGAAAAAAGGAGGACCTGCTCTGGTTGGCCCCATTCCATCTTCCCTGAGCAACTAGATTTCCTTTTCCCTACTTCTCCTGACAGTACCAAGCTGGATACCGTTTGGCTGGAGAATCAAGGTTTCCTTATTGACTTCTTTGTCTAGGTGCTTGGCTCTGTTATCCAGACCTCTTGCATAGGCTGTGCTCTTACCTCCTGATCACCTTTTTGCTCACCGAGTTCCTATCTGCCTGGCTTTTTGGCATTCCTGTTTCTTAAAGCATTCTTTTGGGATTTCTGGTCAATTTGGTGTTCCTGCCTGATTTCTGGCACACTCTGAATTCCACCTGTCTTTGATTCTTAGATACTGATTTTTCCTGTCCTTTGGTTTCTGTGTACTTCTCGACTTCTGTTTTTCTATGCCTGCTTGCCCACTGCCTAGCAGATATCCACCTCCAGTTTCCCTTACCTGTTTGATTTTTTTTAACCTGTTTTTGCAAAGCACCACCATTGTTCACAATTCCAGAACTGACATTTTTCGAGCTTTAGGTGGAACAAGCAAGAGGAAATACCCTTTTGGAAAAAGGAAATGCAGGATTGGAGCGGAGGGTTACTAGCCTCCTTTAGATCTGAATCTCAGGAAGGCAGTAATAGGGAACATAAAGTTAAAAAGATCTGGATTCAAAAGAAAGATATTTGTTGTTGGTAATACAGGCAATAAAATAATAATCATCTAAGAAGAATTTAAAATGAGAACCCTGAGAGATCATTGATTCTTAATAATATTCTATTTTTCACGTCAAGAAAATTTTGTTCCTTTGAACTAAATGCTTTTAGCTTATTACCAAATTTTGAACATGTGAATTTAGATATTTTTAATGGGTAAATATCTTCACATTCATAAACACTTATAATAATGTATTTTTAGGGTACCAAATTTGAAACTAGTGTTTAATTTCAAATCTAATTGAATTGTGCTATTTTCATAAGGATATACAGGCTCCTTTTGAAAAGTTTAATTTTAGGGCACCTGGGTGGCTCAGTTTAAGTGACTGCCTTCAGTTCAGGTCATGATCCCAGAGGCCTGGGATCAAGACCCACTTTGGGCTCCTTGCTCGGTGGGGAGTCTGCTTCTCCCTCTACTCCTCCCTCCTACTTGTGCATGTGCTCTCTCTCTCTCTCTCAATAAAATCTTTAAAAAAAAGTTTAAATTTAGGTTGTAGGAATTTAAAAGAATTCTTTTTTTATTTTATTAAAAGAATTAATTCTTAAGGTACACATGTAGCAAGCCATTCCATATCATCAATATATTTTTCTTATTAATAAAGGGGCAGGGGTGCCTGGGTGGCTCAGTTTGTTAGGTGTCTGCCTTCGGCTCAGGTCATGATCCCAGAGTCCCAGGATCAAGCCCTGCATGGGACTCCCTGCTCAGTGGGGAGTCGGCTTCTCCCTCTACCCCTCACCCTGCTCTTGTGCTCTCTCTCTCTCTCTCTCAAATAAATAAATAAATAAATAAAATCTTTAAAAAAAATAAAGTGGCAACTCACTCTTATCCCATCAAAAATTATAAATTAATTATGTGACTCTAGAATTTTACCATTGGAATTTTTCTTGGAATCAGAAAAACAAAGCCAGTCATTTCTATATTTTCCAGAATAGTATAACCTTTATTTTATTTTATTTTATTTTATTTTAAAGATTTTATTTATTTATTTGACAGAGAGAGACAGAATGAGAGGGGGAACACAAGCAGGGGGAGTGGGAGAGGGAGAAGCAGGCTTCTCGCTGAGCGGGGAGCCCGATGCGGAGCTCGATCCCAGGACCCTGGGATCATGACCTGAGCCTAAGGCAGATGCTTAACGACTGAGCCACCCAGGCGCCCCCCTTGTTTTATTTTAAAGTGAACCAAGCAAAGCAGCAGAAATATGTAGGGAGTCAGATATCCTGTGGTACAGTTCTGGCTGTGCAGCTTCATAGCATGGGCTTGGGCAAATTAGCCAACATCTCCTTACCCGAGAAAGGTTTTTAACTGATTCCAGCCCCACAGTCTACGACCTAGGGTCAAGTCATCCTTGTACTGGTTTCACCTTGATAATATCCTAGACTTTAACTCTCTTCATGTGTCCCTACTCTTACAATTAAACCTTTCCCTTGGTCTCTATTCCACAATTTATCTTCCAGTTGTCTGCCCAGCACAGCCATCACCTCCAGGTTTGGAGCCCTGCCCTTTACACAGGTTGTGGTTATAGAACCTGACAATCTGCCTTACCACCTCCGGTCTGCTGGTCTGAATCCCAGAGAACTATCTCCCTCTGAGCTATTTGATTTTGTGTCAACTTGACTATGTGTTCGACTGCTGCCTTGGGCCACCCACTGACAAATGCCTTTATGAACTATGGCCTGATACCTTGAAATATTTTGAATACCTATTAATATGTCAGTAATCCCAAGTTCCAATCCTATCCCAGTGGATATGTTCAAGACTGGTTCGCTTCCCTTCTCTGTTATCAGTGGGCCATACCCAGCCTACTCCCAAGATGGCAGATATGTGATTCTATATAGTATGATCCTATAGCATCAAGAAATTGTTAAACTGTGTTTATTATAATTTGTTTAATAAGACAGGGACATAGGTGACATAGTTCAAAAAGATTTCTGTTAATGTAACAATGGTCAAAATTTTTACAAGAGTTGGTACTGGTACTAGTTGGTACTAAGGGACTAGTTTTGTTTACTAAGAAAATTAATTTGTGGGGGTACCTGATTGGCTCAGTCAGTTAAGTGGGTGACTCTTGATTTCAGCTCAGGTCATGATCTCAAGGTGTGGTATCAAGCCCCATTTCAGGCTCTGTGCTCAGCAGGGAGGCTGTTTGAGATTCTCTCTCTCCCTCTACCTCCCCTTCTGCTCCTCCCCCACTAAAATAAATGAATCTTAAAAAAAAGGAAAATTAATTTGTGTGGAAAAGCTCATTCCCCTAAAACTCAAAGATGGATTTTTACCTAAAGCTTTTAGGGAAGGTTGGTTAAAGATGTTGGTGCTCCATGAATTTGTTCAATAACAAATTTCACAGGAATGGTTGTAAATTTGTCTATTTACCCAATTATGCTTTTGAAGTGAAAAACTCCTTTTATTGTTTTTTTCACTTAAAAAAAAAGTGATTGCCCATGGTTTTCCAGCATGGCATTTTAGGCATCTATGTGTGTGTAGTACTTACCCTGCGTGAGGTATTATGCTAAGAACTTTATAACATACAGCTTAATTTAATTGTCACACAGGTTTACTGACCTACTACTAAAGATGAAATTAAGGCATGGAGATTTTAAGTAACTTGCCCAAGGAGGTCACACAGCGAGAAAGTGGCGGAACCAGACAAACAAAAATCTATCTGTCTCCAGATAAACACTGAAGAAAATGAGAGAGAGAGAAAAAAAAAAAAAAAGAACTTGGAAAGAGATAAGGAATATGCTCCACAAGAAATCTGGACCCTTATTACATCTTCTGAATTGGTTGGTTCGGACTGGATTTTACTGGGGGCAATCAGTGAGGAAACATCTGGGTCTCCTAAGATCTCTGCTGTCATCTGAGAGAATTGGATGTTCCCTAGATTTGGATGGTTATTCCTGTGCTCAAGAGAACTGGGAAATATTTAGGGTTGGTCTTCAGAGGGAAGACCACACTACAAATCACCCTAATAAGCAGGGCTCTGGGAGTGTGCTATCAGGTCACCTCTTGCTGAAGTCTCTATGCAATTTCCCCCTTCTGTAGAGAGCATGGCATATCCTTATACACAAAATAGGGAAACCAGATTGTAGAATGCTATTTGAATGTTATGACATTGACAGTTATTCTATAGGAGACCCTGAGACTATTGCCAGAGGCTGAAAATATTCTGTCTCAGGACAAGTTGATATCCTGCTGAAGACCACAACCCACCATAACAAAGTAAACCCTTCAATAACTTCCATGTGACAAGTTTTTTTTTCTTCCAGCAGCTGCTCAGAGAATAGTTGTTTTCATGATTAATCCAAAGGTGTTCTAAGAAATGCCATCATCACAGGCATGTGACAAGTTTTATATGATAATTTCTGACATGCTTGCTATAGTCATCGTGAATTCTCAATAGAAGTCTTTCAGTGCCATGTTTTCATTGGGGGAATTTCAATTTCCAGAATTACAGTGTTATGCCTCAAGTCAGATGAAATCTTAGCATCAAATTATTATAGGCTGTTTATTTTCTTGAGGAACTGTTCCAAAAAACCCACAATATTTCTTCAGGGAATGTACCAATAAGAATGAACAATGGAATATAGATTGTCATTCATAATTCTGTTTCAGATCTTGAATGTTGCTTTTAAGTTAAAACATCTTTAAAACCTATTCTGTTTTTGTATTTTTTGTCCTCCTGGCAGCCTCATTTATTCATTCATCCTTTCAGCAAATGTTTATGGATTATCTTCTATATGCCAGGTGCTGTGCTAGGTATTAAGGACACAATAATGAATTAGAATTTACTGTCAAATTCTAATCATTCCTTTAAATTAAATTAAATATTAAAAAACCAGACACAAAATGCCTGCCCTACTTCCTTTTAAATTTCTTGTGTTCTATACTCCTAACATCATTTTATAAATATTTTGGACACAATAGATTCATAATATTTGGTGGTGATATCAGCAATTAGAGAATCATTGTATTTTTAAAAATCAATATTCAATTTGCCTTTTCATAGAAGATAAATATGTGCCTTATCTCTCATTTTAGTTTCCTTCTTTCCTTCCTTTCTATTAATTTTTTTTATTTTAATGCCCTGTCTCTCATTTTAGTCTTATGTTCTCATGACTAAGTCACAACAGACTTCATTTTTCCCTGGGGTGCAAATTCAGTCACCACCTTGCCTTACCATTCTAGTGGATGGTGGTGACTGAATTTGTACCCCAGGACACAGTGTAAATAATTTGTCTATTCTGTTCTCTGGGGAATTTCACATAAACCAGGGGTTCTTTTTTAATTGAATCACTAGTTCAGAGCCTAATCTCCCTTCTATTCTCTCCACTAGTCCCTTTCCTGCTTCCCATTTTGAAGCTTCAAAGAAACTCCTGATTGTGTCTACTTTCCCAAATCACTCACAAGGAGGTTAACTCAGAGGTCACAAATTCAGATGCCTGTAGGCAGCCTGGAAAGAGATATAAGTGCTGGGGGCTGAGGCAGAAACATTAGGGAGTGAGGGGGGTAACTGTGGCAAACTGTAGAGCACAGGCCCAGAAAAGAGGAGGATGCTGTACTCAGACGCCAACTCATTGTTGTTGAGTGAATGAAACAGTGAGTTAGCTGATCATCCAATTTTCACAAGAGTCAGAAATCTGGATCTTTATGTGAAATGTCCCAATCTGTAAATGTTGAACCACCCAAACAAAACATGCCTGCCTAGGACTGCCATTTGCAACCTTGGCTCTTATTGGTATTGAATCCAAAAAACTAAAAGCACCATAGGTTTTTGAAACGTCCTTGAAGAATGTGAGTTGAATTGGTGACCCAACCCCACACTTAAGGTAAAAGGTAAAGGAAGAGTTCTTATCAGGGGTGTGATTTGATATTGGTCTAATTAGTACATTTTCATTAATCTAATCAGTACACTGCCATTCTACAGTTTTTAAAACTGTAATAAAGCAATTCATCTTTTATGTAAGATAAGGGGGGATGAAATATATATTCAACTCAAAATACATATTCAATTTTGTTTTTATTTATAAAGGAACACTGGCACTGGAAGAATACATTAAAAATTAATGAGTGATTGTCTTTGTAGGGTAGGGATAAGGTAGAAAGGCATGAGTGTGGGAAAAAGACTCCTCAATCTACACTTTTAAGTTAGTTTCTCTTTTTGAAACAGATGAGAGTATTATGTATTCAAAAATAAAATTTTTAAAATGAAAGTAAACGGCATTAACATGCCAAATTATTTTTTTATTGCAGGGAAGTATGACAGGTTGAAAAATAAATTAGAATCTGTAAAAATATATAACAGGACAAAATTCTATAAGGGAAATGGAATTATAAAAGTTAAAGAAGAAGAAAAAGGAATAATGTTTCAATTAGGATAGCTGAAGAAATAATTTTTTAATTTACTCTTTAAATGGTATCAAACTGCTGTGGTATTTATAGCCCACTGAACATACTTAAGACTTGTGTGGCTCTTATTTTTAAATGCCAATATTTACAGTGTAATATTGAAATTGCTTCCTTTACAATTGTTTTATTTTATGATAAAAATTTTGGACACTGATATAAAAATGAGAAGGGGATAGATGTATTTTTCAAAGCTCTTTTGAGGTTATATAAACAAAAGAGTTCAAAGATTACTGATCTTGATTTTCCTATACAGTTGATCCTTGAATTACATGGGGGCTAGGAGTGCCAACACCGCCACCATGTAGTCGAAAATCTGTGCATAACTTTTGACTCTCCAAAAACTTAAAAGCCCACTACTGACTGGAAGCCTTACTGATAACATAAATAGTTGATTAACACATATTTTATATGTTATATGTATTACATACTATATTCTTACAATAAGCTAGAGAAAGGAAACATTCCACTGGACTTGGAGGTGGGATAGGAATCCTCCTTGCTGTTCATTGCTTCTTTCAGGCTGTTCTTCTTCTCTCTTTTCTAATTTCTCCCCCTGCCCAGTATTTGCTTTGCTTTGTTTTTTAACTCATGTCCCCTGATGTTGTCACCCTCCTCATTGTGGTAGTCACCTACTCACTCATATATCACTCTGCCTTATTTTTCAAGGACTTTATCTTTTGGCTACTGGCATCCTCTCTAGCACCTTTCCTAATTCTAAGTCTTGTTTTCAATATATACTAGATAATCCTTATGATACTCTCCTTGAGTCTCTTCCAATGACACTGTATTCCACACTCCTTAGGCACTCACTGCCATTGTTGCATTCCACTCTAGACTGCATCACTTCTCCATAATCTTGTTTTCATGCATCCCACTCTAATAGCCATATTGCTGTGGTCACTCTGCAGAAGTAGGATGGACTCCTCTACCTCAGATTTGGTTTGGATGTCGATACTGATGATGCCACACACGTACCAAGAGAGTATGAAAAGTTGTATGGGGCACCTGGCTGGGTCAGTCGGTGGAGCGTGTAGCTCTTGGTTTCAGGGTTGTGAGTTTGAGCCCCATGTTGGGTATAGAGATTACTTAAAAATAAAATCTTAAAAAAATTTTTATTACTCACAAAAAGCAGCTCTCTGTGGAGAGCAGAGCAGGCTCGTAAGCTGGTACAAATGTGGTCTAAGGGAGCAGAGAAAGGAGACTGTCTTAGGGTTTTATGGTGATAGAGGGGTAGGACCAGGGTGAAGGTTCCCTCGAGTGGGCTGGGTCTTGCATGGTTTGTACTTTCCACCAGCACCAAAAGAGTCATCTTATCAATTTTCCTGGGTGTGCGGCACAGGGAAAAGAGAAGAGGTGGAGCTTGAAAGCTGTCAATGAATATTTTAAAAATGGAGTCAGACTCTTTATTATCTATCTATCTTTCCAGCTAATTCCCTTTTATTCTCTGACTCCTACAGTCCCTCAAAAACTTGCAATTCATTGATCCTACCACCTTTTCTCTGTCCTTAATCTCTCCATATTCATTCTTCCCTCATCCTAAACTCCATGGAGAATCATAATCTCTCCCTTAGTTATATTCTCAACTTCCTTGCTGAAACCTGATTAAAAAGAATTCTAAGTCTATTCTGAGCCTGCATCCTGGTAGCCAATTATTAGTGGACAAAAAAAGGCACCACCACACTGACTTATCTCAGTTAAATTCATGACCATGAACTCAAGTGGGTCCTTATGGCACTCAGTAAGCATATGATTTTTCCCTAGTCCATTCATCTTCCCATTCTCCTAGATAACTACTTCACACCTTTTCTCTCCTCAAAGCTCAGTTACTCTTCTTCACTTCTCTATTGATGACCTTACTTCCTTTGCCTCTGAGAAAACGGAAATGATCAGAAGAGAACTTCACAGACTCCCACTACCCCTCCTACACACTTGCTTGCCTGTTCCCATAGAAGAGCCTGTGCTCCTGTCTACAGAAGATCCTTTCGCTTGTGTGCTAGATTCCAAACTCTTTGCCACTCACTGACACTGCTCTAGCAATTTTCTCTTCTTGATCCTACATTAATTTTTCATCTTCCAGATCTTTTCCAGATCATTCTCATCAAAAACAAGTATTTTTCCCAATTTGTCACTCTGCTGTGGACTCCACTTCCACCACCAGTTACTGCTCATTTTTGGGCTCCCCTTTGTCAAGAACTTCTCAAAAGAATTGTGTGTATTAGACATCCTAATTCCCTCCTCCCATTTTTTCTTAAACCCACACAGATCAAATTTTCTCCCATTGCTCCACTGAAGTGTTACCAATAGCCTCCATGGTACTAGATCCAAAGGTTAGTTCTCAGTCCTTACTCACATATAAGCATTCACTGCTCCTTGATACACTATCTTCACCTGGCTTCCAGGCACCTCTCTCTTGGTTTTCCTCCTTCACTGGCTGCTCCTTCTCAGTCTCCTTTGCTAGCTTCATCCTTGGTTCTCTCCTATTTACATTCACTCCTTTGGTGATCTTGTCCAGTCTCATGGCTGTAAATATCATCTAAATGTTAGTATTTCTCAAATATCTCTAGCTTGAGCCACTATCTTTAACACCAGACTCAAATATACAACTACCTATTCAAGATCTTCACTTGGATTTCTAATAGATCTCAAATGTCACATGTCCAAATTGAACTCCTGATCTTTCTCTTCAAACCTACACCACCTGTAGTGCCCCTCATCTCCACTGATTTTTATATCCCATATCAGCTTTATTACCCTATTTGATTTCATTTGCTACATTTATTATTTATTGCCTGTTACCCCACCCCGAAAACGTAATATTCACAAGGGTTGAGATTTCTGTTTTGTTCAGGTTTATAACCCAACCAACTAGAACAATGTCCCGGTGTTCAATTAGTATTTATTGGATTAATGAATGAATGAATGAAACAGGTAGCATCCATTCTTAGCTAACTCAAGAAATTACTGTTCTCTTAACGCAAACTGAAAATCAATGAAAAATGGATTTATCTGCAAGCAATCCCACACACCCTGGTTTAAAACATCTGTGTCTGTATGTGGGTTGGGGGAGGGGCAGGTGCAAAGTTTTTTGGTTTTTTTTGTTTTTTTCCTCCAGAAATGCAAAGCACCAGAACGAGGTTTAGGTAAAAACCACAATGACTGAGTAAAGATTTGCTTCTGGAGAAAACACTGCTCAGAGCAACAGGCCAGAATGAGTTCTAACTGGCTACCCAAACTGTGTTGGCATCACGTGAAAAGGTAGTATGTGGGGTAAAAAGAAGCAAAAACGCATCTTCCTTCATTACGCATCTCTCGCGTCTCTCTCATCAACAGCTGTTCTCCCACTAGGGTGGCTCTTTTTTCCCTTATTTGGACTTCACTGTCAAAAGAAAGACACCACACCCTTCGTTATGTAGCCTTCACTGAGTAGCTATGCCACGTCCCAGGTCTCCTATCTTCAGGACTGCATTTAATTCAGTACTATTTTTCTTTTTTTCTTTTGAGTCAGGGCTCCTGGGTGGGGCCAGGAAAACTCTGAAGATGTTTGAGAACAATACAAACTTAAAGTCTGAATTTTTTAAAAAGTACATTTAAAAAAGTTTAAGGCCGTTAAGAGAAGAAATGGCTTTGGGGGGCACTCTCAGTTCAGCGGAGAGGAGCCCTGTCTGCGTTCGCTCCGCCACAAAGCGCAGAGCCCAGTCCTCAGGAGCTGCGCCCCTAGGTCTTTCGGGCTGCGGCAGACGCCCCCTGCCCCGGCCGCACCCCCCGCCGCGCGCGAGGGAGAACGAGCCCGTCACCATGCAAGGAACCCCAAGCTTCCCTTAAATTTCCATGCAGCCCGCCCAGACACGTCCCGACTGAAGGAGCACAGTCCAAAGGGAACGTCAGTCCTAGCTGGAGGAGTAGCGGGGTTGGCGGGAGGCGCAGCGGAAGCAGCGCTGGGAGCCGGGAGCCGACCGCCAGGTCCGCAAGGTCCGAAGAGTCGGCGCTCCGGCCCGCGCGGTACACACCCTGCTCGACCCGCCCCTCCCCGCGTGGGGCGTGCAACACCCGGCCTTCCACCGCGCCCTCTGCCTCCTCCGCACGCCTCCCCTTTAAGCGCGAGGCGCAGTTGGATTTGTGTCGGCCGAGGCAAGGCGCGACTCCCCTTTATGGCGGAGTCGGCAGCAGCGACTCTCACTGCCGCGGCGGCCGGGCGAGCGGAGCAGGAGGCCGAGCCTCGGGCAGCCGGCCGCCGTCACCGCAGCGGGGCCGGGGGGAGCGCGGCACACGCCGCGGCGGGGGCGGAGGAGTGGGCGGGCCCGGGCGGGCTGGGGGCGGGGAAGAGGGGGAAGGCGGGGAGCCGGGTCGCCAGCGCTCGGGTACGCCTCTGACTGCGGCGCGGCGGGGCGATGTGTGATTACCATGGCGAGGAGTCTCTGTCCGGGGGCCTGGCTAAGGAAACCCTATTACCTCCAGGTAGGCCGGCGGCGAGCCCGCCGGGCGCCCTCCCTCGCCGCGCGGGACTCGCCCGCCTCCCTCTTCCCTCCCTGGGTCGGCGCCCGCTCGAAACCCGCTGCCCCCTGCCGTCCGGCACCTGGCGGCGCGCCCTCCCCGGCAGCCCCGGCGCCGCAGACCCTACGGCGGCGCTGCCCGCGCCCCCCAACGGCTGCCCCGGCGCCTCTCGCGCCCTAGTCGCCGGGCTCCGGGGCCCGGGTCTTCTCGCCCGGGCTCGCCCTGGCTCCCCTAGCATCCCGAGAGCCCCGAGACGTGACCCGGGTGCGACCCTACGCCCCTAATAGTTGAGACTCTTTAGCCTGGGCTCAGGACGTGCGCCGGCTGCTCCCTGGTCTGGCGCTCTCCTCCCCCTCCCCTCTGGGCCCCGCAGGTCGGTTTTTCACGACTCTGTGTCTTCGGTCGGTGGTAGGAGAGGTGGTGTGTCATTCCACCATATTTTAGAAAATTATGGCAATTTGTCACATCAGTGTTTCCCCAAATCCCCGAGAAGCGACGTGTGTCTAGTGCTGAGCCCCTTGGTTCGGTCTTTCCATCACACTCGTGATTTAAATAGGAGGTAGGACTCAGAAGCCCGAAAGAGGCGGATGGGTGTTTGTTTCTAAAAGGAAACGGGACAGTGTCTGGTGCCGATCTCAAATACCCCAGCAATGCAAACGTAATTCTCAGTCATGTCATGTGTACTGTTCGCGTGTTAATCTTTCATGATTTCCCCGTTCCACCCTCTGTGCCGCTGCCGGTCTGTGTCTTCGAACCCTACTACTGCCTTCATGTATTGTCGGTCACCAGGGGGACCTAGTAGACACCGTGAGTAGCTGAGTGCAAATACATCACCCCAGTGGAAAAACAACTACAAATCAATGCCTCGCGTGGGTCAGCAGTGTTGTCTGCCTTCAGAGGACAGTATTCCTTTTACTGCTTACATTAAAAGGCTGAAGGTATTGATAGACTATTTGGGCATGTGAATTCATGCTCAGCTGGCGCTTTTATAAATTATTTTAAAAGTTGAAAAGAAGCCATCATGGGGCAAGTAAATCTTTCATTCTTGTTTGGAAATTGCATATGTAAATTGTTACCCTGCAGTGAATGATGTACTGCAAATTGGAAGCATGATTTGACAACCCATGATATAAAGAGTACAGGAGAAAACCTGAACGCCCTGAGTCCTTGTAGCAGCTCCAAGAGTAGTAATTATGCTTGAGTAACAGTAGAGTAACCTAGTGTAGAATTCAACCCAGGCCATATACCTCTTTGTAACCCTCTATGTGAACAAAAAAAAATCTTTCCAGACTCTCTCCCCAAAATAAGTTTATTGGGATATTTAAAATGTTTTTTGCTAAAACTAGGTATTTTAATTTTTTAGATTTTGTGGCAGACTTTATTTTAGACTTTGATTAGTTTGTCTCTAAATGTTCTCCAAAAATGTGGCTGTGACATGTTTTGGCACCATAGCTCAAGAGCATTCAGATTGGCTGAATTAAGATTAGTTTTACAAATAGTTTATGTTTCCATTAATGGCAGACATTTGGCAGTTCTGCCTTTCTGAATGTGCACATCATTATCTTTTACTAAATTAAGGTGAACTTGGATTTTAACCATTTCAAAAGGATTTGGGAGCATAGTGATATTTTAGTAGGCTACTTCTATATAAAATAATGATTAAATAGAAACATTAATTCTAGTATTATATTTGAGATAAATAAAATTTGGGAACCCAGGGGACTTGTGTCTTAATGTCTTAGTATTAGTACTTATTCTCTTTATGAATTTTCTTGTTAGTTGTCCCTCGCTATACTATTTCAATTTACCCAGTTTAAAAAAAAACAAAACATTGCTTAAGTGTCACCTTTTTCTGTTCCCTATTGTCTAAATGCCTCACCTTCTGCTTTTTAGAATTCCTCTACTACTAGGTGCTTCAACCTTGAAATTGTTTTGGGCAAAGTCAAAATATTTCCACCTGAGACTGTCATACAGCTACTCAAGTTTCTTAGCCACTGAAGATTGAATTAATATATACAGTACTCCCTTTCCTCTTTTATTGTTTTATTTTTCCTGAGACTAAAATCATGTTCTTTTAGGAACAGCATGAGGCCTGAGAACAGAGCTGAGCTTTGTTCACTTGTGCTTCTGTTTCATCATGACCTTGAAAAAGTTTCCTAACTTTTTTAGTTCCATAGTTTCCATATCATAAAATGGAGATTATAGTTATTAACTGAGTACATCACATGTGTAAAGTGAGGACAAGCTAGATGAAGTTAAATCTGTTTTGTGACATTTTTACTACACTTTAAATAGAAAAGCATGTCAATTTAAATGGTAGGTACATATAGGTAAATATGTTGAATTCCTTCATCCAAAGGTTCCTGGCTTCCCCCCCCATTTTATTTATTGAGCATTTATTGATATTGACCCAGGTGCACAATGGGGACTTATCATATTGACTAAGTCATTTACTTAATATTTGTTGGAGGCCTGTCACATGCCAGAAACTTTGTGAGGTAGTAGCAATTCTACTAGAGCTAAGCAAACATCTTTGTAATCCTCATGGAGCTTAAAGTCTAGTTAGAGACAATCATTAAATAATCTCAAAAATGTATAATGACAACAGTAAGTGCGATGAAGGAAAACGGAAGAAGCAAAAGACTACCTGTGAGGAAGAGAACAGTTTCTTGCTCTTTTAAAACCATTTTACTATAGAAATTTTTATACATACATAAGGCAGGAAAGAATAATGAACTCTCACATACCTATCACCTGCCCTCAACAATTACCAGTATTTTGTTTCATTTCTCCTCCCATTGTCCTCCTTCCAACTGAAGTGGGGTTTTTTTTTGGATTTTTTTTTTAATTTTTAATTCTAGTATAGTTAACATACAGTGTTATATTGGTTTCAGGTGTACAATATAGTAATACAATTCCATACATTACTCAGTGCTCATCATGATAAATGTACTCTTAATCCCATCACCTATTTCACCCATCCCCCTACCTGCCTCCCCTCTGGTAACCATCAATTTGTTCTCTATAGTTAAGAGTCTGGTTTTTGGATGGTCTCTTTTTTCCTTTGTTCATTTGTTTCTTAAATTCCATATATGGAATTTGTTTTTCTCTGACCAACTTAATTTCACTTAGCATTATACTCTCTAGTTCCATCCATGTTGTTGCAAATGGCAAGATGTCATTCCTTTTTATGGTGAATAATATATATATATATATATATATATATATATATATATATACATACATACACACACACACACACACACCACTTCTTCTTTATCCACTCATCTATCGATGGACACTTGGGCTGCTTCCATAATATAGGTATTGTAAATAGTGTTGCAGTAAACATAAGTGTGTGCATATCTTTTTGAATTAGTGTTTTCATATTCTTTGGATAAATTACCCAGGAGTGAAATTACTAGATGATAGGGTAATTCTGTTTTTAATTTTTAATTTAATAAAGTTTTATTTTTCAAAATGTACAGTTGGTGGGCTCTCTTCATGCATCTTCACCAGCAGCTGGGTCATCTCCACCCTTGGTATTTCTTGTGTAAATTACTTGAGTTCTGTGCTTTGAAACCAGTTTAATAAGTCCGCCCTGGCTAGGAACCTCGAATCTTCAGTTTCTCAGAGACAACAGCTGGGGTTATAAGCTAATAGCTGAGAACTTCCTTACAGAGTTTGTCATATGTCGCTTTGTCAAACAAGACCAGGTTATTGAGCCTGTGCCGAACTTTGCCTTTGGATCATTTCTTTTTAGTCTTACCCCCAGGTTTGTTCACTGGGTCTTTGTCTTTCTTGGTTGACTTTCTGGCATCTTTCTTCTTCTTGTCATCCTTGGGTGACATTGCAAAGCTCAGAGAACAACGGCCACCCCTGCAGCATCACTAAAAGACCAAAAGCTATTTTTAATTTTTTGAAGAATCTCCATACTGGTTTCCACAGTGGCTGCACCAGTTTGCATTCCTACCAACAGTGCAAGAGGGTTCCTTTTTCCCTACATCCTTCCCAACACTTGTTGTTTCTTGAGTTTTTGATTTTAGCCATTCTGACAGATGTGAGGCGATATCACATTGTGGTTTTGAGTTGCATTTCCCTGATGATGAGTGATGTTGAGCATCTTTCAATATGTCTGCTGGCCATCTATTTGTCTTCTTTGGAGAAATGTCTATTCATGTCTTTTGTCCATGTTAAAATTGGATTATTTGTTTTTTGGGTGTTGAGTTTTGTAAGTTCTTTATGTATTTTGGATACTAACCCTTTATCAAATATGTCATTTGCAAATACTCTCTCACATTCAGTAGGTTGCCTTTTAGCTTTGTGGATTGTTTCCTGTGCTGTGCAGAAGTTTTTATTTTGATATAGTCCCAATAGTTTATTTTTGCTTTTGTTTCCCTTGCCTCAGGAGACATATCTAGAAATATGTTGCTACAGCCGATGTCAGAGAAGTTACTGCCTGTGCTCTCTTCTAGGATTTTTATGGTTTTAGGTCTCACATTTAGGTCCTTAATCTATTTTAAATTTATGTTTGTGTATGGTGTAAGAAAGTGGTCCAGTTTCATTCTTTTTCATGTTGGTGTCCACTTTTCCCAGAACCATTTGTTGAAGAGACTGTCTTTTTCCCATTGCCTCCTTTGTCGAAGATTAATTGACCATATAATCATGCTCTCTGAGCTCTCTGTTCTGTTTCGTTGATTTATGTGTCTATTTTTGTGCCAGTACCATACTGTTTTGATAGCTACAGCTTTGTAGTGTATCTTGAAATCTGAGATTGTGATACCTCCAGTTTTGTTCTTTTTCAAGATTGCTTTGGCTATTCAGGGTTTTTTGTGGCTCCATACAAATTTTAAGATTATTTGTTCTAGTTCTGTGAAAAATGTTGTTGGCATTTTGTTAGGGATTGTGTTAAATCTGTAATTTGCTTTGGGTAGTGGACATTTTCATAATACTTGTTCTTCCAACAAACTAAAGTATTTTGAAACAAATCTCAGATATCACATCATTCCATCCAAATACCTTATTATGCATTTCTAACAGATAAGGATATTTTTAGACATAATCACAATACAGTTATCATACCTAACAAATTTGATAACAGCTCCTTATTTTTCTCTGCCCTCCTTCTGGATATGCATTACCCTGAGAGGACTGACTAAATATGCTATGGTGTGGGCTTACTGTGATTCAAGAGGGTCTCTCGGCAAAAACAAAATAAAACAAAAAACTACCCCCTCACCAGCTTGTTCATGCTGGAAAGTGTTCATCTAGGGAAACTAATTCTCATTTTGTGTTTTGGGAGAATGTCTTAGAAAATAAATGTCTGGTTTAAGTAACATTTTCATGTAAATGTATTATTTTATTTAGAATGAAGATGCATTAGTTAACAGGTGTAAAAGATCCTGCTTTGTTTTGGGGATAGGGGATGGAGTGAAGAGTACAGAAGGAATTGGATTTCAAAGATGGAGGGGAGGGATGAAGGGCCCAGCAAGAAGAGATGGAGGTTGCAGAAACCAGCTTTATATAGTTGTAATTTTATTGTTTGTCTTCAACTGGGTGAAGTCAAAAAACAGTTATGTCCTGAAGTGTTGAGGCCTCAGGGCTTGCAAGTTCTTTTCCTCCTACAATTTACAGGGGAAGAAAATGTTAAGCAGTTGACTTAATTATAAAGGACTTTCAATCCCGGTGTTTTTATTGATCCAGATAACACTGTGGTAATTGATAATGCTTCTAGAGAACTATAGCATTATGCAATTAATGATATATTTTCAGCTATAATATGGATTAAATAGGCATTTATGGGCTAGTGTGGGGGCCTAATCACTGTTTAAAGCTTTGTTTATATAACAAAAGAGATTCTATGGCTTGTGAAGAAGAATTGTGTGGTATATCCACATAGTAGAATATTATTCAGCAAAAAAGAGGAATGAAGAACTGATGTATACAGTAACATGGATGAAACTTGAAAATATTAAACACATGAAAGAAGCCAGCTGTAAAATACCACATACTGTATAGTTCCATTTATATGAAATCTCCAGAAAAGGCAATTCTATAAAGACAGAAATTGGATTAGTTGTTGCCTAGGGCTGGGAGGGTTGGGGGGAAATGGATATGAGGTTTATTTTGGGGTAATAGGAATGTTTTAAAACTGAGACTGGTGATGGTTGTACTCTATGAATATAGTAAGAACCATCGAATTGCATACTTTAAATGAATAGAATGTATGGTTTGTGAATCATATCTCAATAAAGCTGTGAAAAAAAAAAAAAGGAACTGAGTTTATCTCATTGATGTGGTCCATTTCTCTGACCCTGTTGCAGATTCGACCAATGCCAGCTTTTTGATGCAGGGAGTACTTCTTCTAGAGAAGTGGTGCAGGTGTACTGTTTGTCTGTGGGGCCTCTCTGTCGGCCAGGAGGGTTTGCGACCTGCAAACACTTACCTGAGCAACCAGCTTCTCATGGCCAGGCATCATTCTCAGAGCATACTAACTTAGAGTTCCATCCTTCCCAGCCACTTTGTTGAAACCTTACCTGAGAAACAGTGCTTCCTGGGCTGGCTAACCGTTGTATCACATTGAGTAGAGTCCTGCATCAGAGATCGGAAACTGTGGGTGTATTAACCCGTTCAGACCATTTTCAGGCAGTGTTTTTCTTCCACACACCATTATGATACTACTTGTGGGCTGCTGGGTGTAGTGACCCAGAATGACACCTGCGTGTATCTATTTTTAGCAGTGTGTTTTCTACAAATTAGGATCTACTTTGTTTAGGGTTTACTCAAGTCTGAGTAACTGACTGATAACACAGCCCTATAATTCCTTGGTTTTAGTTTAGAATACCTTCTTCCTTCTCACTATCATTAAGTTCTGGAAGAATGAAAGTGAAGACAATTTAGAGCGATTCTCTGTATTTAGATTATACACATTTTCCATTCTAGTCATTCTGTCTGCATGCCCTGTTGCATTGAAGAAGCTGCTGCAATTATAATGGAATTTGAAGTTTGAGATATGTGGGTACTTCTAAAGGTTTTTAAGCTCTTTAGATTGCTAAAGTTTTATATTTCTTGAGGCATCTTCTTAAAAATGACTAACAGTTTCAATTATGTGTTCAGTAGGTCTGTCATGAAGGAATGGATAGATAGCATGTTCTAATTAGGGTGTGGGCTCTTGTTTAACATTTCTGATACCAGGCTCTTTGGCTTATATTAGTACTGTTTTTCAAACATGACTGCTGTAGATGGTTTGCTTCTTTATGGCTTAGTGTGGCTATTTTGTGGGATTTAATGCCAGATGGGGTTACTGATCTAGATTAACTGGAAGTAAGTGATGATGTTGACAAATACGGTACTAAGAGTGTTATGGCTTCTTGCCCATTTTCAGCCTCCAGGATTATTTTAAATCTAAAGATAATTAGAGCAGGTGGTGGTTCCCTATTCCTGAAAGGCTATAGGTGGTGTGGTTCTCATCATGTTTGTTAGACCTGCTGTTCAGAGCTAAATTTTTGTCTTTGCCTGAAACTAAATCTCTAAAACTATGATTAGCTTCCTGAGACTGGTCAGTATATTGAGAGCATATGCATTCCATAATGTCTTAAATTCAAGCATAAAATTATAATGTAGCCATTTATATTACCATTAGTTGCTTTTTGCTTTTTACCTCTGTTAGGAACTCAAACAAATGACGAATTCTCAGACAAACTGCATCCTCACCATACTTTCAGGTTGTAGCATACAGTAACAGTGTTGGTTTCTTCATTGTCATCTTTCCAGTGCTGCCCTGGTTTTCATTTTGATGGGTTATAGAGTTGTTTTGTATTCTCTGTAGTTCGTTCGTTCTTTCTTTCTTTCTTTTTCCTTCCTTCCTTCCTTCCTTCCTTCCTTCCTTCCTTCCTTCCTTCCTTCCTTCCTTCCTTCCTTCCTTCCTTCTGCAGTTAGTCACATTTTAATATTTCCATTTTTTTAAAGATTTATTTATTTAAGATAGAGTGAGTGTGCATGCAGGGTGCGGGGAGGGGGGGAGCAGTGGGCAGAAGGAAAGGGAGAGAGAGTCCCAAGCGGACTCTGTGCTGAGTGTGGAGCCCGACAAGGGGCTGAATCTCATGACCCTGAGATCATGACCTGAGCTGAAACCAAGAGTCAGGCGCTCAACCGACTGCCACCCAGGTACCCCAATGTTTTAATTTCTTGAAATTGCTTTGAAACAATACTGTACCATTCTGTTAAATACTATATTTTTACATCATTTGGTTGAAAAGCTTAATGTCTCACATTTTTAACGTATTTCTAGACATTCAGATATTTTGCGAATAATTTTTTAAAAATTTTAATCTACAAAGTATATGAATTTAGAAAAACTAGGATATTGTAATGTGAACATATTTGAAAAAAACCCCAAAATATTAGTAGATGAATTTTTCTTTAGAAATAAGTATTTCTTTTGGCAGGGGGAGTTGACTGAATATTTCATGAAATTAAATTGTTATCTTTTTAATTTTTTAATTTTTATTTTTTTGAAGATTTTATTTATTTAACAGAGAGAGAGAGACAGAGATAGTGAGAGAGAGCATGAGCAGGTAGGAGAGGGAGAAGCAGGCTCTCTGCCGAGCAGGGAGCCCAATGTGGGGCCTGATCCCAGGACTCTGGGATCATGATCTGAGCCAAAGGCAGAGGCTCAACCTACTGAGCCACACAGGCACCCCAATAATTATCTTTTTTAGATGTGATTCTGATATTGTGGTTATTTTTTTTCTTTTGTTTTGTTTTTTATTGTGACTCCAAACATATAAAATTCATGATCTTACCATTTTTAAGTGTATGGTACGTTAGTGTTAATATATGTACATTGTTGGGGTGCCTGGGTGGCTCATTCGGTTAAGCGTCTGCCTTTAGCTCAGGTCATGATCCCAGGGTCCTAGGACTGAGCCCTGCATCAGGTTCCCTGCTCAGCGGGGAGCCTGCTTCTCCCTCTCCAACTCCCGTTCGTGCTCTCTGTTGCTATCTCTGTCTCTCTCTCTCAAAGAAATAAAAAAACGTATATATATATATGTATATATACACACACACACATTGTTGGCAACAGCTGTCTGGAACTTTTTCATCTTGCAAAACTGAAACTCTGTGTTTATTAAACAGCAGCTCCCCATTTCCCCCTCCTTGCCAGCTTGGTAACCACATTCTACTTTCTGTTTCTATGAGTTTGACTTCTTTAGATATCTCATATAAGTAGAATCATACAGTATTTGTTTTTTGTGACTGACTTATTTCACTTAGCATGATGCCCTCAAGATTCATCCATCTTGTACCATATGACAAGATTTCCTTCTTTCTAAAGGCTGAATAATATTCTATTGTATGTGTATACCATGCTCTCCTTATCCATTCATCAGTCACTGGACATTTAGGTTGCTTCCACCTCTTGGCTATTGTGACTAATGCTGCAGTGAACATGGGAATGCTAATATCTCTTTGAGATCCTGCTTGCAATTATTTTGGACATATACCCAAAAGCGAGATTGCTAAATCATTGGGTAATTCTGTTTTTAGTTTTTTGAGGAAACTCCATACTGTTTTTTTTTTTTTTTAAGATTTTATTTATTTATTTGACAGAGAGAGACACAGCGAGAGAGGGAACACAAGCAGGGGGAGTGAGAGAGGGAGAAGCAGGCTTCCCGCCGAGCGGGGAGCCCGATGCGGGGCTCGATCCCAGGACCCGGGGATCATGACCTGAGCCGAAGGCAGACGCTCAACGACTGAGCCACCCAGGCGCCCCCTCCATACTGTTTTTTATTGTGGCTGTACCATTTACATTTCCACCAGCAGTGCATAAGGGCTCTCTCTCCTTGCCAGCACTTGTTCTTTTCTGTTTTGTTTATTTATTTATTTATTTTGATAGTGGCCATACTAATAGGTGTGAGGTGGTATCTCACTGTGTTGTTGTTGTCAGTTTTTGTTTTGTTTTGTTTCTTTGAAGATTTTATTTATTTGAGAGAGAGGGAGAAGCAGATTCTCTGCTGAGCAGAGAGCTGCACGCAGGGCTTGATCCCAGAACCTTGAGGTTATGACCCGAGCTGAAGGCAGATGCTTAACCAACTGAGCCACACAGGTTCCCCTCTCACTGTGGTTTTGATTTGCATTTCCCTGATGATGAGTGATGCTGAGCATCTTTTTATGAGCTTGTTGGCCATTTTCATGTCTTCTTTGGAAAAAGTTCCTTCTTGATTTGTTTCAGATTGATGTCTTTTCAATAGGGTTATGGATTATTATAAACAGAGTTCCCCTTTCTGTCCTAAGAACTGAGTAATCATGTTTGAGGATATTCTTGCAAGAGAGATTTATAATATGCTAACAACCTTCTGAATTAATTACTGCATCCATTTCAGACCTGCATGGTGTCAGAGTCACAGACTTAGAGATCCTAGAGCTGGCACCACAAGTTTTACTGCCTGCCCCCAATTGCTTGAAAATTAGAGCTTGTTGTTTATATTAAATTTAAAATCTTTTTTAAAATTTATTTATTTATTTATTTGACAGACAGCGAGAGAGGGAACACAAGCAGGGGGGAGTGGGAGAGGGAGAAGCAGGCTTCCAGCTGAACAGAGAGCCTGATGTGGGGCTCAATCCCAGGACCCTGGGATCATGACCCGAGCTGAAGGCAGACGCCCAGTGACTGAGCCACCCAGGTGTCCCTTAATTTAAAATCTTGATCAACATGCCAACCTCTGTACCATTGATTAGATCCAGCTTTTGAATAAAAAGTGCTAAAGGACTTTTTTGAGATAATGGGGAAATTTGAAAATGGACTATACATTGGATAGCATTATTGTATCATTGTTAAATTGCGTTATTTAGGAGAGTGTCCTTATTTTTAGACGGTGTAAACTGAAATGTTTAGGGTAAAAAATACCATAGTGTTGATAATTTACTTATAAATAGTTCAGGAAAATTATTTGTATATGCATATATAAAGAGCAGGGTGTCTTAACCTCAGCACTATTGACATTTTGGGCTGGATAATTCCTTGTTGTGTGGGGCTCTGTTTTGTAGGATGGTTAGCAGCATCCCTGGCCTCTACCCACTAGATACTAGTAACACCCCCCAGTAGTGACAATCAAAATATGTCCAGACATTGCCATATGTTCTCTGGGAGGCAAAATTGTTCCTAGTTGAGGACCACTGATACAGAGAAGAAGAAAGCAGGAGAGGTAGAGATATTTATGTATGTTTAGAGAGAGAACGAGAGAGTAAGCAAATACAGGACAGTGTTAGCAATTGGTGAATATAGGTAAAGGGTATTTTTTTATACTATTCTTTTAAATTCTCTACAGATTTAAAGATTTTCAAAATAAAAGGTTGGGGGAAAATAAATCAGACTGGATTTCATAATAACTGACTATTACTGGAAGATGTGTGAATTCTGGCCAAAGTTACATTAAGGATCAAGAAAATGAGATTTGATAGAGCACATATCAAGTCAGTAATTAAAGAAAGTGTGTTCATTTTCCAGTGATCCTGGAACATTTTACCACAAATTTAGCAGCTTAGACCAATACCCATTTATAGCCTTATCTCACAGTTCTGCAGGTTAGAAGTCTGGGCACAGTTTGGCCTGGCTCGTTCTTTGCTCCAGGTTTCAAAGGTTGAAAATCAAGGTGTCACTAGGGTTGACTTTCTGGAGCTCTGGAGATGAATTGGCTTCTGCACTCTTTCAGGTTGTTGTCAGAATTCAGTTCCAGGGCGCCTGGGTGGCTCAGTCATTAAGAGTTTGCCTTCGGCTCAGGTCATAATCCCAGGGTCCTGGGATCGAGCCCCGCATGAGGCTCCCTGCTCAGCAGGAAGCCTGCTTCTCCTTCTCCCACTCCCCCTGCTTGTGTTCCCTCTCTTGCTGTGTCTCTGTCAAATAAATAAATAAAATCTTTAAAAAAAAAAAATTCAGTTCCACACTGTTGTAGGACTGAGGTGTCCATTCCCTTGCTGGCTGTTGGCTGGGGTGGTTCTCAGCTTCTAGAGGCCACCTACATTCTTTGGTTCATGGCTCCCTTTCTCCATCTTCAAAGCCTGCAAGAGTGGTAGAGTCCTCTGCATGCTTCAGCTCTCTCTGATTTCCTCTCTGCCTCATGCTCTGGCTCTTCTGCCTTTCTCTTCTGCTTTTAAGGGCTCGTATGATTACATTGGGTACACCCAGATAACCCAGAATATTTACTTTAAAGTCACTTGATTAGTAACCTTAATTCCAGCTGCAAAGTCCCTTTATTGCAATACCTAGATTAGTGTTTGATTCAGTAACCAGGGGGTGGGAATCTTGGGAGACATCTTTAGAATTCTGCCTACCACAAAAAGCATACAACTGAATTCTGACAATTAAAAAAATAAATTATTTCCTAAAATATTTTATACGTGTCTTTCCCATTACTATTAGGTTTAAAGATGGATATTGTCATAGAATAGATTTTATAAGAGAGTAGTGTTTTTTTTAAGTTTATTTTTTTTAGTAATCTCTACACCCAACGTGGGACTTGAACTCATGATGCCAAGGTCAAGAGTTGCATACTCCTCTGACTGAGCCAGCCAGGCACCCCAAGAGATTTGTATTTATCCCTCCAACAATTACTATGGGAAGAATCATGGATATTTAATAAAGAAGAAAATGCAAATCGCTGGTGAACATCACATGCAAAACTATTTGTTTTTACAACATACTATTCTTAAAACTTTTGTACCCTTACACAAACGAAAGTAAGAGCACAAAAATTTCACTTTATGAACTCTAAGAAAACTTTCTTAAAATGTAACTTACTTCCCTTTATAACATAATTAATTAGAATTGTTCTTTACCCCCTTGTTTTGTTTTTAACGTGCCAGCTGACATTTTCAGGCACACCTGATCAGTAGAACTAAATTTGTCCCCAGTGAAGGCAGAGCCTAGTTATTACCCTTGTCTTGTCCTTTGTCCTGAGCATATACTCAGGTTGTGCAGTGTAGTGCACATGTATTTACATGTATTCAAAAATATTCTGTAATCACTCTGAGATTCTGAGCTCTGGTAGCATACACTCCTGTCTCTCTTGCATTCCTGTTCTTTATTCTCACCACCACCACGACCACCATCTTATCACCGTCTTCATAAATGAGGCCTTTGCCACTCCCGTGCCTTCCAGTCTGCCAGCACCCTCTGGCTTCCCTCCTTTCCCTACTGAGTCAGGATGCCATGACCTGTCATTTCAGCTGTTCTTCATTGGCTCATTTACCAACTCCTTGTTGCCCTGACCTTCTTTCGTTCTTTCCTGGTACTCCTGCCCTTTCCTTTAGTCTCTTCAGTCCTTTGCTCCCCGCTTCCCCCAGGACTTCAGCCTTCTCCAGCTTCTCATTTTGTACAGTTTCTATGGGGTAATTGCAGCTCTTCACATGGGTTTTACTACAACCCAAATATTAATGAGTCTCAGTGTTGTATCACCAGGCCAAACATCTCCCCCAGAACTTTAGATTTGCACTTCCAGCTGCTTATTTGATATCTCCCTTTAGATGGCACTTCATATTTTTTAAACATTTTTTATTTAAATTCAATTAATTAACATATAATGTATTATTGGTTTCAGAGGTACAGGCCTATGATTCATCAGTCTTATATAATACCCAGGGCTCATTACATCACATGCCCTCCTTAATGTCCATCATCCAGTTACCTCATCCCTCTGCCCCTCTCCTCTCCAGCAAACCTGTTTGTTTCCTATGATTAAGAGCCTCTTATGGGGCACTACGTATTTAACATGTCCTAACCTAAATTCCACCCCCCTTGAAACTTGCTTCTTTCCCTGTTTCAGTTAGTGATACTCTCCAGTTACTCAAGAGCATTTCCCGGATGATTAATAATGATGAGTACCTTTTCATGTACCCACTGGCCATCTGTCTCCTGCTGGTACCATGATTATCTCCTGTCTCATTGGACCCACTATAATGGCCCCCAGAATGGCCTTCCTGCCTCATTTATCCCTTTTAGCTCCATCTTCCACATTGCTTCTAGAGTAATCTTCCCCCAAATGCACATCTGACCTAGTCTCCCTCCCTGCTAGTGAAATCCTTTAGTGGCTTTCCTACCGTCTTCAGGAGATGATGCAGAGTTCTGAGCATGGCCCTTCATTTCTGGTCCCTTCCCGTCCTGCTATTTCATTCCTGCCACCACCACCTCATGCACCGTTTGCCCTAGCAATCCTGAAAAACTTCCAGCTTACCAACACACCATGCTCATGTGTCAGCCTGTCTACCCTCCCCCACCTTTTCTCCTTTGCCCTAGAATGCCCTTCCCCCATTTCCCTGCATTCCTCTCTACCTGGTTTATTCTCAGTTTTCTACTTGTCCTTCAGGTTTCAACTCTAAGAGGAAGTGACCTTTTAGTAGTCCTTCCCTAAGACCCCACACACCCTTATGTGCCACTTCTGTGCCCCAGACTGTGTGCATGATAGCCGGCACATACTTCTCTTGCTGCGTTTGTGATACTGGTTTGTCATCACTGGTTTTCATAGCTTTCTTCCGCCCCAGACTGTGATTTCCTTGAGAGCCAAGATGTCAGTTGCCCTTTTCTATCTCCTGTGCCTAACCCAGAGCAGATGTTCAGTAAATGTTTGTTGAATGAATGAATCAGCATAAACACTGGTAGAGACAGTTTTATGGGGCTGATTAGATTAATTTAAAAAAAGATTTATTTATTTTATTATATTTTAATGAAGTTTTTATTATTTATTTTAAATTTTATTTGAGAGAGAGAGCAAGAGAAAGAAAGCATGAGTGGAGGTGGGGAGGAAGGGGGGGTAGAGGAAGAGGAAGAAGCAGACTCCCTGCTGAGGAGGGAGCCCGATGTGGGGCTTGATCCCAGGACCCCGTGATCATTACCTGAGCCCAAAGCACACGCTTAATGACTGAGCCACCCAGGTGCCCCTTATTTATTTATTTTAGAAAGAGCAAGCGCTCATGAGGGGGGAGGTCAGAGGGAGAGGGAGAAAAGCAGACTGCCCACGGAACGCGGAGCCAGAGACCACAGGCCACACAGGGTTGATCTCATGACCCCAAGATCATGACTTGAGCTGAAATCAAGAGTCCAGTGCTTAACTGACTGAGCCACCCATGTGCCCCTAGATTAATTCTTTATACAAAAGAAAACATATATACAACGAGTAAAATAATATAGCTGAGCTTATGATACAAATGATGTCTCCCCTTCTACTTCTCTGTATCCCCAGCTTTACTCCTGAAAGGTAGCCTCTTTGAACCTCCTATCTTTTGGGATTTCCTGGTGGCTACATCTCTGTGTCTAGAAACTGTACACATCCTAGGAGGTGCTTTGTTCTCATATACTTTTTTATATCTTAAAATGTTTATTTTTGTCAGAATAGCTGGTGATTTTCTGTTTCTGGTTTATTACTATAAGTGTTCCCTCTCCATAAAAATTCATTCAAAATTATTCCGATACACCTTTAATGTCTATTTTATGTAAGTCACAATATATATGTAATAGATTAATATAGTCATAAGTTTACATGGAACATAAATAAGTAAATGTACAAATGTCAGGGATTTGGGCTCTAAGATATTTTCCTGAGAGGGTTGTATAATCAAAAAGATTTGGGGCTACTGCTCCAAATAATAGGCTTTTATCTGTTTTGTTTTTTTAAAGATTTTATTTATTTATTTGATAGAGAGATAACACAATTAGGGAGGAGGGGCAGAGGGAGAGGGAGAAGCAGGCTTCCCGCAGAGCAGGGAGCCTGATGCGGGACTCCATCCCAGGACTCTGGGATCATGACCTGAGCCGAAGGCAAACACTTAACCTACTGAGCCACCCAGGCGCCCCTTATCTGCTTTTTTGATTGATCAACTTTAGATATTATCCATTGACTTTCCACTTAAAAAACTAATGTTTAGCTTTCTAACACTACAGTCATCTCATTCTCTCTTCCAGTGTTTGATATAGTAGTTAATTTTACTTCCTCTGCTGCTTAACTTAGTAACTTTAGATAACGACAGCTCTATTTCTCATTTCATCCACTTATGACAGTCTTTGTTGACTCCTCCATTTTAAAAAATGGGCATTAGAACATGCGCTTCTTTTTCCATCTGTTTTTCTCACTTTCTGTCAGCAACACTTATTTTACATTGTCAAGGTTGATAACTTTTATATTTTGTCCTGTTACCAAGGACAACCAAGTCTCCATATAAGTTGAATCTAAAAGATGGAAACTATAAATAGTATCATACTGTCATGACCTGTTAATTTTTCCAGAAAGGAAAGTTTCCCTTATGAACCTGAGACCCATTGACTGCAGCCTGAAGTTACTTTCTCCTTGTCTGGAAAGCAGGTAGAATTAACAGACAAGGACAAATGCCTCTTGTTATTAAGCAGATTACTGCAAGGATTTGTCCTTTTCCAGAAGCTAAATCATACTTCTGCCAGGAGGGAAGAGAACATGTGATGTTTGTACATTCTCTATAAAAAGTTCCTTTTTGCTTAGAAATTATGCTTGCTTACTTTTTAATATTCCAATTAAAGAGTAAAAATTTTGTCAAAGCCTAGCCTTTGGGATCTGTAATGAAGTAACAAGAGTTATAATTTGTGATTACCATAGGCCACAATTTCTTCCCTGAGCAGTCAATATACCTTATTTTTCTGGATGGTTACCTGGTCAGCTATAGGGAGCGGACATTTCTTCTGACATCTGCCCCCAAATGCAAGTGAACTGAGCTAGTTCTGGAGTGCTGGACCATTTGAATAATGAGAACAACTATCATCTTTAGGGAGAGTAGTACAGGTAGGAAGGGGCCATCATTTGGTGCCACATTTATAGAAAATAAGAGTGAAACATTTTTGGCCAGTCTTTCTTTTAGGATCCTGAAATTTATGTCTTGAAGCCAAAGTATCAAAGCTAGTTCTGGCCTAAGATGAAGGGCATCTCTATTTATAGTAACCCCTAAAATATGATTCTATAAATATTTAGTGCAGAACCAATTTGTGTGCTAGGATTACATTTTCTTCTCTCTAGGGCTGGGGTTATGAAGCCTGGACTCTCAAGATTCTGTGATTGGTAACAACTAGATCCTCTTTTCTCATACTCCATTAAATCCTTATAATCGGGGTACATGTAAGCTTGCTTCATATTTGAAATGTAGCTTTTTTGTGCCTTTTTTCCCCCAGGGAGTTTCTCACTGCCTTTCTTCTTCTTTTTCTTCTTCTTCTTCCTCCTCCCCTTCTTCTACTTCTTCGGGCAAAATATATCTTTGTCATGGCCTCACTTCTTCTCTACTCTCAGTTGTATTTATTCTGTGGAATTCCCCTGTGTACCCAAATGCTTTTCTAGGCTACCACACAGCTGTCTTCCAAGGATTTCCATCCACTCTTCTGGGTTGGAATCACTGTTCTCAGGAACCTGTGTCTCCCACAGGATCCACTTCCACTATCCTGATTTATTCCATCATTTTACTGGAATATGTCCTGAAATGAGTTCTTTAAAAGGATACGTGGGAAATAAACTTTGAGTCCTGTCTAAAACTATCTGTATTGTACCTTCATACTGATTTGTGTTGAGTTGGGTGTAGCATTCGGGGCTGAAAATAATTTCCTTCAGAAAATGTGAAGACATGGTTCCATTATCTTCTAACATCCTCTATTGCTGACAAGAAGCCATTTGTCAGTCATTTCTGGGTGACCTGTGTTTCTGTTCAGGGTCTCCTTTTTATACTTGTTTTGGAATTCTATGAGGAAATGTATAGATGTGGATCTTTTATCAGTTAGTTGTATTGAGCACTCACTGAGCCCTTTCAGTCTTAAGACTTGGGTCTTTCTTCAGCTCTGGGTAATTCTACTATTTCTTAAATAGTTTTCCCCTCTCTTTTTTTCTGTTTTTGGATTGGCTCTTTATGTCTCTTATGGTCTCTCTATTATTTCTGTATTTTTATCCATATGCTCTTGTTCTGTACTTCTCAATTTGGCTTTCCAGATCATCTGTTGATTTACTTTCCTTTTCTAATCACCCTTTAAATTCTAAGAACTTTTAATTTAAAGAGTTCTTCCAAGTTCTTTGTTCCTTTTTTGTGGTTTCCTATTCCTATTTTATATGGGTGCAATACTCTCTTGAATCTTTTGATTATAGTAGTTTTCCTTAAATGTTGTCTTATGTCCCTTAATTATATTTGTTCTCCCCAGGGTTCTTTTTTCTATTATTTTTTCTATGTGTTTTTCTTAGTTGTTTCTCGTGCTGATTGTTTTCCCCATGTGCCTGGTAGTCCCTGGTTGTCTATTCGTATTTTACTTAATTAATTAATTTTTGTTAAGATTTTATTTATTTATTTGTCAGAAAGAGAGCACAAGCAGGCAGACAGGCAGGCAGAGGCAGAGGCAGAGGGAGAAGCAGGCTCTCCGCTGAGCAGGGAGCCCAATGCGGGGCTCGATCCCAGGACCCTGGGATCACGACCTGAGCCGAAGGCAGACGCTTAACCAACTGAGCCACCCAGGCACCCCTGTCTATTCATAGTTTAGAAATAAGGACTGAGGAACTGGTGTGGATTTTCTATGCCATTTTAAAAGCTGGTCTCTTTCCCCCCCTAGACCCATCACCTGTGTGGATGGCTGACTGAGCCCTCTGTGAAGAGCGAGATGCCTTGGCTGGCCTGCTTGCTCTAGGCCTATGCTCGGACTCTGCCTTTGTGCTAGAGGAGTGCTCTACTGTGGGTAGACTGTACTCCCACTAGATGCCTTGGCTTTCCCCAGGTCATTTGTTCTTTCAGCTATCAGGCTTTTAGACCGAGAGTTAATGCCAGGCTGCCTGTGATCTGTGTGGGGGTGGGGGAAGCAGATGGGGATGCCAACCAGCACAGTTCCAAGTACAGACCTTCAATTATTCCCACTGTCTTCAGCCCCACTTTTCCCTTCTCTCCTCCCTTGTACCTGCTGGCCTGGAGCCCAGAGCCATCAGGTGTCCCTGGGCAGATTGGCTGTCTAGATTCCTTCTAGCATTCCAACAAGCATTTTGGCTTCCAGCTCCTCTTAGCTCGCCTCGTGACTGTGTCTTTCTCTGCCTGTCTCATCCATCACCACAATTCCATCTGCTTTTTGAATTCTAGAAATTTGTTGTATCCTTCATCCACTGGTGAACCCCTTAACTTCTCTTTCCTTTTGCTATTATAGGTTTATTGCCTCTTTTGTCTCCCTTACTTGAGTGTGGTTTTGTAAGCTTTGGGTAGTAAGCACACATCCTCAACCTACCATCTTGAACTAAAAGTCCTGATATGAATTTTAAACTATCTCTCTTATGAATATTTACCTAACCTGTTTATCTTCATGGCTGCAGTGTCTATTTAAGCATTGCATAATTTATAAATTATTTCAGTAAAGTAAGGCAAGAGAATGAGAGTAAATAACTTCAGAGGGATAAAGATCTAATGGCACAATTTTTCAGAAAGTCTTGTATAATAGCAGCAGTTTATTTTGGAAAAAAATGAGAGAAAACTGCTCAATTAAAGATTAGAGTCTTAAAATTAACATCAGTTTTGAAAAATAGCCTGATTTCTATAGGCTGTTGTCAACAAGGATATCACCTGCTCTCTATCAGGTAAGCACTGAACTTGTAGCAGTGACTTAATAGATCTCTGCTCTCAGAATTCACATGTTGCTTTGGGGAGTTTCAGGAGTTGTTTTGGCACTGATGGGTAAGTAATAAATGAATTTTAAAAATAAGCAACAAAAACATTGGGCAGCTATGTGCACAATGCAAATAAGAAAATAGGTGACCTGCTAATGAGTGTCAGGACATCTCTTTGGCCAGCTGGTTGGAGAACCTTGCTGTGGAAGGGATGGTTATCTGAGATCTGACTAAAGTGCAGGGGACAGCCCGGCAAAAACTGGGATCTTGGCATTACCACCAGACAGCATATCCTTTCCATTTTACTCAGTGCTTCCTACCCTTTGGTTTTGATCGTATGTCTGTCCTATAAAGATTTTTATATTAATGTAATGAATTGCTTAAACATTTCATAGCTTTTAAATAGCACTTGGGTGGAATAAAAGACTCATGAGATAATTTATTCCCCTAGGACGGAGGAGGGATAAACAAGCCTTTTTATACTGTGATAGCAGAGTGGTTTGGTAAATATAAGGCCTTAATTATTATGCTTTAAGCAACAACTTAATTTGCTTCAGGCTAGTTCTTAGCTTGTAAGTGGGGTTCGTCCTTTGATATATCATGTTGCTATTTTTGTGCTTGTCATTTTGCTCTCACAGTTTCTCTCATCAAAAAGCATTTACTGCTCACTTCCGTGGAATCCCTGTGCTGGTGTTGATACAGTGGGCTGCAGATGCACATTAACTTTTATCTTTAAATTGGGTACACTTTTCAAGGAGTATGGGGCATAGATGGTTTGAGGGAGCCAATTTGTAGATCTTTAAATTCCCCATGTACTTTTCCTAACATTGTTCTGCCTAAGAATATGTTTATGATGGAGGTGCAGGGTCTGCCCCCCGCTTCTCATTCACTGTTGCCCTTCTCACACTATTAAGAAAGAAAGGCATACTGCTCTATCTCAGATCTCACAAAGGTCCTTGGATATAAAAACACCAGGGCGCCAAAGGGCAAAATTGAAAAGATTGGTGTCTGTGTGAAGATAGTGGATGACTAAGTGATACTATCTCACGTAATGATAGATAAAAGTTCCTTTTGCAATTCAAGTAGTTGCCATTTTTTTTTGCTCTCATGAAACTGAGTGAAGAACCTAATTGATTTGTTTGCTGATTAACTAATATACTATTAAGTATATTTTTGGTGGTATATGACTGTTATCTTTTTTTAACGTCGTTCAAAAATTTTTGAAGAATTGAGAGACAGTTGCTCTAACAAGATTTCCATTCTCCTCTTCTCATTTATGTGAAACAGGTTTCTCACCATTTAACTTTATGAAAACTAAAAGTAGGGATAGAATTAGTGCCGAACACTATTTCATCCTGACGATAAGTAATAGTCACTGCATGGAAATGTGAACTAATTGAAGAAGAAAAACCTCACCCATCTCTTTTCTAATTTTTTAACTTTATTTTTTAATGAGTTCAGGATTATATATATACAGTATGCCGTGTTATAATACCTTTGTGGCTCTATGATAAAAATAACTCAGGGACATATGGAATTCAAGCTAATTTGCATAACTGTCACAAGAAAAAAAGCTTTGATTGTATTTCTGAAATAAGTATTTTCATTTAATTGCAGAATCTCAAAACAGCATTAGATGTTGGCCTTGTTTTATTTTTTTTTTGTTTTAAAAAAGTTTATTTAGGGCGCCTGGGTGGCTCAGTCGTTAAGTGTCTGCCTTCAGCTCAGGTCATGATCCCGGGGTCCTGGGATCGAGTCCCACATCGGGCTCCCTGCTCGGCAGGAAGCCTGCTTCTCCCTCTCCCACTCCCCCTGCTTGTGTTCCTGCTCTCGCTGTCTCTCTCTCTGTCAAATAAATAAATAAAATCTTTAAAAAAAAAAAGTTTATTTAAACACTAAGCTAGCTAAAAACACTTTTGAAAGGTTGAAACACAATTGATATAGAAAAGGCTTTCCCTCTAATCTCAATTTAACATAAATGGAAGAGGTGAAGGGGGAAAGGTAGACAATTTCTTCAGCAGCATACATGGCTAAATCCATCAGCCACCTTAAACTGGAATGTCCATTACTGATCCCATTAAAAAGCATTGGGCAAATATCCAAAGTTACCCACTTCATAAACCAGAAGACAACAATTTTAGGGTTACGATAAGTAAAATATTTTTGAAACACTTCAAAAACTTTATCATTAAACTATGGGAATCATCTCTTACTTGTAAAAAAGAAAGGTATAAGAGAAAGTAAAAGACATTTAAACTAAACTGATTTTTAATCCTTTGAACAAAAGAAATGAAAAATAATGGTTAATTAGCTAAGCTTTGTGCTCTAACCAAACTAATTAATTATGGTGATTTTAAATGGCAACAGCCCACCTGACTGGGTAGTTTGACAGTTTTGAATACTTTTGCAATGATTTTTCTTAAAATGCAAACTTGCTCTCGCAGTTTCTCTCATCAAAAAGCATTTATTGCTCACTTCCATGGAATCCCTGTGCTGGTGTTGATAAATGATCCGGTCATACAATGTTCATCTTATGCATTCTGCATCTTTTTGCCAATCCTGTAGCTAAGGATCTTGTTCCAATCAATCTTAGTTGTGTAATTGGCAACTGTCAAGGTAAAACTTTGAAAGTAGTGTTTGACGCCTTCTGATAATTCTCAGTGGTAGCGGTCTGGTATTCATTTTCTGCAACTTCTACAATCTTTATCAATTTTTTTGCAGTTTGTACTTCATTAGATGCTGTTAGGGAATCTTGTATATCTTTATGACTCACTAACTGAACATTACTATCTTCATAATAATGAATCTGAATTTTCAAGATGCCAACCACTTGAGTGGTTGAAAAAGTGATTGGAAACTTCCACTCTGACCTCCAATGACCGTTCCAAAATTTTTTGCTTGGAACTGATGGCTTTCTATGCATACAATAATGGTTTTCTGTCCATCTATTTTTTTTTTTTACCATATAACAATGCAGACCCTATTTGATAATGTTCTTTTTTTTTAATTTTTAAAAAATTAAAAAAAATTTTTTATTATTATGTTATGTTAATCACCATACATTACATCATTAGTTTTTGATGTAGTGTTCCATGATTCATTGTTTGCGTATAACACCCAGTGCTCCATGCAATACGTGCCCTCTTTAATACCCATCACCAGGCTAACCCACTCCCCTCCCCGCTAGAACCGTCAGTTTGTTTCTCAGAGTCCATAGTCTCTCATGGTTCGTCTCCCCCTCTCATTCCCCCCCTTCATTCTTCCCTTCCTGCTATCTTCTTCTTCCTCTTCTTTTTTAACATATAATGTATTATTTGTTTCAGAGCTACAGGTCTGTGATTCAACAGTCTTACACAATTCACAGCGCTCACCATAGCACATACCCTCCTCAGTGTCTTTTATATATGCTCACAGAGCAGTTTTTACTGAAGTTCTCCATGTTTCAACTGTATTTTCTGCTTCATATGGTCTTGGATCAGTTGCTTCCTTTCTTAAGTGATCAAATTTGAAACAGATTCTGTTTTGGGGATCCAAAAACTCTCCATTTCCCAAGTCGCCATGTTCTGTTATCAATATCTGATCTTCATAACCTTCAATTTTTTTGGAGTAAACAGGTCCAAGTTATACTGTACAAATGCATGAGCTGCTCCTTCCCTAAGAGGATTATCATTATTAAGTGGTAACTGAACATCATTAAACACCTCATTAAATTCTCCAGGAGGGGCATGAATAATGAATTTTGCTGTTCTCTGTGCGCCCTCTCCTCATTAGACAACTGCTCCTCCAGATCTGCCATTTTCCTTCTGGCAACAAACCGGGCATTGGTGACTTGGTGGCAGGAGCCACCTGACTTCCCCTCACCCATCTCTTTAATATGGTTTTATTATGTTTAAGAATCTTTAAAATCAAAATTTGCAGTATATTTATATTTTAATTGATTGGTGTAGTAATAATTGTAAAGAAAATGCAAACCAGAAGAAATTGTTTTAACACTTGAAGTCTTTTATTACAGAAAATAAAGAGAAATTTAGTATTAAGTTATAGACAGATTTTTTTTGAGGAAAAATGTAACACTGTCCAGTAAAAGACTTTCAAACAGAAAATACATTACATTAGAAATAATTTGTGTTGGAGGAATCACCTTTTCTCAAGCCTTTGTCAAAGCTTACTGTACAGCTTCATTAATCAAGACAGTGCGGTACTAGTGGAGGGACAGACACAGATCATTGGAGTAGCGTAGGGTTCCCAGGAATAGAGCCACATAAATATGCCTAATTAATTTTTGACAAAGAACCCAAAAGCAATTCAAAAGGAGGAGGAATTGCTTTTTAATGAGTGGTGCTGAAGCAATTAGACATCCATTGGCAAAAAAAAAAGAACCTTTACCTAAATCTTATATAAAAATGAACTCGAAATATATCATAGACATAAATGGAAAACATAAAACTATAAAACTTCTGGAAAAAAGTGAAGAAAATATTTGGGGCCTACAACTAGGCAAAAAGTTCTTAGACTTGATGCCAAAAACATGATCCATAAAAGGAAAAATTGATAAATTTTATCTCATCAAAATTAAGATCGTCTACTCTGCAAATGATCTTGTTAAGAGGATGCAAAGACAAGCTATGGATGGAGAAAAAAATGTTTGCAAGCCACATATCTGACAAAGAACTAGTATCTAGAATATATAAAGAACTCTCAAAACTGTAAAAGACAATCAATCCAATTAGAAAATGGGAAAAAGATGTGCATAGACATTTCACTGAAGAGGATATACAGGTGGGAAATAAGCACGTGAAAAGATATTCAGCCTCATTAGCCATTAGGGAAATGCAAATTAAAATTACAATGAGATATCACTGGAAGAGCTAAAATAAAAAATACTGACAACGCCAAATGTTGGCAAGGATGCAGAGAAGCTGAATCATTTATACACTGATGGTGGAAATATAAAATGATACAACCACTCTGGAAAACAATTTGGCAGTTTCTTAAAAAACTAACCATGCAACTACTATATAACCCAGCAATTAAACCTTTGGGCTTATATCCCAGAGAAATGAAGACTTATTGCTGTGGACTGAATAGTGCCCTCCCCCCAATTCATATGTTGAAGCCCTAACCCCCCCCAATGTGTGGTATTTGGAGATGTGGCCTTTAGGAGATAATTAGAGTTAGATGAGGTCACAAGGCAGGGCCCTCATGATAGGATGATAAGAATGATACATTTAAGGTGATATAACAGCTTTATTTTAAAATACCAGTATTTACAATATGTTAGAAGTTACTCCTTTGCAACTACTTAAACTTACGGTGAAAAATTTTAGATGTCAATTTAAGAATGTGTGAGGGGATGTATGGTTTTCAAAATTTTCTTGGGGTTCTGCAAATAAAACTTGATTTCAATAATATATTACCCCTATTGATGAAGGGACTACGTTTCAAAATTATATTTTAGAAGAAATCAAAATCTGGGGCTCCTGGGTGGCACAGTCTGTTAAGTATCTGACTCTTGATTTCGGTTCAGATTGTGATCTCAGGGTCATGGGATGGAGCCCTGCGTTGGGCTCCAGGCTCAGTGTGGAGTCTTCTTGAGATTCTTTCTCCCTCTCCCTCTGCCCCTCCTACTCATGCTCTCTCTCTCTCTCAAATAAATAAATCTTAAAAAAAAAAAAGTCAAAATCGTAATTGCCAGAGGTAGTTGAAATAAATATTAAAGAACCTGGGAGCTGCCAGTTAAGGGTAGAATTAAAAAGGAAGAAGTGTTGTACTGTGTTTAGATGCTGTCATTGGCCTTTAATGCCTATTTTTTGAATAGTACAGGTGAGTTCAGTTGCTGTGTTCTAAACAGGCAAGAGAAAAAAGGAAAGGGAGGCAGAGGAAGGTTGTATTTTTAGCAGACTATGTTCAGGAGGGCAGAGGGATAAGAGATATTCATCATCCTAAAAGGACTACATCATCCTAAAAGGACTACTACCATTAGATGATGCATGATTTCAGACTTCCCCTTTCTACCTCCCAAAAAGAAAATCTCTTTATGTTTGATGATGTCCCAGTCTTAAGTAGGGGGTTAAACTTTCCATTTCACCATTAGCTGACTTAATATATACCAATACTTTGGGCTTAGCTAATGTTATAGTGTAAATTAACTGCAGTCACTTGATATATATAAATTAATCTGATCATTTCCTAGTTAATAGAGGAGTGGAATGTGAAGGAAAGGGATATCATGGAATACAAGCGGGTGTTTGGGAAGGTAGGGAAGCAGAGTTATGCTTTGAAAGCTGCAAATAGAAGCAGAAAGTGAGGGGCGCCTGGGTGGCTCAGTTGGTTAAGCGACTGCCTTCGGCTCAGGTCATGATCCTGGATTCCTGGGATCGAGTCCCACGTCGGGCTCCCTGCTGAGCAGGGAGTCTGCTTCTCCCTGACCCTCTGACCCTCTTCCCTCTCGTGCTATCTCTCATTCTCTCTCACTCGAATAAATAAATAAAATCTTTAAAAAAAA
>NC_138372.1:71713926-71757932 GCF_054177405.1 Leptonychotes weddellii | reverse complement strand
TAGAAGCAGAAAGTGAGGTATTTTGGTCTTGCTAATGGATTGCTTAACATGATTTATGAATATTTTGGTTAATATTTTAAAATACTGCTGACTGCTTTATTAAGGAATTTATATCTCTGAAGATTAATTAACCTAAAATAGATCCCATTAAATCAGATTAATATAAAAGTGGCCCATAGCTAGATCTATCAAATAAATTAGAAAGTCATTATGTTATGTAGACTTCCCTCCCCAAAGGTGATAGAAATTAACCATACAAAATGATAATATTGGGTTATAGATGTCTTATATAGCAAGTATTTTTATTGAAGTGATTTTGAACTTAAAGAAAAGTGGAAAGAATTCTAATGTTATAAGATATTAAGATGAGTAATATGCTTTAGCATTTCAAACCGTGATTTGCCTTGTATCAAGCTCCTTTGTCTTTCTTAGCCTTATTTTTTTCATTTACTGGTGAGATGATAATGATGGTTGATAGGACAGTTCTTTCTTACCTCCCTAGTAACAGTATTTTCAGTAATAAAAGAGGAATGCTTTAGCTTCCTCATAAAATGTTATGATATCGAAAAATGAATAAACTTTTGAATGGCTTTTAAAAAGCATATTATGGCCATCTACATTGTGTGCTTGCCTATTTTTTGAAGTCAGATTAGTGACATGGCCAATTTCTCCCTTCAACCTGTCTATTTCTCTTGGCATATGTTTATGACTACCTTGAAGAAATCAATGTATTTTTTCTTACTGAGAGTTGTTACTATATCCATTACATAAAGATTTCTCAAAATTGATAGACCAGTTATTTTTAAATTCTGTCATACTGAATATAGAAAATGTCATGTTGTATGATGATAAATGTTTTAACAAACTACAAAGTCACAAAAAATTTCTTTTTCATTTTCAATTTTAAAATGGCATATTTGTGTTACCTAATGTGAAAAAGTTTCTTCTGATATTTTTGTAGAATTTCAAATAAGAAAACAGTTTACATTTTTACTTGAGGCAAGGGCATAGACAGAATAACACAATGGAGATATAGATCGATGCTATCTGCATGTGCTAAAGAGAGCTGCACAGTCTTCCTGTATGTATAAACACTTTCAAGAGGCAAGTAATAAATGTATGTCTAGGGACATGAAGGGATGCCCTTCATCTAAGTAGGTGGGTATAGCTTAGATTCTCACATCAGGCTGCCTCCATAGGGAAGTGGTACGGATTACAGCATCATCGGGAGGCTGCTTCACCTAGTCTAGGTGTTGGAGAGGTGAAAGTAAGGAGTAGCCCTAGTTCATGATTTAAGATTATGACTCTGTATGAGAAACTCTAACACTCATTAAGTATACAGTTCTATAATATTGGCATGTTTTTACCTCTATTATAAAGAATGGCATTTAAGGTTAAATAATCTTCATGTTGAATAGTTCAAAAATAAACTTTGAAATTCCTTATAAATAAAGAATGATGGAACCACACTCAGGTCAAGGTGTGATTTTTAACCCTGAGATGGACCTTTGACACAAACTGACAGTTACTTTTTAAATTTAGGGTTTTCCAAAGAAGAATGAGGGAAAGTGCTTATTTCTTCTTAGGTGCCATATCTGCAGCTTGGGAAGGCATCTGCTAAGTGATACTTTTCTGAACAGAGAAGTATCTGATTAGAGATTAGAAGCTAAGTACAGATCAATAGTCCAGTCAATCATGTTTCTTTTGCCAACCTAAACTTTATTAAAGCTTTACTAGCATCCATATTAAATAATCAATACTTGTCAGCATAACTTTTGAAAATAATATTCTCTAGAGGAAGATTTGAAGAAAAGCAGACACCTACACACAATCAAGAACCTTCTCACTGATCTTCATTTTTTACAAAATTGCTTAATCTCTCCCTGCTTCTTCCATTATGGCTTAAGTAGGAACACTCACTCTGACTTGTTGTCTCATTTGAGACCAGTCTGCTCAGACTTCTGCCGAGTTTTCCATGTAGCCAGTTGTTAAAAAGCTGTCAAACAACAAACAATCCTAAAACTTGTGTGGAACCACAAAAGACCCCAAATAGCCAAAGCTATGACAAAGAAAAGCAAAGCTGGTGGCATCACAATTCCAGACTTAAAAGTTATATTACAAAGCGGTAGTGCTCAGAACAGTATGGTACTGGCACAAAAATAGACACATAGATCAATGGAATAGAATAGAAAACCCAGAAATAAGCCCACAATTATAAGGTCACCTTAATCTTCAACAAGTAAATCTTTAAAAAAATAAACTAAGGTGACTCAGGGGGCTAAACTTCTGACTCTTGGTTTCGGTTCAGGTCATGATCTCATGGGTCATGAGATCGAGCCCTGTGTCAGTCTCCCCATTCAGCAGGGAGTCTGCTTAAGATTCTCTCCCTCTGCCCCTGCCCCCACTTGCGTGTGCTTGCATGCATGCACTCTCTCTCTCTCTCAAATAAGTAAATCTTTAAAAAAATAAACTCTTGAGACTACATCAAAATAAAAAGCTTCTGCATGGCAAAGGAAACAATCAACAAAACTAAAAGGCAACCTGTGAAATGGGGAAGATATTTGCAAATGACATATCTGATAAAGGGTTAGTATCCAAAATATATAAAGAACTTATAAAACTCAACACCTAGAAAACAAATAATCGAATTTAAAAATGGACAGAAGACATGAACAGACATTTCTTCAAAGAAGGCATTCAGATGGCCAACAGACCCATGAAAAAATGTTCATTATCACTAATCAGGGAAATGCAGATCAAAACTACAAGGTGATATCACCTCACACCTGTCAGGATGGGTAAAATCAACAACACAAGAAACAACAGGTGTTGGTGAAGATGTGGAAAAAAGGAAGACTTTTGCACTTGGGGAATGCAAACTGGTGCAGCCACAGTGGAAAACAGTATGGAGGTTTCTCAAAAAGGTAAAAATTGAACTACCCTGTGATCCAGCAATTTCCTTACTGGGTATTTACCCCCACAATACATAAACAGTAATTCAAAGGGATACATGCTCTGCTATGTTTATAGCAGTATTATTTACAATATCCAAAATATGGAAGCAGCCCAAGTGTCCATGGATGATGAATGAATAAAGAAGATGTGCCGTACACACACACACACAAATGGAATATTATTCAGCTATAAAAAGAATGAAATCTTGCCATTTGCAATGACATGTATGGAGCTAGAGAGTATAATGCTAAGCAAAATAAGTCAGAGAAAGACAAATACCATATGATTTCACTGATATGTGGAATTTAAAAAACAAAACAAGCAAAGGAGAAAAAAAAGAGAGTGAAACCAAGAAACAGACTTGTAACTATAGAGAACAAACTGATGGTTACCAGAGGGGAGGCGATTGGGGGGATGGGTTAAATAGGTGATAGGGACTGAGGAGTGCACTTGTCTTGATGAGCACTGGATGATGAATGGAATTGTTGAATCACTGTATTATACACCTGAAACTAATATAACATCGTATGTTAACTGGATTTAAAAATTTTTTAAAAAGCTGTTAAACATTTGTATTGTAGGTCTACTGGTGGCATGGGTTTTCTGTCTTACCTATTTTTCACTTAACAGCCCAGTCCCTCTATGAGTCTTTTTTTTTTTTTAAGACTTTATTTATTTACTTGAGAGAGAGAGTGAGAGAGAGAGTACAGAGGGAGAGGGAGAAGCAGACTCCTACTGAGCAGGGAGCCCTATGCTGGGCTCGATCCCTGGACCCCGAGATCATGACCTGAGCAAAAGGCAAATGCTCAAGAGACAGAGCCACCTGGGCGCCGCCCCCTCTATGAGTCTTTATTTAAAAGGGGGGGGTTTGGGGGCAGAGGGTTAGGAGGATGTTCTGTTCATATATAGCCTTCTAAAGTGATTAAGCAAAAGCCAACGAAGATTATCATCACCCCATGTTGTAAAGCCCCCAGGGATGACATAACAATGAGGCAGGGATAAAATGGTGGTTAAGGACGTCAGCTTGGGAGCCAGACACACCAGGATTTAGGTCCTGGCTCGACCACATTTGTGCTGTTTACTTTTAGACAACATACTTACCCTACATTTCCTTAGCTGAAAATCATGAAGATGATAAAATTATTTCATGGAGTGGTTAAGCGTCTGCCTTCGGCTCAGGTCATGATCCCAGGGTTCTGGGATCGAGTCCCGCATCAGGCTCCCTGCTAGGCGGGGAGCCTGCTTCTCCCTCTGCCTCTGCCTCTCTCTCTCTCGCTGACTTTCATGAATAAATAAATAAATAAATAAAAACATTTAATAAAAAAAAATTTACAAAAAAAAAATTATTTCATGGAGTTAGAAGAATGAAATGGAATAATATATGTAGTGCACCTTGCTCTTATAGCTCATAAAAGAACAATGATAAGAAGGGATAAGAAAATTATTGTTTTTCTAACACCTTTTTTTTAATATAAGATTTTATTTATTTATTTGAGAGAGAGAGAGAGCGCACAAGCAGGGGGAGTGGCAGGCAGAGGCAGAGGGAGATGCAGACTCCCCACAGAGCAAGGGGAGCCTGATGCGGGACTCAATCCCAGGACCCCAGGATCATGACCCGAGCTGAAGGCAGTCGCTCAACCAACTGAGCCACCCAGGTGCCCTTTAACGCCTTTCTAAGAGAAAGAGCAAATTCCCTACCCTAGACTGTTACTAGATCTCTAATTTTTTGAAGCTGTGAATTTGCTAAAGGTTAATCTGCAGTTGGGTTAAAATCAGTTTGGCTACTAACCCTTACAGTTTATTTTGGCATTTATTCAGGAGGGGCTGATTTTTTATGTGAAAGGTCAGAACCTTAACACAAAATAACAAGAAAAAGTACTGCTTCTTAACTTTTTACTGAAGTTTAAATGAATACGGAAAAATGCATATTTGATCAAGAAATAGGACCTTGAGGGTGCCTGCGTGGCTCAGATGGTTAAGTGTCTGCCTTCCACTCAGATCATGATCTCCAGTCCTGGGATTGGGCACCCAGCTCAGCAGGGAGTCTGCTTCTCCCTCTCCCTCTGCCTCTCCCCCTGCTTGTACTCTCTCTTTCTCTCAGATAAATAAATACATCTTTTTTAAAAAGTTAAAAAAAAAGAAATAGGACCTTGAGGGGTGCCTGGGTGGCTTAGTTGGTTAAGCATCTGACTCTTGAGTTCAGCTCAGGTCATGATCTCAGGGTTGTGAGATTGAGCCCCCAGTCGGGTCCCGTTGCTGGGCATGGAGCCTGCTTGAGATTCTCTCTCTCCCTCTCCTTCTGCTGCTCCCCGCTTAAAAAAAAAAAAAAAAAGAAATAGACCTTGTCAGCACTCTAGAAGCCCCCTGTATGTTCTCTTTTTGTCACCCCCACCCCCTGCAATGGTTACCACTATCCTGGCTTCTCATGGAAGAGATTAGTTTTGTCTGTTACTGTGGTTTATATTTATGGACTCATGCCTTTTGGGTCTAACCTCTTTTGCTTAGCATTATATTTGTGAGACTCATCCTTATTGTCACATGTAATTATATCTATTCACTCTCATTGCTGTGTAGTATCTTTTTTTTTTTAAGATTTTTTGTTTATTTCACAGAGAGAGACACAGCAAGAGAGGGAACACAAGCAGGGGGAGTGGGAGAGGGAGAAGCAGGCTTCCCGCTGAGCAGGAAGTCCAATGCGGGGCTCGATCCCAGGACCCTGGGATCATGACCTGAGCCGAAGGCAGACGCTTAACGACTGAGCCACCCAGGCGCCCCTGCTGTGTAGTATTTTATGTGTGATCATACTCCAACTTATTTATCCATTCTACTGTTAATGGATGTTTGGTTTGCGTCCAGTTTTTAGCTTTTACAAATACTGAAGCTGTGGACATTTTAGTACTTGTCTTTTGGTGAATATTTATAAGCATTTCTGTTGGAGTGGAATCGCTTGGTCATAGATTAGCCTACATTCAGTTTTAACAAATAATTAAAATCAGTTTTTGAAAAAGATTATATCAGTTTATACTACCAACAGTGTATGAGTATTCCATACATTGCTCCATATCCTCACCAATACTTGGTATACATCTTCATTTTAGATATTCTGATGTGTGTAGAATAGTATCACATTGTGGTTTTAATTTGCATTTGCCTGATGACTAATGAAGCTGGACATCTTTTCAGTTTTATTTGCCATTTGGATAGCCTCTTTTGGAAAGTCACACAAGTTCAAGTCTTTTGTTCACATTTCTGTTGTGTGGTCTATATTTTTCTTATTGATTCACAGAAATTCTCTATGTAAAATCTAATGAATCATTTTCAGGTATATTATTGTTATATCTTCTTCCTTTTTGTGGGTTGTCATTTTGCTGGTGTCTCTTGATGGTGTCTCTTGATGAACATAAATTCTTAATGTAATCAAATTTATCAATTTTTTCTTCTGTGATTGAAGTTTTTAGGTTCTATTGAAGAGGATACAAATACTTCATTTACTCTGAAGTCACAAAGATATGTTTTTCTCTGAGCTTTATTGTCTTATCTTTCACACTTAGAATTGTAGTCCATTTGGGATCGATCTTTGTAAATGGTGTAATGAGAGGTTAAGACATTTTTCCCCCCAACTGGATAGTCAGATGACCTTTGCTGAGATTTTTCAAAAAGCAGCATCATTCACTGCTAGAGTGAGTTCCAATCCTAGCCCCAAAAGAGACTGAAGGAGCATTTTTCTTTCCTTGTTTAGTTAATCAAGTATGGATCGATGTGTTTATTTCTTTGCTCTGTTATTTCAATGTTATAAGATAATAAGGATTAGATAAAGGTCTTATCGTCAAGTTACCTAGAATTGTATTTTAAATGATGGAATAGGGGCGCCTGGGTGGCTCAGTTGGTAAAGCATCTGACTCTTGGTTTCGGCTCAGGGTCCTGAGATTGAGCCCCTCATCAGTCTCCACTCTCTGCGGGGAGTCTGCTTCTCTTTCCCTCTCCCTCTCTCTCTGTCCTCCCCCTGCCTGCACACACGGTCGTGATCTCAGGGTCCTGAGATTGAGCCCCTCAACAGTCTCCACTCTCTGCGGGGAGTCTGCTTCTCTTTCCCTCTCCCTCTGTCTCTGTCCTCCCCCTGCCTGCACACACACACACACACTCTCTCTCTCTCTAAGATAAATAAGTAAATCAATCTTTAAATGATGGAATAAATAAATTCCTAAATATAATGATCCCGATCCAATCTGCTTGTTTTATAGGTAAGGAGGAAACAAGGCCCAAGTCACACACCTAGTCATTGGGAGAGCTAAGATTTAATTCCTAGTCTTATGATCCTGATTCCAGTGACCCAGCACTTTTAAATATATTGGGCCATAATTTTTAAAGAATCTTTCCAAGTTTAAAGATACAGGATTTCTTAGATGTGTTTTAATAGTTTGGAATCCAGTTCTAGCCTCATTTTACTTTGGTGACTCTAGGACTTAAAATACACAGTCCTTTTAAAAACTATTATGTACAGGGTCACAAAATACAAGTATATTGCCATTTCTAGTAAAATACTGAATGAGGAAGAGCCTATAATATTCAAGTTTTAGATTAAATAAAAAGTTTAAGATACAAGCAACACGCTCTTTTAAATATTATTTAGAAAGACAGTACTGCTTAATAGAAAGGTGGAAAGATTATTGAACTGGGAGTCTCAAGACCTCCGTTTTGTACTGTCCCCAACTGGCTGTGTGACTGTGGGCAAATGACCTACCTTCTCTGGGCGCTGGTTTGCTTGTCTGTACACTAAGGAGTGAGGACTAGAATTGTAACTGTCTCTCCAGTAAATAACTCTCATTATTGCAGAATGTGAGAAATTAAGCAGAGCAAGTTTGTTGTTAGAAGTCTTTAGACATGAAAATGATCTGTGCCTAATATTCTTTATCTTGACACTAGTAAGTAACCACAGACCAGCCAGCCAGCAATCAATCTCCATCTGTAGGGCAGCCACTGTTGTCCATGTATAGAAGTCTGGAGAAGGGCCAGATTTTATTTTTGCCAGAAACACTCTTGGCAAATCGGTATCCCTAGAGATGTCTGTTTAATTTTGTGGTGCAGTGCATGGTTTAGTGAAAAAGAAAAGGAATGCTGAGCTATTTCATTCTAAATATTCTCAGAGACAGCTTATGTTCTTTGTTTCCATACTATCTATCTTTCAAGATGTTTTGAGGGTAGAGGTGAGCCAAAATGAAATGGAAAGAGGAAGGCAAGAAACCTTCCACAGTGTATGATGATTCTGGAAATGAATTTGAACTGTATGAGCAATGTGTGTGATTACATATATTGAAAACCTCTGATATATGTATGTAATGTTAAATATCTTGCAGATTTGTCATTTGACTTCCTTGTGCTAATTTTTTATTTTGAACTAGTCTCCTAGCTTTAAATTGTTTAAAAAAAAACTTACCCTTCTGTTTGTGGCATTTCCCATGGATATTTCAAAACTATCCCATTATCTTGCCTTCTGGAAATAAAGATAAAAGTATTTGAATTTGAATAAATTTTCTACTGGTTTTTATTCATTTGTAAAGATCCCAGTTAACAACTGGATTTAAAATTAACTTGCTTGAGAAAGTTTGTAACCAAAAGATAAATGCTGAAAATTAAATATCGATTTCTTAAAGATTTATTTATTTATTCTATAGGAATAAATCTAGTTGAAGTTGCGTTTATAGATTTTCCTCGACTTAATGACAGGGTTACATCCTGATCAACCCATAGTAAGTCAGCAATGCATTTACTACACCTAGCCTCATAGCTTAGCCTAGCCTACCTGAAAGGTGCTGAATCCACTTACATTAGCCTACAGTTGGGCAAAATCATCTGACACAAAGCCTATTTTATGATCAGGCGTTGAATATCTCATGTAATTTACAGAATACTGTACTGAAAGTGAAAAACAGATTGGTCATGTAAGTACAGCACTTGTCAGTATATCAGTTGTTTACCCTCATATTTGGGTGGCTGACTGGGAGCTGGGGCTGCTACTGCCCAGCGTCACAAGAGAGGATAGTACTGAATACTGCTAGCCTGGGAAAAGATCGACGTTCACAATTCGAAGTGCAGTTTCTACTGAATGTATGTCATTTTTGCACCATTGTAAGGTTGCACCATTGACATTGGGGATCATCTGCAGTTAAAATGTCATTGTGGGCGCCTGGGTGGCTCAGTTGGTTAAGCGACTGCCTTCGGCTCAGGTCATGATCCTGGAGTCCCCGGATGGAGTCCCGCATCGGGCTCCCTGCTCGGCAGGGAGTCTGCTTCTCCTTCTGACTCTCCCCCCTCTGATGTGCTCTCTCTCATTCTCTCTCTCTCAAATAAATAAATAAAATCTTTAAAAAAAAAAATGTCATTGTATGTCACCAATGATCTCCATCCTTCATTTTCTTAACTTTTTTCAGTCTTTCAGATAGCTTTAACATCCTTTTCTCCTAACTTCCATATCCACTTATTAACAAATCCTAATCATTTTATTTTCATAATGTCTCTCAGATTTCACTGTTCACCTTACTGCATTTGGCCTGTCCTAATCAAGGCCAGGCCTAGACTGCTGCAACAGCATCCCAAGTAGGCTTCCTGCCCTCGGTATTCCCTCTCACAAAGTAAGCTCAAATCCAGATCAGTCTTTAAACATCACTTTTACTAGGCCCTGTATCTGTTCAGAAATCTTAAGGCTTCTTAATTCAATTCTCACTACTGGCAGACATTTAGAGCCCTCTATATGGAATACTTTCTCTTCCAGCTGAATTAGTTCAGCAAATAATGTTTGGAGCATCTATGTGGGAGACACCGTGCAAAGGTAAAAATAAATAAAATCTAGCTTTTTGCAGATGTATAATATTAGCATTGATGTTAACATCTCCAGGATTTTTTTTCCATTTAGAAACTAGTTCTACTTCATTCCATTCTACTTAAACTGTTCTTGGCTAAGGTAATCAGTGATCTCCTTATTGCCAGAGTCATCAGGCAGTTTTCCATTATAATTGTTTACTTTTTTATGCCACTGGGTACTGTTGACCAGGCCTGCTTTCTTGACACCTTTTCCTTCCTCAGTTTCTAAGTGTAGAAACTATTCACATTTTCTATTTCTCCTTGGAACTTTTTTTTAATTAAAAAAAATTTTTTTAAATAATCTCTATACCCAAGGTGGGGCTTGAACTCACAGCCCCAAGATCAAGAGTCACATTTTACTGGCTGAGCCAGCCAGGTTCCCGGAACTTTTTTTTTCTTTTTTTTAAGGAAAAAAGTTTCATTTTGTTAGTCTTTATTTTAGGTTGTTCTCTATTTTATTAGTTTCCCTATTCTTCCTTTCCTTCTACCTCCTTGGTGGTTTTTTTGTTTTTTTTTTTTTCTGTTCCTAACTTCTTGAGGTGTATGTTTAACTATTTAATTTTTTAAAAAATAGACTTTAGGGGGACCTGAGTGGCTAAGTCGGTTGAACATCCAACTCTTGATTTCAGCTCAGGCCATGATCTCGGGGTTATGAGATCAGGCCCCTAGTTGGGCTCTGTGCTGGGTGTGGAGCTTGCTTAAGATTCTCTCTCTCTCCTTCTCTCCCTGCCCCTCCCTCTCCAAAATAGACTTTATTTTTATAGCATTTTGGATCCATAGCAGAATTGATCAGGAAGTAGAGTTCCAATATACCCCACACACATACAGCCTCCCGCACTACTAAGATCCCCCACGAGTGGTGCATTTGTTAAATTGATGAACCTACATTGATACTTCATTATCACCCAAAGTCTGTAGTTCACGTTAGAGTTCATTCTTGGTGTTGTATATTGCACGGGTTTGGACAAATACATAATGATATGTATCCACCATTACGATAGCATATAGAATAGTTATACTGCCTTGAAATCCCCTGTGCTCCACCCATTCTTATCTCCTACCTCCTAACCCTTGGTTACCCCTGTTCTTTTTATTGTCTCTATTTTGCCTTTTTCCAGAATGTCATATACTTGAAATCAATCAGATTGGCTCCTTTCACTTAATGATTAGCATTTAAGGTCCCTCTGTGGCTTTTCATGGCTTGATGGCTCATCTCTTTTTAAGACTGAATAATATCCATTATCTGACTGTACCACAGTTTATTTATCCACTCCTGTAATGAAGGAGATCTTGGTTACTTCCAAATTTTGGCAGCTGTGAGTAAAGCTGCTCTAAACATAGTATGCAGGTTTTTGTGTAGACGTAAGTTTTCAGTTAATTTGGGTAAATACCAAGGAGCATGACTGGTAGATTGAATGGTAAGAGTATGTTTCATTTTGTAAGAAACTGCTGAACCATTTTTCAAAGTGAGTGTACCATTTAGCATTCCCATCAGCAATATGAAAGTTCCTATTGATCCATATCCTCGCCAGTTTTTGGTATTGTTAGTGTTTTGAATTTTAGCCAGCCTAATAAATGCATAGTGGTATCTCGTTCTAATTTGCAATTCCCAAATGTCATATGATGTGGAACATCTTTTCATATGTTTATTTGCCATTTGTATATCTTCTTTGGTGAGGTGTCTTCCGATCTTTTGGCTCTGTAATTTTCAAACTTCTTTTCTGACCTGTGCATTTAAGGCCATGGATTCCCTGTTAGTGCTTTAGTTACTTATTTATATGACTTGAACCCTTTGAATTTTGTTGAGACAAAATTTATACCTCTGCACTAAAAAAAAAAAGTTCCACGTATGCGTGAAAATAACATGTATGTAGCAGTGTTGGGTGAAATATTCTGTATTAAGTCAAGTTTCCAAATCATGTTGTCACGTTGTTCAAATCTTTTCCAGTCTTACGGATTTTTTTGCTCTACTTATTCTACCAATTATTGAGAGAGGTGTTCATATCTCCCACCATTATTGTGAATTTGCCAATTTCCTATTACAGTTTGGTCATTTTTACTTTATGTATCTTGAGATTGTATAATTGGAGCCTGTTAATCCCAAAATGCTATATTTCATGATTATTTCTCATTTTATCATTAAGCTGTATCCCTTGAAGTCTGTTTTGGCTGGTACCATAGTTATACTGTCACCTATAGTACCCGCTAAAGCTATACCAGCTTTCAGTTTGTATTTGATTAGTGTAGCTTTTTCCATTCTTTACTTTCAGCCTTTTTGTATTCTTAAATTAGGTGTGAGTCTTATGAATAGCACATCATTGGATTTTGTTTTGTTTTTATCTTTGAGAATCTTTGCCTTTTAACAGGCCGAAAATCTTTGTTTTTTAACAGCATTTTGTTCATATTTTATGTTGTTACTGATCTGTTTGAATTTAAATCTATCTTGTTTTGTCTCCTTTAGTTTATGCAATACTACTGTGTTGGTTCTCTTCATACCTTTCTGAGTATTTATTTGTGTATGTGGGGGGGCATTTCCTCTTCACTACTTAAATGCTTATGATTCCCAGGATCTTATTATTTACCTTTTATTTTTCTTACTCTATTTGCTTGTCCTAGATGGCTTTATTCATACTCACAATTTCCACTACTACTTATTTGCTGAGCTCCAAGCCTCAATATTCAAATAACTCCTGGACTTTACCACTTGGAAACCCTGTCACCACCCCAGATTGATCATATCCAAAACCGTACTTACCTTCTTTTACTATAAAACTGGTCCACTTTCTATATTTCCTGGGTTGGTAAATATCACTGCCTTTCCTCTTTCAGTATATCCTCATCTCTGCTCCCTGCATATCCAGTCTCCAGATCTTAGAATCATCTCCTTTCTGTTTCCAAAGCCACTGCCTTATTTTATAATTTGCCTAGCTCATTACAACAGTCTTCTGAATGGCCCTGTTGCATTTATTCTTACATCACTACATTTTACTTTCTATTGCTCTCAGAATGATCTTAAAGGGGGGGGCACCTGGGTGGCTCAGTCGGTTAAGCGGCTGCCTTCGGCTCAGGTCATGATCCTGGAGTCCTGGGATCGAGCCCCGCGTCGGGCTCCCTGCTCAGCGGGGAGTCTGCTTCTCCCTCTCCCTCTGCCTGCCTCTCTGCCTGCCTCTCTGCCTACTTGTGCTCTCTATCTATCTGTCAAATCAATAAATAAAATCTTTAAAAAAAAAAAGAATGATCTTAAAGGGTTTAAGCAGAAGAATGCTATTAGATTCGCATCTTAGATATATAAGTGAAAATTTCTGGTGAATATGGCAGATAGTTATTTAAGTCTAATGGCTATGTCCTTTCATCTCTAGATTCTCTAGAGCAATTGACTTTCAAACTTTTTCAACCACAACCTGTAGTAAAAAATATGTTTTATACCACAACCTAGTACACACACACACAGGCACACATGCACACACACACACATAACTGAAACAAAAGTCTTACTAACAATACTTACCTTTACTGCATTCTGATATTCTTCAGTCTAGGCCATTTAATTTTTTAAAAAGCTGGCTGTTGGGGTGCGTGGGTGGCTCAGTCGGTTAAGCGTCTGCCTTTGGCTCAGGTCATGATCCCAGGGGCCTGGAATCGGATTCTGTGTCGGGCTCCCTGCTCAGCGGAGAGTCTTCTTCTCTCTCTCCCTCTACCCCTACCCCCTGCTCGTGCTCTCTCTCTCTCTTGCTCTCTCTCTCAAATAAATAAAATCTTAAAAAAAATAAAATAAAATGCTGGCTGTAGGCCACTAAATATCTCTACTTTGAAAAACTCTGACCAAGAGTATGTCTCTTTCAACTGAGCTTACATGAAGGAGCAAAGGCGATCCAATGGAGAAAGGATAGTCTTTTCAACAAATGGTGCTGTACAACTGGACATCCGTGTGCAGAAAAGTAAATTTAGACACTGACCTTACACCTTCTACTAAAAATGAACTCAAAATCATACTTACCTTTTATACCACAGCCTAGTACACACACACACACTTCTACTAAAAATGAACTCAAAAGCATACCGTTTATACCACAACCTAGTACACACACGCACACACACACACACACAACTGAAACAAAAGTCTTACTAACAATACTTATCTTTACTGCATTCTGATATGCATAGACCCAAATGTAAAACACAAAACTATAAAGCTAGAAAATAACACAGGAGAAAAATCTAGGTGACTTTGTGTTTTGTGATGAGTTTTTAGGTTCAACACCAAAAGCATAGTCTATGAAAGAAAAAGTTATAAGTGGCACTTCATTAAAATTAAAAATTTCTGCTCTGCAAAAGACACTTTAAAAATGAAAAGGCAAGCTGCAGACTGGGAGAAGATAATTGCAAAACACATATATGATAAAGGATTAGAATCTAAAATATACAAAAAACTCTTAAAACTCAACAATAAAAAAACAACCAAATTAAAAGTGGGCAAAAGGCCTGAACAGACACCTCATTTAAAAAGATACAGAAATAGCAAATAAACATATGAAAAGATGCACTGTATAATAGACCATTAGGAACTTGAAAATTTAAACAATAATGAGATACCGTTGCATACCTATTAGAATGGTTAAAATGCAAAACACTGACAATACCAAATGCTGGTAAGAATGAGGAACAATAGGGACTCTCATTCATTGCTTGTAGGAATACAAAATGCTATAGTGACTATGGAAGATAGATTGTTAGTTTCTTACAAAGCTAAACATAGCCCCTTACCATATGATCCAGCAGTCATGCTTTTAGGTATTTACTCAAATTAGTTGAAAACTTATGTCCACTTGAAACTCTATACACAGATGTTTGCAGGAGCTCTATTTATTTATTTATTGTCAAAACTTGGGGGGCACCTGGGTGGCTCAGTCAGTTAAGTGTCTGACTCTTGATTTCAGCTCAGGTCATGATCTCAGGATTGTGGGATGGAGCGCCGTGTCAGGCTCCCCACTCACCAGGGAGTCTGCTTGAGTTTTTCTCACTTTGTCACTCCCCCAACTTGTATGCACACTCTTCTTTCTCTCTCTCTCAAATAAGTAAGTAAATAAATAAATAAAAATCTTAAACCTTGGAAACAACCAAGATGTCTTTCAGTAGCTAAACCAATAAACAAACCGTGGTACATGTTAACCATGGAATATTATTCAGCAATAAAAAGGAATGAGCTATCAAGCTACAAAAAGACATGGAAAAAATTTAAATGCATATTGCTAAGTGAAAGAAGACCATCCAAAAAGGCTACATACTGTATGATTCCAACTTATATGACATCCTGGAAAAGGCAAAACTATGGAGACAGTAAAAAGAAGAGTGGTTATCCAAGGTTGGAAGTGGGAAAGGATGGCTAGGTGGAGCTAAGGATTTTAAGGACAGTGAGATTATTCTGTATAACACTGTAATGGTGGATGCATAACATTATGCATTTGTCAAAACTCATAGAACTATACAACAGAAAGAGTGAACCCTAATGTAAATGGGGGTGGGGGTGGGGAGAAAAGGGAACTCTCAGCTCAGTTTTTCTGTAAATCTAAAATTGCTCTAAGAAATCTATTAATTTTTTTAAAAGTAAAAAGAAGGGTATGTCTCTTAATCCATTCATTCAACAGACATTTGTTAAATACCTACAGAGTGAAGTACTAGAAATATTAAAGAGTGAAGTACTAGAAATATTAAATTATGGAAGACATATTTCTTTCAAAGGGTGTATTGTCTAGTGGGGTAAGTAAATAAACAATTGGGATGATGTTTGCTATGTCAGAAGTGTGTAGGGGTGCCTGGGTGGCTCAGTCAGTTAAGCGTCTGCCTTCGGCTCAGGTCATAATCTCAGGGTCCTGGGATTGAGCCCCACATTGGGGGCTCAGTGGGGAGTCTGCTTCTCCCTCTCCCCCTGCCTCTCCCCCTGCTTGTGCACTCTCTCTCTCTTTCTCTGTGTGTGTCAAATAAATAAAATGAAATAAAAATCTTTTTTTTTTTTAAGATTTTATTTATTCATTTGAGACACAGAGATACAGACAGAGAGAGCATGTGCAGGGGGGGAGGCAGACGGAGAGCGAGAAGCCGGCTCCCCGCTGAGCCAGGAGCCCGACATGGGGCTCGACATGGGGCTCGATCCCAGGACGCTGGGATCATGACCTGAGCCGAAGGCAGACGCTTGACCATCTGAGCCACCCAGGTGCCCCTGAAATAAAAATCTTAAAAAAAAAAGTATGTATAGATTGTTATAAGACTCAGGGAAGGGACCATGTTAGTCTGGGTTGGGGAGGAGGAAGGAGTGGATGGAAAGGCCTCTCAGAGATTTTTAGGGTGAGTAACAGTTGACTAGATAAAAGTTTGTGTGTTAGGGAATGAGCACCTTGAGGAGATAATATTCTGTACAGATAAAACAGCATCTAAAAAGGCATAGAGGTAAGAAGCAGCATGGTATGAACAGGAAATTACAAAGAATTCTTTCCTTAGTTATGGGAAAGATTGCATCTGGAGGAATGTGGGTTGTGAAACTAAGGGAGTAGATAATATCATGAAGGGTCCTGTGTATTAAATGAGCTAAGTGGGACTTAACAAAGCTTTTCTTTTTTTTATTATGTTTAATTAGCAAACATCTAGTACATCATTAGTTTTTGCTGTAGTGTTCAACGATTCATTAGTTGCATATAATACCCAGTGCTCATCACCACACATGCCCTCCTTGATACCCATCACGCGGCTACCCCATCCCCCCAACCCCCACACCCCTTCCCTTCTGTAACCCTCAGTTTGTTTCCCCGGAGTCAGAGACTCTCAAGGTTTGTCTCCCTCTCTGATTGCTTCCCAATCAGTTTTCCCTCCCTTCCTCTGTGGTCCTCTGCGCTATTCCTTTTATTCTACATATGAGTGAAACCATATGATAATTGTCTTTATCTGCTTGACTTATTTCACTCAGCATAATACCCTCCAGTTCTGTCCATGTCGATGCAAATGGTAGGTATTCATCCTTTCTGATGGCTGAGTAATAGTCCATCGTATATATGAAAGGGGAACCCTCTTACACTGCTGGTAGGAATGCAAGCTGGTACAGCACTCTTTTTTTTTTTTTTAAGATTTTTATTTATTTATTTGACAGACACAGCGAGAAAGGAACACAAGCAGGGGGAGCGGGGGAGGGAGAAGCAGGCTTCCCACCGAGCAGAGAGCCTGACATGGGGCTCGATCCCAGGACCCTGGGATCATGACCTGAGCCGAAGGCAGATGCTTAACGACTGAGCCACCCAGGAGCCCCTGGTACACACACTCTTAACAAAACTCTTTATTTTTATTTTTTTTCTAGTTTCAAGTCTTTATTTAAATTCTAGTTAGTTAACATATAGTGTAATATTAGTTTCAGGAGTAGAATTTAGTGATTCATCACATATAACTCCCAGTGCTCATCACAAACCAGTACCCTCCTTAATACCCATCACCCATTTAACCCATCATCCTGCCTACCTCCCCTCCAGCAACCCTCACTTTGTTCTCTTTGGTTAAGAGTCTATTTTATGGTTTGCCTCTCTCTCTCTCTCTCTCCCCTCTCTTTTTTTTTAAGGTTTTATTTATTTATTTGACAGAGAGAGAGTACAAATAGAGCGGCAGGCAGAGGGAGAGGGAGAAGCAGGCTCCCCGCCAAGCAGGGAGCCCGATGTGGGGCTTGACCCCAGGATCCTGGGATCATGACCTGAGCCGAAGGCAGACACTTAACTGACTGAACCACCCAGGCACCCCTTGCCTCTCTCTTTTTCTCCCCCTATGTTCATCTGTTTCATTTCTTAACTTCCACATATGAGTGAAATCATATCATATGGTATTTGTCTTTCTCAAATGACTTATTTCACTTAGCATAACACACTCTAGTTCCATCCACATAGTTGCAAATGGCAAGATTTCATTCTGATAGCTGAGTAATATTCTATTGTTTGTGTGTGTGTGTGTGTGGTGTGTTTACCACTTCTTCTTTATCCATTCATCAGTCAATGGACATTTGAGTTCTTTCCATAATTTAGCTATTGTTGGTAATGCTGCTATAAACATCGGGGTGCATGTGTCTCTTCAAATCATTATTTTTGTATCCTTTGGGTAAATACCTAGTAGTGCAATTGCTAGATTGTAGGGGAGTTCTATTTTTAACTACCTCCATACTGTTGAGGCACCAGTTTGCATTCCCAACATCAGTGTAAGAGGGTTCCCCTTTCTCTGCATTGTTACCAACATCTATTGTTCCCTGTGTTGTTGATTTTAGCCATTCTGACAGGTGTGAGGTGATATCTCATTGTAGTTTTGATTTGTATTTCCCTGATGATGAGTGATGTTGAGCATCTTTTTGTGTGTCTGTTAGCCACCTAGATGTCTTCTTTGGAAAAATGTCTATTCATGTCTTCTGTCCACTTCTTAACTGGATTATTTGTTTTTTAGGTGTTGAGTTTGATAAATTCTTTATAGATTTTGGGTACTAACTCTTCATCAGATGTGTCATTTGCAAATATCTTCTCCCATTCTGTAAGTTGCCTTTTAGCTTTGTTAATTATTTTCTTTGTTGTGCAAAAGCTTTTTATCTTGATGAAGTCTCAATAGTTCATTTTTGCTTTTGTTTCCCTTGCCTCCGGAGACATTTCTAGTAAGAAGCTGCTACAGCCAATGTCAGAGAGGTTGCTGCCTGTGTTCTTCTCTAGGATTTTGGTGGTTTCCTGTCTCACATTTAGACCTTCCATCCATTTTGAATTTATTTTTGTGTATGGTGTAAGAAAGGGGTCTAGTTTTATTCTTTTGCATGTTGCTGTCCAGTTTTCCCAACACCATTTGTTGAAGAGACTTTTCCCATTGAATATTCTTTCCTACTTTGTCGAAGATTAATTGACCATATAGTTGTAGGTCCATTTCTGGGTCATCTATTCTGTTACATTGATCTATGTGTCAGTACCATGCTGTCTTGGTGACTTCAGCTTTGTAATATAACTTGAAGTCCAGAATTGTGATGCCTCTAGCTTTGCTTTTCTTTTTCAAGATTGCTTTGGCTATTCAGGATCTTTTGTGGTTCCATACACATTTTAGGATTGTTTGTTCTATCTCTGTGAAAAATTCTGTTGGCATTTTGATAGGGCTTGCATGAAATGTGTAGATTGCTTTGGACAGTACAGACCTTTTAACAGTATCTGTTCTTCCAATCCATGAGCATGGAATGTTTTTCCATTTCTTTATGTCATCTTCAGTTTCTTTCAGAAGTGTCGTATAGTTTTCAAAGTACAGATCTTTTACCTCTTTGGTTAGGTTTATTCCTATGTATCTTAAGGTTTTTGGTGCAATTATAAATGGGATTGGTTCCTTGATTTCTCTTTCTGCTGCTTCATTTTTGGCGTATAGAAATGCAACAGATTTCTGTATGTTGATTTTTGTATCCTGCGACTTTACTGAATTTGTTTATCAGTTCTAGCAGTTTTTGGGTGGAGTCTTTCAGGTTTTCTACATAGAGTATCATGTCATCTGCGAATAGTGAAAGTTTGGCTTCTTCTTGCTGATTTGGATGCCTTTTCTTTCTTTTTGTTGTCTGATTGCAGAGGCTAGGACTTCCAGGACTATGTTAAATAACAGTGGTGAGAGTGGACATACCTTTCTTGTTCCTGACCATAGAGGAACAGCTCTGTTTTTCCCCATTGAGGATGCTATTAGCTGTGGGTCTTTCATATATGGCCTTTATGATGTTGAGGATGTTCCTTCTATCCCTACTTTGTTGAGGGTTTTTATCAAGAATGGATGTTGTACTTTGTCAAATGCTTTTTCTGCATCTATTGAGAGGATCATATCATTCTTAACCTTTCTTTTATTAATGTGGTATATCACACTGATTGATTTGCAAATATTGAACCACGCTTGCAGCCCAGGAATAAATTCCACTCGATGGTGGTGAATGATTCTTTTAATGTACCATTGTATTCAATTTGCTGGTATTTTGTTGAGAATTTATGCATCCATGTTCATCAGGGATATTGGCCTGTAATTCTCTTTTTTTAGTGGGGTCTTTGTCTGGTTTTGGGATCAAGGTAATGCTGGCCTCATAAGATGAGTTTGGAAGTTTTCCTTCCATTTCTATTTTTTATTTTTTGCTTTTCAATTTAAATTCAATTAGCCAACATTCATTTCCTACTTTTGGGACATTTTGAGAAAAAAAAAGTATTAACTCTTTAAATGTTTGGTAGAATTCCCACTATGAAGCCATCTGGCCCTGGACTTCTGTTTGTTGGGAGAATTTTGATTGCTGATTCAGTTTCTTTGCTGGTTAATAGATTGTTCAAGTTTTCTATTTCTTCCTGTTTCAGTTTTGGTAGTTTGTATGTTTTTAGGAATTTATCCATTTCTTCCAGATCGTTTGACTTGGTGGCATTTAATTTTTCATAATATTCTCTTATAATGGTTTGTATTTCTGTGGTGTTGGTTGTGATCTCTCCCCTCTCATTTGTGATTTTATTTATTTGGGTCCTTTTCTTTTTGATAAGTGTGGCTAGGGGGTTATCAATTTTATTATTAAAGAACCAGCTCCTAGTTTCATTGATTAGTTCTGTTGTTTTGTTTAGTTTCTATATCACTTATTTCTGCTCTAATCTTTATTCTCTTCTGATGGCTTTAGGCTTCATTTGTTGTTCTTTTTCTAGCTCCGTTAGGTGTAAGGTTAGTTTGCATATGTGAGATTTTTCTTGCTTCTTGAAGGAAGCCTGTATTGCTATATACTTCCGTCTTATGACTGCTTTTGCTGTATCCCAAAGGTTTCCAACCATCGTGTTTTCATTTTCATTTGTGTCCATGTATTTTTTAATATCTTCTTTAATTTCCTGGTTGAACTGTTCATTCTTTAATAGGATGTTCTTTAACCTCCATATATTTGTGGTCTTTCCACATTTTTTTCTTGTGGTTGACTTCCAGTTTCATAGTGTTGTGGTCAGAAAATATGCATGGCATGATTTCATTATTTTTGTCCTTGTTGAGGCCTGATTTATGACCTAGTATGTGATCTATTCTGGAGAATGTTCCATGTGCACTTGAAAAGAATGTGGGGGTGCCTGGGTGGCTCAGTTGGTTAAGCGACTGCCTTCGGCTCAGGTCATGATCCCAGGATCCCAGGATCCTGGGATCGAGCCCTGCATCGGGCTCCTTGCTCCGCAGGAAGCTGCTTCTCCCTCTCCCACTCCCCCTGCTTGTGTTCCCTCTCTCGCTGTGTCTCTCTCTGTCAAATAAATAAATAAAATCTTAAAAAAATTTTAAAAAAAAGAAAAGAATGTGTATTCTGCTGCTTTAGGATGAAATGTTCTTAATATATCTGTAAAGCCCATCTGGTCCAATGTGTCATTCAAAGCCATTGTTTCCTTGTTGATTTTCTGCTTTAATGATCTGTACCTTGATCTAAGTGGAGTGTTAAAGTCCCCTACTATTATTGTATTATTATCAATGAGTTCCTTTATGTTTGTTATTAATTGTTTTATATGCTTGGGTGCTCCCAAGTTGGGGGCATAAGTATTTACAATTGTTAGATCTTCTGGTTGGATAGACCCCTTTGTTATGATATAGTGCCCTTGTTAATCTCTTGTTACAGTCTTTGGTTTAAAATCTGGTTTGTCCAATATAAGTATGGCTACTCTGGTTTTCTTTTGACATCCATTTGCATGATAAATATTTCTCCATCCCCTCACTTTCAATCTACAGGTGTCTTTAAGTCTAAAATGGGTCTGTTGTAGGCAGCATATATATGGGTCTTGTTTTTTATTCTTTCTGACACCTGTGTCTTTTGATTGGAGCATTAGTCCATTTACATTCAGAGTAATTATTGATAGATATGAATTTGGTGCCATTTTATTACTTGTTTTGTCATTGTCTCTGGAGATTTTCTCTGTTCCTTTCTAGTCTTTGTTGCTTTTGGTCTTTCTTTCCCACTCAAAGAGTCCCCTTTAATTTTCTTGCAGGGCTGGTTTGGTGGTCATGAACTCCTTTAGTTTTTGTTTGTCTGGAAACTCTTTATCTCTCCTTCTATTCTTAATGACAGCCTTGCTGGATAGAGTATTCTTGGCTGCAGATTTTTCCCATTCAGCACGTTGAATATATCATGCCACTTGCTTCTTCCTGCCAAGTTTCTTTGGAGAGATCTGGTGTTGCTAACCTTCTTGGTCTTCCCTTATAAGTTAGGGACTTCTTTTGTCTTGTGGCTTTTAGGGTTTTTTCTTTATTTCTATATTTTGCAAATTTAACTACAACATGTCTTGGTGTTGCCCTGCTTTTATTGATTTTGATGGGAGTTCTTTGTGCCTCCTGGATTTCGATGTTTGTTTCCTTCTCCAGATTAGGGAATTTTTCAGCTATAATTTGCTCAAATAAACCTTCTGCCCCCTTTTCCTCTCTTCTTCTTCTGGGGTTCCTAAGATACGACTATTATTATGCTTTATGGAGTTACTGAGGTCCCAAAGTCTACGTTCGTGATCCAATATTATTCTTTCCCTCTTTCTTTCAGCTTCATTAATTTCCATAATTTTATCTTCTGTATTACTTATTTATTACTCTGCTTCTTCCATCCTTGTGGTCTTTACATCCAGTCAGTTTTGAATCCTGGTTATTGCATTTCTCGTTTTGGCCCGACTAGTTTTTAGGTCTTTTATCTCTGTGGTAAGGGACTCTCTGGTGTCTTCCATGCTTTTCTCAAGCCCAGCTAGTATCCTTATGATTATTGCTTTAAATTTTGGATCAGGCATATTTCTTATATCTGTTTCGATTACATCCCTGGCTGTGAGCTTTTCTTGTTCTTTGTTTTGGGATGAATTCCTCCATCTTGGCATTTTGTCTAGGTCTCTGTCTTCTTGTTAGGAAGAATGTATGTTAGGAAAGCCTGTTATGTTTCCCACTCCTGAGAGTAATGGCTTTATGAAGAAGAGATCATGCACAGTCCAGGGCCTGGCACTTCAGGAAGTGTCTCTGTGCATAAATGCTGCGTGCACTCTGCGGCTGTGTTTTGGCTGCTCTGTCCCTCAGGTCAGTGGTCTGTAGAGTTTCTTCCAGCCTGCGGTGGGGAGTGTTTGGACCTTGGCCAGAGTGTGGCAAGTTTTAACTAGGTGTGCTCTGATCTGCTTGTTAAATGAGACCTGATGGTATTTCCATTAGAGCTGAAGCTTTGTAGAATTCTGTGGTCAGTAGACATAGTACATGCAGGGGTTCTGTGCTGGTCTTCTGGGGGAGGGTCTTGCTCTCTAAAATAAGTCAATAAATCTTAAAAAAAGCAAACCTGAATTAAAATAAGGTGTCAAAACAGGCTTATTCTCAGGCACACATGCCTGAGAAAAGCAGCCCCCGCAGAGCACAGGGGCCGGGGCTTGGGGTAAGCGGTTTACCACTGTTACCATCGTTGCTGTGCCGCTTACTGCAGTCAGTTGATGCCTGGGGGCAGGGGAGAGAAATGGAGCAGCAGCCCCCTCCCTCATCCCCTGAGAGGGGAGTTCATGCCCACTGCTATCTGGAAAGCCCTCCCAGAAGAGCGAACAATCTCCCTTTCAGGTGTCCCAGGTGTCCCTCAGATTCCTGCCTTCTCCCTGTCTGTGGCTGGGCCGTCTGCACACCAGGCAGTGCACTGCACCTTGGACTCTATCCCAGGTAGCCTGGCTGGGTTTTAAACTCCAAACTTTAGGGACCTGGCATGGTGGAGACCCTCACTGGTCTCTGGGGGAGGGTCTCGCTCTGCTGGGACTGAGGCAGGTTTATCCCAGAAGGGCAGTTGCGCCAAAGTGCAGGGCGTGGAGTTGGGAGTAAAGCACAGCAAAGAGCCAGTGTCCAGGTTAGGTGCCCTCAGCACGTGTCTCTGAGCCTATGCTGAGTGGCAGGGGAGGGAAATAGTGCCTGCTGGATCTTTTGTCCCCAGAAAGGCAATGCCACGTCTCCCAGATATACTCCAAGAAGAGGGAACTATCTCTCCCAGTGCATCCCAGGAGATCCTCAGCTCATGCCATCTGCCCCTGGGCTATGTGCCCTTCTCCACAGAAGCACTGCCATGCCCTCAGGGCTCCACACTAGCCATGCCGTGGACCTCTAAAACTTCAGTCTTTGAGCCCCACTGGTTATAAAAACTCACAAAAATCAACCCCTCTTGTTTTCCCATGCAGTCGCTTTGGGGAAGTGTTTTCCTTATGCAGTCCCCCAGGGCGCTTCTCTCTGTTTCTGTCTCTCTCTCTCTCTCCTCTCTCTCCGTGATCAGGGCTCTCTCCCTTCCACAGCTCCCGTGATCTGTTTCTCCCCCAAACCACATCTCTGCACCTCCCACCTTCCACAATGTGGCCTCCTCTCCCTCTAGTTGTGTGGGTTGTTCTGTCAGTCCTCAGTTCGACTGCTTGGGTATTCAGAATGATTTGATATTTATCTAGTTGTGTTCAAGGAACAAGGCAAGCCTAGGGACCTCCTACTATGCCATTTTAGCTCCCGTTCCCAGGACTTACAAAACTTTTAGAACAAGTGAAGGGGCACGTCATTATGAAGATTTAAAGGAAGAAGAACTCTGAATAGTATTTAGTATGAGAACTACAAGACATTTTGAAACTTTCTGTTATCCTTTGTTGAGGCAGGAAGACCTGTCCTGTATTGAACTGAAGCATAAGGAACAAGAAGGCTGAGATGAGAAGAGGGCAGTAAGGATGGATAGATATAGGTAAACTGAACATGCAATAGCAGCATTAAAATATAAATTGGAGACAGTAAAAGGTAGAATTCACACTGAAGTGTACTGAAGCAATGATGTGGAAAAAATATTTGAGAAATGTTCTGGGAACATAGGGAAAAATAGAATATGAAAACTGTGGGAGAGCTGGTAGCTATGGACAATATCAGAAGTCAGAAGGTGAGCCAGTTTTCAGGAGAGAAGATCGTGACTACTGTGTGGTGCCTAGCTGCATTTTGTTTCATTCACGAAGATACCAGACATTCCTATGTAGCAGGGTTCAAAACCATGCTGACAATTCACATAACCTCTTCAAGGAGAAAAAAACATTTAGTTGACTGAAAAACAAATCAAAATGAAGAACTTAAGAACAGAAAATATGTTATAAAAAGCCTGGCAGAGTTCCTAAGGGGGACTACCAGTAAACAGAAGGCCACATAGGTTCTTAGTACAGTGCTCATCCTAGCAAACCACACAGATGGAAGAGAACACACTGATGAGTCTGAAAGGATGTGTGTCTTGTGGTATCTGGATTAAACTTAAAAGCAAACAATTTCCTCATGAGTTGTTATTCCCACTGGACAAAATTGTGTAATTGGGCACAAACAATTCATCTGGAAAATCTTCTCCCTCAGGCACTGTTTACCACAAGATTCAGAAGTTCAAATAAATAATATTACAGTACAGTAATTAAGAAAAGAAAAAATAAACTCAGAAAAAAAGACTGAAAAGAAATACCTCAAAGTGTTAAACAAATGATTACTATGAGACTGTGATTTTTTAATCTTCTGCTTCTTTTATTTTTCAGCTTTTGAAATGAGCATGTATTACTTTCAATGAAAAAAAAACTAAAAATTTGATGAAAATGCTACTACTAAGAAAAAAAGGGCATAAAAATAGTGGAACGAGAACCAGAAACAATTAAGATTTCATGAAATAGTTAAACGAGAGAATGCAAATGTTATTCAAAATATGGTATTAGCTAAAACAGTGTAAAGGGGAACATTTAAAATATTAACCTTTTTCAACTTTCAAAATTCTTTAATTTTCAGAGCAGACCATAAGACAAATGGGACATCTTAATACCCTTGTGCAATGTCTTCCAACCTGAGGTAAACAATAAGAGGGCATTCTGATGACCTTCAAATGTGATGGATTTCCAGGTAATTGGAGAGTCAAGGGGTTGAGAACAGAATTCTCTTGCCTTGTGCCTTTTGTCAATGACTTGCCTGGGCTTCTTAACAACTGTCCTGTTTCAGCATCTGAAAATGGAGGTAGGCTACATCGTTAGCCACACCCACACCTAACAGGCACCGTCTCTAGCCCATTGGGTCACCCCTGCTTCTCAGAGAACTGAACAGAAAAGCAGAAGCCCACTGTCTTGCTGACTCTGGACAGTTAGTTCCACTTGTTCATTCCCTGCCTGCCAACACTGGGCAACACAAGGTAATTCACTTCGAGCACTTTTGTTGGGAGCCTGTCTGCTCCAGCTGGGGACTGTTAACAGCGCACCTCTTGCTTGAGGACTCCTTGAGTTCTCTGTATATGCTACTTCTGACTCAGGAAATCTTTCCAGACACCTGCCCTGACCTCATCTGTCAGAATCTAGTAGGCCCTTCACTTTGGATCCAGTTCTTGCCTACCGCCCAGCCCTAAGACATTATCTTTCTCCAGACTGTGTTCTTACTGCCGAGACATTCTGCCTGAGACTTTATCCCGCAGTCACTATCCTACCTGAGTTCAGTTCCTGGGTTGCCAGTCTCCTACCATCCTGGAGGGCACTTAGAATGTATACACTGTCTTATTTTTTTAACTCTCTACCACCAAATTCTCCTCTAATCAGTAAGCCTGTTTTTACCAGCTTATTTTACTTCAGGTTTTTTTTAAAGATTTATTTACTTATTTTAGAGAGAACATACAAGCGGGGGGGGGGGGCAGAGGGAGAGAGAGAATCCTTTCAAGCAGAATCCCCACTGAGTGCAGAGCCCAACATGGGGCTTGATGCCAGGACCCTGAGATCATGACCTGAGCTGAAATCCGGAGTCGGCCTCTTAACTGACTGAGCCACCCAGGCTCCCCTTACTTCAGGTTTTTTTTTTTTTAAACAAATATGTTTTCTGTAAATATCCTCTGGACTTGGTTTGATATCCTCATCTTTGCATTCTACTTTCATTCTCTCCTCTTCTGGGAAATCTTTCACAATTTTTCTATACTGAGTGTGTTTCTGTACCACTTAAAAATGAAAACAATTGCTTTCTCAATAGAGTTGAGAAACTCTTTGCTGGCTGGAATAATGTCTCATACTTTTCTTATGTAACATAGGACAAAGCAACCTGGGATTTAAAAGAATAATAATAAAGTGTCCATAAGAGCAGCAAGTAAATATTTCCCTGGCTTTGCATTAGCCTCCCAACTGTGGAAACTCTGGCTTCCTCCAAACTCTTTCCCAACTAAGTCAGAGTCCCCAGGGACAGCTCAAATCTGTCTTGGAATACAGTTTTCTGGGCTACTTCATGGGTAGCCATTTCCTCCAGCCTGGGTCCCTGAGTGTTTTTCTCTCTGCCATCACATCCCACACCTCTTTTCTTCCTCTTACACTCTGGCTGCTCTGGTAAAGTCTTCTGCCACCCCCGTGCTCTGATGCATAATGTCCTTTGAGATCCCAGTTCTGTTTGGTCCTTCATCTGGTCCAGTTGAAGACAGAGTATTGCCTGCCTCTCCAACACGGACCTAAGATTCAGTTCCCTTTAGCATGAATGAGTAATTTCCCAGGAGGATACTTGAGCCATAGAGCAAGTAGTCCCCTTCACAGGCCAACCCACCAGCCAAACATATTAAGGCATGTCTAGGTCATTTAAGATTGAGCCCAGGGACCATCTTCTTCAGGAAGCCTTTCCCGAGCTCCCCCCTTTCCCCACCGCCATCACCTCCACCTACATAACATACGTGTCTTCCTTGTACCCTCATATGCTGAATGTGTCCTAGATACAGGTTTTATCGTGTTACATGCTAATTATCTTTTGATAAGCCTGATTCCCCATGTAAAACATGAGCCCTTTCACGGAGAGAATTATGTCTCATACATTTTTGAATTCCAAGTGTCTGGCTTAGTTCTTGGCACTAAGATCCATAGAGTCCCAAGCTGGGCCCTTAATGTGCTTACGTGCACCACAACGGATTTGGCTCAAACAATACATCGTTTTGATTAATGGCAGTTTTTCCTTTAAGAGTTTCATGCCAAGGTGGTTTATTTTTTTTTTCCTTTAAGATTTATGTCAAAACAATTTATCATACATTTGGTGAGTACTGTGTGTCCTAGGACCTGCCCTACTCCCCAGAGATACGGAGATGAGAAAGACATGGTTCCTGCTCAGAGGAGGTCACAGAAACTTCCTTGCATTTCCCTCCCTCCATTTCTCCATTCTTTCCTCCCTTTCTGCCTTACCTGGATAAATGTTCACTAAGCCTGGAATTGTGTCTAATGGAATAAATACATGTAGTAGGTTAATTACAATATAGTACACTCAGTGCCACAGTAGAAGTTTGTTCCAGATATAGAGATAGAACAGAAGAATGCATCATACAGTTCTTGGGGTGGACATGGGGGATCCTGGAGGAGGTGGCTTCAAAGTAGATTATAAAGAATGGAAAGACAATCCAGATGCCCAGGTGGATGAAAGGTACTCCTGAGAGAAGAAAACATGTGAAAGGCCTAGAGATGTGAAAAAGCACGGTGTATTTCAAAAACATTAATACTTCGGTATCTCTGCAGCATAAAGTTCAGCAGAATGGGGACAGGGTGGGGTAGGGTGAGCTGAGCTGGGAGAGGAAGCAAAGATAATGGGCAATATTTTCAGGGCTACGGTCTTTAACATTTGAGCAACAGTTTAGTTAAGAGATTGGTAGAATCCAGAATACCTGTGGTATTAATAATCCAAGTGTGAAGCCATATATTGCCATTTTCCATCCTCTTCCCTTATAGCATTATTAAGCAAGGTTCTGTGATTACCTAGCTACATTTTAATGTTCATTGTATTGGTAGATAAGCATGAAAAGAAGCCATTTCCTGGAGTTTACGGTCTTATTGAGGATACAGAATATACCCACACAAACGGTTTAGAGCGCTTACCAAGCAATCTACAGACTAGTGCGAACTAAAATTATAAAGACAATATGTAAGCATAATCTTGACATTGGGTTATAGGAATGCTTAGGAAAGTACAGGGTTACAAAGAGGCAACCTGATTTTCGGCTTACGAGAAACAGTTTCTTTCAGAGTATAGAAAATGCAAAATTGAGGAATGGACTTATAAATCAGAAACTTTTTAGTGTTCTATAGTCTGTGTTCAAGAACTGGCCTTCTAAGTTAGACCAACAAGCATTCATCTTTGAGCTTTATAGTATAAAGAGAAGACAAATTTATTTTTTCTGTATATTTAACATTTTATTTTTTATACTTCTAGATACTTAATTTGCCTGAGAGATTGTTTATTGCTTATATGAAACAGGTCCCTATGTTTCTGCCAATCCCCTCAGTCTAGACTACACTGAGATTATCTTAGCCTCCCTTTCATCTCTTTACTCTCTAAAATGTACAATAGCTTCTGCCTTTTTCCTTGTGGAATGTGTTAACCCAACATCCTCTCCTTGTCCCACCGGTCATCACATCCCACAGCCCTCTACTTGGTATTTTTTCCTTCCATGGAGGTAGTGTGGACTTTTTGTCAGGCCATAGGTTTTCTATGCGGAGCATCCTAGAGCTTCTGATCATTATATCCCATTTCATACTTAGGTAAACTCAAATTTAGGAGGTGATGTGTTTTATCAGTCCTCCAGGAAACCTCTCCCTTTCTGTTTGTATCCTTTATAAATTATTTAAGTTCCACAATGAACATTTGCTGTTTTTGTAACTAAAATGTAAAAGTGATTCCATTTTAAAAAATCAAATTCAATAGTAGAGTACCATTTCATGTTTGTTAAATTAACCTTTCTGTCTATATCTTCACACATACATACACACCACAGCGCAAAATAATGTTGAAAAACTCATACTAGTTTAAAAAACAAGAGCCATAAAAATGTTCATACCGTATGACCCAGAAACGCTACCTCTGAGGAACAACCTAAGGAAATAATTCAAAAGAAAGGAAATATAAAAAAGCTATATACAGCTTGTCTACACACAGAAAAATTGGGGAAAGATGACTTTAAAATCAGTGTAAGGGGAAGAGTTAGGAAAATAATGATACGTCAACTAGATAAAATACTATTACAACACTGGAAATGATTGTTATAAAAAACCATGTTAATAACATAGCATGTTTACAGTATAATGAGAAAAGGAATACAAAATTATATACACACTGATTACAGCTGTGTATAAAATGAATTACATGTGGATGACTAGAGGGGAAAAAAGAATAATGAAAACAGCTGTTGTTCTAGTGTGGAGTGATGGGTGAATGTTAAAATTTTATTAACTGTCTCTGCACATTTTTCCAGTTTTTTTTATTGAAAAGTTTCAGATTGTCAGCTAATTCAGATTATTCTTGTTCTGGGACTTTTACAGAAAAAGAAGAAAGCATTCTGGAATCTGAGCCCCTTTCCTCTTTCTGTCATTGGCCAAAGAATTACCCCCTAGGAAAGAAGGAAACCTTAACTACCCTAGGAAGTTATAAAAAAGAATGTTCTTGGGGCACCTGGCTGGCTTAGTCGGAAGAACTTGTGACCCTTGATCTCAGGGTTGTAAATTCAAGCCCCATATAGCATGTAGAGATTACTTAAAAAAAAGATTTTTAAAAATCTTTAAGAAAAATTATACATCTAAAACTAATGATATAATGTATGGGGATTAACATAACAATAAAAATTTTTTAAAAAATCTTTAAGAAAAACTAGAAAATTGTTGTGGTTGATTATTTATATTACTAAAGATGGATCAAATCTTATTTTTTTTAAATGTGATAATTTTTAATAGCCACTTTATTAAGATAAAATTCATATACTATAAAACTCTCCTTTTTAAGCGCACAGTCAGTGGTGGTTGGTGTAATTACAGATTTGTACCACCATCACTATTTTTTTTAAGTTTTTAATTTTAAATCCAGTTAGTTAACATACAGTATAAATTTAGTTTCAGGGGTAGAATTTAGTGATTCAACACTTCCATACATCACCCACTGCTCATCACGACAAGTGCACTCCTTAATTCCCATCACCTATTTTACCCATACCCCCACCCACTTCCCCTCTGCTAACCATCAGTTCTCTATAGTTAAGAGTCTGTTTCTTGGTTTCTCTCTCACTCTTTTTCCCTTTGCTCGTTTGTTATGTTTCTTAAATTCCACATATCAGTGAATTCAAAGGGCATTTGTCTTTTTCTGGATGATTTATTTCACTTAGCATTATACTCTCTAGCTCCATCCATGTCATTGCAAATAGGAAGCTTTCATTGTTTTTTATGGCTTAATAACCTTCCATTGTATATATATATACCACATCTTATTTATCCATTCATCAGTTGATAGATAATTGTCCTGCTTTCATATCTTGGCTATTGTAAATAACGCTGCTATAAACATAACAGTGCATGTATCCCTTTGGATTCGTGTTTTTGTATTTTGGGGGTAAATACCCAGTAGTTTGATTACTGGATTGTAGGGTAGTTCTATTTTTACCTTTTTGAGACCTCCATACTGTTTTCCAGAGTGGCTGCATCAGTTTGCATCCCCACCAATAGTGCAAATGTATTCCTTTTTCTCTACATCCTTGCCAACACCTGTTGTTTCTTGTGTTGTTGATTTTAACCATTCTGACAGGTGTGAGGTCATATCTCACTGTAGTTTTGATTTTCCTTTCCCTGATGGTAAGTGATAATGAGCATCTTTTGATATGTTTGTTGCCATCTGGATGTCTTCTTTGGAGAAATGTCTATTCATGTCTTCTGCCCATTTTTAAATTGGATTATTTGGGGTTTTTTTAGTGTTGAGTTGTATAAGTTTTGTTTTGTTTTTTTTTTAAGTAGGCTTCATGCCCAATGTGGGGCTTGAAGAACTCATGACCCTGAGATCAAGGGTTGCCTGCTCTACTGCCTGAACCAGATAGGCTCCCTGAGTTGTAAAAGTTCTTTATATATTTTGGATAGTAACCCTTTATTCTTTGTTGATTGTTTCCTTCGCCATGCAGAAGGTTTTTATTTTGATGAGGTTCCAATAATTTATTTTTGCTTTTGTTTCCCTTGCCTCGGGGACCTCTCTAGAAAAAAATTGCTATGGCCAATGTCAGAGAAGTTACTGCCTGTGCTGTCTTCTAGGATTTTTATGGTTTCAGGTCTCACATTTAGGTCCTTTATCCATTTTTAATTTATTTTTGTGTATGGTCTAAGAAAGTGATCCAGTTCATTCTTTTGCTTATAGCTGTCCAGTTTTCCCAGTGCCATTTGTTGAAGAGACTTGTCTTTTTTATGTTGGATATTCTTTACTGCTTTCTTGAAGATTAATTGACCATATAGTTGTGGGTTCATTTCTGGGTTTTCTATTCTCTTCTACTGATCTATGTGTCAATTTTTGTGCCAGTACCATACTGTTTTGATTACTACAGCTTTGTAATATAACTTGCAGTCCAGAATTATGATGCCTCCAGCTTCACTTTTTCTTTTTCAAGATTGCTTTGGCTATTTGGGATCTTTTGCAGTTCCATACAAATTTTAGGATTGTTTGTTCTAGCTCTGTGAAAAATCTTGTTGCATTAAATCTGTAGATTGCTTTGGGTAGTATAGGCACTTTAACAATATTTGTTCTTCCAATCCATGAGCATGGAATGTTTTTCCATTTCTTTGTGTTGTCTTTAATTTCTTTAATTAATGTTTTATAATTTTCAGAGTATAGGTCTTTCACTTCTTTGGTCAGATTTATGCCTAGATATCTTGTTATTTTTAGTGCAGTTGTAAATGGGATTGCTTTCTTAATTTCTCTTTCTGCTGCTTCATTATTGGTGTATAGAAATGCAACAGATTTCTGTATATTGATTTTGTATCCTATGGCTTTATTGAATTTGTTTATCAGTTCCAGCAGTTTTTGAGAGAGTCTTCCAGGTTTTCTATGTATACTGTCATGTCATCTGCAAATAGTGGAAGTTTTGCTTCTTCCTTACCAATCTGGATGCCTTTTATTTCTTTATGTTGTCTAATTGCTGTGACTAGGGCTTACAGTACCATGTTGAATAAAAGCTACTATTACTGTTATCTATTTTTAAAACATTTTTTACAAGTACCCATTAGCAACCACACCCCATTCCTCCCTGCTGCCAGCAGCTGGCAACCACTAATCTTTCTGTTTCTACGGATTTGCCTGTTCTAGACATTTCATATAAATGGAATCATACAATATATGGCTTTTGTGTCTGACTTCTTTCATTTAGCATAGTGATTTCAAGGTTTATCAATGTTGGAGCACATGTCAATACATCAATTCCCTTTTGTAGTTGAATAATATTCCATTGTATAGTATGCAACATGTTGTTTATCCATTCCTTGATTAATGGACATTAGATTTTTTTTTTTTTTGCTATTGTGAGTAATGCTGCTATGAACATTTGTATAAAAATTTTTGTGTGGACATAGGTTTTCAGGTTTTGAGGAGCATATACATAGGAGTGGCATTGCTGGGTCAGACGACATGTCTATGTGTAGGAAAGTGCCAAACTGTTTTTCAAAGTGGCTGTACCATTTTACACTCCCACCAGCAATGTATGAGAGTTCTCTGGTGATCTTGTGATATCTCTTCCAGTTCCTTTTTTTTTTTTTTTTTTTTTTTAAGGAAGCTCTATGCCCAACATGGGGCTTGAATTCATGACCCTGAGATCAAGAGTCCCATGCTCTATTGACTGAGCCAGCCAGGCGCCTCCTCTTCTAGTTCTTAATGCAATAGTTGGCATGGTGAAAATAACGAATAGATGCCAGCCATTCTTACTGTTATTGTCATCACTATTATTAGAGGAAACTGTAAATTGCTTCAAGATCCATTGCAAGTAAAATGGAGTCACTGTCTTATTTCCTTCACTAGACTGTGTTTTGGCTCTTTTTATGCTTATTAATTGGTAATGAATGATACATATTTTTCCCATAATTATATTTTATAGGGAGAGATTATAAATGTGTGTGTGTGTGTGTGTGTGAATTTCTTTCCTTCCCTTCAGTAAACTACTTTGACATGGATCTGAAGTCTGTAAATATTAAGTAAATACATGTACTCATACATTCGGGCATGCCATTTCATCCTGCTGGGTCCCCAGTCCTGCTGCCCTGAAGGTGTGGTGGGGATGGAGCTGCAGGTGCTCAGTGGCATAGCACCAAGCTATTAGAGCAGAGGAGGATGAAGAAGAAAAATAGAGACCTGGGCCTTGAACACCGGAATCACCATGGTCAGAAGTCCAGTGAAGTGTGTGGGTTGTGTGCTCGCTTTCTTTCTTTTCTTTTTTTTTTTTTTTAAGATTTTATTTATTTGTGAGAGAGATGGAAAGAACACAAGCAAGGGGGAGAAGCGGAAGGAGAGGGAGAGGGACAAGCAGACTTCCCACTGAGCATGGAGCCCAACAGAGCTCCCCCCATCCCAGGACCCTAAGATCATGACCTGTGCCAAAGTCAGATGCTTAACTGACTGAGCCACCTAGGCACCCCATGTGCTCACTTTCTTATGTGCGATCTCTCTTTCCTGTCCTGACCTCTTTTGCCATATTCCTCCTCCCTCACTCCTTTACTGCCTCCCTCATGCTTGCTATTCCTATATCATTTTATTTATTTATTTAAAAAATTTATTTGAGAGAAAGAATATGCATACCTGTGTGCTCACGAGTTGGGGGAGGGACAGAGGGAGAGAATCTTCAGGCAGACTCCCTGCTGAGTGCGGAGACCCTGCAGGGCTCCATCTCCTGACCCATGAGATAACTACCTGAGCTGAAACCAAGAGTCGGTTGCTCAACTGACTGAGACATGCAGGTGCCCCTGCTATTCCTATTTTAACGGAACATTCATATTCAAGAGCTTCATGTATATATAATTAAAGTATTGATGATACAAACACCTAGTTCAAGCCATTGTTTAACAGCTTCATGCTTTTTTCCCCACTGCCACATTTTAAGAGTTTTCTTACCTTTCATGGCCATTAATCCAGTTCATTTGACACCTGTTTTATTGATCACCTAGTATGTGTGAGGCCCTGTTTTAGGTACCTGTTCATCTCCATTGCTTTTTGCTCCTACCTTTTTCTCCCTTTCAATCCCTTTCTTTCCCAAATTGGAAGTCAGAAAGACAAATGAAAGAAATTGTAGGATGGAGTGTCAATGTATATTATATTCTCTGTATATTATAATCATTTCACTGATTTTCTTTGATTTCAAAAAAAATTGTATGTTTTGCTTGAATACCTCAGTTTGTATGATAAGATATCCCATTTGTGTGTGCATTGGATTTAAAGACTTACTGCCAATTATCTTACCTTTTTTCCAGGATGGCACTAATGATTTGTTTTTTATTTTCTAAGTTTGGCAAAATGAGAAGGAAGTCCTGGCAGGAGGAGAAAGAAAGATATCTGCTAGAGGAGATAGTCAGAGAGGGGCAAAATGCAAGCCTCTGACAGCAACCACTGTGAGAGAAGTGATGGGGGCCTCCGGCTATATGATATCTTATATACTTATATATGGTATTGTTACATTATGTTGCCCTTATTTGTCTGTTCAGTAAAGTAATTAGTTACAGTTCATGGAGCTAGAAGGAATTTTAGAGATTATTTAATTATCTTATAAAAAGTATGCTATGGAGCATGCACAGTACCCATTTTCACCCTAATTAATACAAAAGGACTGATAATAGAATAAATTAGGTATTTTTGCTATCCCTTATTTACTGCCTCCGAACCCATCTTTGTAGTAGTCTCAAAGCAGAAATGTTCTCCAACAAGGGAGAAAAATGAATAGACTGGTATTTCCCCATGTTTTTCACATCTGGCATAAAAGAGAATGATAATTCGTAAAGCACTAGGGCAAACAGATAGGGTTATTGGCACCTGGAGGTGACTGGCCTGAGGTTGAGGCAACCAGTATCTTGACCTACCTCTAACCCTATCTCACACACCAATTGAGGAGGTTGGGAATCAACTGTATAAATCACCATTGTGCTGAGTCAAGATTGAATTTTACCCCTTACTAAGGATTGCACTTATGGCAATGAGCACTGGGTGATATACGGAAGTGTTGAGTCACTATATCGTACACCGAAACTAATATATGACGCTGTATGTTAACTAACTGGAATTTAAATAAAAACTTTAAAAAAAAAAAAAAGAAGCACACACATACACACAAAACCACAAGTCACTAAGGTAAAGAAGGAAGGGAGGGAGGGAGGGAAGGAAGGAAGGAAGGAAGGAAAGCAAGCAAGCTGATATGTTTTGGCATGAGCTAGGTGACTGGAAATAATGGCCTAGTTAACTCTGTGGCTCCCTATATACACGTATGTATACATGATTTGTGGCTGGTGATACATCAGAAAAAAAAAGTGCATGTGCTTTGATTATTAAACCTAGCTTCTGACTGGTACCTTTTCATGACTACTTGGGTTTTGGAGAAAATTTTAATGAGGATGTTGGACTCTAGATCTTTGAACTCATCAACCCTTGGAGTGGAGAGTATGTGGGACCTGAAGGTTCAAGTAGGTGAAACATTTTTACAGGTGTCTAATATTCTATAGTATTTTGAAAATTACATTTATATTTTCATAGAATACTTCTGTTCTCTGTCTTTCTCCATTTAGATCTAAAGGAATTCTTGAGATGTATAATGAGAGGTGTTTTGTCCTCTTTAAAAATTCTATGAATGGGGGCACCTGGGTGGTTCAGTTGGTTGGGTGTCTGCCTTCAGCTCAGGTCATGATCCCAGGGTCCTGGGATTGAGTCCTGCGTTGGTTTCCCTGCTCCATGGGAGCCTGCTACTCCCTCTCCTCCCTGCTCATGTTCTCTCTAGTTATCTCTCTCTCACAAATAAATAAATTAAAAATCTTAAAAATAAATAAATAAAAATTCCATGAATGTTTGACACACACATATACATACACACACGTATATATACATGTATATAAAACTGTACAAACACATCCTATAAACTATAAATCTATACTATAGTATAAACTTTACTAAACTATAAATATATACTATAAAACTGTAAAACACACACACACATATATAAAACTATTATATATAAAACTAACCTCCATGAACCTATCATAAGTTTTAAGTTAAAGTTTATCCATGTTAGTAAGTGCTGGAAAAGGCACAGGAGCCTAAATGTTTTCATCCTAAGTCCAGGATGAAATCATAAATATCTTTATATTGATACATATCACTTCTCATTTTTGAAATGTGCAGGGATTAAAACAAAATGAAATCAGTGACCACACCAACAGTTGGTGAGGATCCGGAGAAACCAGATCCTCTCACATTGTTGGTGGAGGGTATAAAACGGTCGAGCTGCTCGGGGAGAGAGTTTGGCAGTTCCTTTAAAAACTAAACCTGTCACTACCATATGACTCAGCAGTGACACTCTCAGGCATCTCTTCCAGAGAAAAAAAACATTTTCACTCAAAAACCAATATAGGAATGTGGATGGTAGCTTTATTTGTAATACTCTAAAACTGGAATCAGCCCAGATGTCCTTCAGTAAGTGTGGTTAAACAAAGTGGTGTGTACATGTGGTGGAATATGACTCAGCAATAAAAAAGGAAGGAATGACCGGTACATACGACAACCTGCAAGACTCCAAGAAATTATGCTCAGTGAGAGAAACCAACCCTGAAAGTTTACACACTGTGTGAATCCATTTATATAACATTCCTCAAATTGTGGAGATGGAGAACTGATTGATGGCTGCCAGGGAATAAGGGGAGAGGATAAAGGTGGATGTGGTTATAAAAGGGCAATGTGGGGGACCCTTGTTGTGATGAAACTGCTGTGTACTAGACCATAGCAGAGGACACACAAACCTACTACATGTGGTTCTTCAATTATTAAAAAAAAAAAGAAAGAAATCTAATTGTAAGTGAGTAGATTATTGGTTCAAATTTTTAAGAACTATAGCATATTCCTCTTAGTAATAGTTATTATTATGTATTACTAATAAATCCTTTATTATTTTATGAAATCGTGCAATGGAAAGGACTTTGAATGATGCATTCTAGTTCCGGCACTATTGCCAGTAAAGGAGTTGTTAAATATAATCTCATTTTAGTAAACTAGAAAGGTGTTTCCCCTGAGAAGTTATTATTTATTTACCTTTTGTCCATAACTGTTTTCCCTTAAATTTAATATGAATAATCTGGGGAACTTTTAAAATGTATATTCCCAGGCTTCATCACTAGGGATTCTGATTCATTAGGTCTGGCGGTAGATTTTGGCAACCAGCATTTTAAAAAATTACATCAACTGATTTTTTTTTTTTAAAGATTTTATTTATTTATTCATGAGAGACAGAGAGAGAGAGGCAGAGGGAGAAGCAGGCTCCCAAGGAGCAGGGAGCCCGATGAGGGACTCGATCCCAGGACCCTGAGATCATGACCTGAGCTGAAGGCAGACGCTTAACCATCTGAGCCACCCAGGCGCCCTCATCAACTGATTCTGATTCAAGAGATCAGTGGGCTGCACTTTGAGAAATACTGAATTATAATTTTTATGGTGAATAAATAGCCCTTTAAATTCCTTTGTGGCATAGAGGATTTGTGGTTAGGTGAGAATTTTAAAAGCAAAGTACTGATAAAATTTTTCAAACACCCACGTGTTGAGAAAAAGAATGTTTGACCAAACTGAGTTATGTACTTGCTCTGAATCAGTAAGAACTGAACAGAAAGGAACTTGCCCTTGGTTCTTATTTGTGATGAAGGGGTCCTGCCTGACCACTTGTGATTTATTTGTAAAAAGAAGGCAAAGACTGCTGTTTTAGTTACATAGACTGCATAAATGGAATGCTCTGCCAGGATGAGGAATGCTGAAGCACTTTGTAGGCTCTGAAAGTAATGTACTCCTTAATTCCTTAGTTGTTTTTTTTTTTTTTAATATTTATTTATTTAAATAATCTCTACACCCAGCATGGGGCTTGAACTCATGGCCTGGAGATCAAGAGTCACATGCCCTTCCAACTGAGCCAGCCAGGTGTCCCTAATTCTTTAGTTTTTGTATATGAAGTTCCAACTACAGTAATTGACCTATCCTTAGTTTTTCCTCTAAATCCGAGTGCAGGCATACCTCAGAGAGATTGTGGGTTTGATTCCAGGCCAGTGCAATAAAGGGAATGGTGCAATAAAGTGAGTCAAATGAAATTTTTTGTTTCCCAGTGCATATAAAAGTTATGTTTACACTCTACCATGGTCTATTAACTGTGCAGTAGCATTATGTCTTAAAAAATGTACATACCTTAGTTGAGAAATACTTTATTGCTAAAAAATGCTACCCATCATCTGAACTTTCAGCGAGTTATGATCTTTTTGCTGGTGGAGGGTTTTGCCTCAATGTTGATGGTTGCTGACTGATCAGGCTGGTGGCTGCTGAAGGTTGAGGTGGTTGTGGCAATTTCTTAAAATAAGTCAGCAATGATGTTTACTACATCAATGGACTCTTCCTTTCACAATTTCTCTATAGCACGTGGTGCTGTTTGATAACATTTTACCTAAAGTAGAACTTCTTTCAAAATTGGAGTCAGTCCTCTCAAACCCTGCTGCTGCTTTATCAATTAAGTGTATGTCGTATTTTAAATCCTCTGTTGTCATTTCAACCATCTTCACAGCATCTTCACCAGTAGATTCCATCTCAAGAAACCACTTTTTTTTTGCTCATCCATAAGAAGCAACTCCTTATCCGTGAAAGTTTCATCATGAATCATGAGATGCCTACATCTTCAGGCACCACTTCTGATTCTAGTCCTCTCACTGTTGCTACCGCCTCTGCAGTTCCTGCCTCCACTGGAGTCCTGAGCCCTCCAAGTCACCCATGAGGGCTGCAATCAACTTCTTCCAGACTCCTGTTCATTTTGATATTTTGACCTCTTCCCATGAATCATGAATGTTCTTAATGGCATCTAGAACGGTGAATCCTTTCCAGAAGGTTTTCAATTGACTTTGCCCAGATCCATCAGAGGAATCACTATCTGTGGCAACTTAATATAGTAAGACTTGAAAGTTGACGTTATCACTTTATCCATGGGCTGTAGAATGGACGTTGTGTTAACAAGCATGAGAACAACATTCACCTCACTGTACATCTCCATCAGAGCTCTTGGATGACCAAGAGCAGTACTATTTTGAAAGGAAACTTTTTTCTGAGCAATAGTTTTCAACAGTGGGCTTAAAATATTCAGTAAACCATGTTGTACACAAACCTTCTGTCTTTCAGGCTTTGTTGTCCCATTTATAGTGTATAGGCAGGATAGATTTAGCACAATTCTTAAGGGTCCTAGGATTTTCAGAATGGTAAATGAGCACTGGCTTCCAGCTTCAAGTCAGCAGCTGCATTAACTTCTAATAAGAGAATCAGCCTGTCCTTTGAAGCTTTGAAGCTGGGCAGACTTTTTCTCTCTAGCTATGAAAGCCCTAGCTGGCATCTTTCTCCCATATAAAGCTGTTTAGTCTACATTGAAAATCTGTTGAGTGTAGCCACCTTCATGCATTATCTTAGCTAGATCTCCTGGATAACTACTATGGCTTCTACGTCAATACCTGATGCTTCACCTTGCACATTTATGTTATATAGATGGCTTGTTACTTAAACATTATGAACCGACTTCTGCTAGTTTCAAACTTTTCTTCTGCAGCTTCCTCACCTCTCTGAGCCTTCACAGAATTGAAGAGATTTAGGGCCTATTGCTGTGGCTCAGGCTTTAGTGTAAAGGCTGGTTTGATCTTCCATCCAGACCACTTAACACTTTCTCCATATCAGCAATAAGGCTGTTTAACTTTCTTAATCATTTGTGTGTTCACTGGAGTAGCACTTTAATTTCCTTCAAGAACTTCTCCTTGGCATTCACAGCGTGGCTGTGTTTGGCACAAGAGGCCTAGCTTTCAGCCTGTCTCAGCTTCTGACATGCCTTCCTCACTAAGCTTAGTCATTTCTGGCTTTTGATTTAAAGTGAGAGACGTGTGACTCTTCCCTTCCCTAGAACACTTAGAAGCCATTGTAGGGTTATTAACTGGCCTAATTTCAATATTTTGTCTCAGGGAATAAGGAGGCCCCAGGGGAGGGTGAAAGATGGGCGTGGGGGGCGGCAGTGGAATTGGCTGCTCTGTGGAGTAGTCAGAACACACAACATTTATTGAATATACCATTTTATATGAGAGTGGTTCCCCAGAACAATTATAAAAATCATTGATCATAGATCACCATAACAAATATAATAATAATAAAAGTTTGAGATATTGTGAGAATTACCAAAATGTGATCCAGAGACACAAAAGGAGCAAATGCTGTTGGAAAATGGTGCCAATAGACGCGTTCCACATAGGGTTGCCACAAACCATCCATTTGTAAAAAGCACAAAATCTGCAAAGTGCAGTAAAGCGAAGCATAATAAATGAGATATGCCTGAAGTCAAGTCACTTAAAATGATTGTTATTGAAAAACAGATGCAAAGAAATTATCCTGCTCTACCTTTTGGGGGTGCTTAGTTGGCACCTCGTTGAAATCTAAGTGACCTCTCCACCACCTTAAGCAGATAATCAGAGCACCTTCACCTGGAGATTCTCAGGCCCATGTCAGAGTCCAGTCCAACCACTTTCCAAACTCCTGGGTGTATGCTTTGAGGTAATGACTTGTCCTGTGGTAGGAGGCAAGGAAGGTCACCCCATCCCTTTCTCTCGAGTATGCACAGCAGAACAATATTATCTCTCCCGAGAAACGCCTGCAGATCCTCCCTCCTCTTGAGCCTGGATCTGACTCTGACTCTGACTCAGGGGTGAAGTTAGAGCCAGCCCTGGACCTTGCAGCTTTTAATGTGTGTATTTTTTGTAGGTAAGTCACTCTGGTCTGTGGCTTTTACTGTACCTTTGCGCCTCACAGCACAAAGCACATAGCATTGTGTATTTTATGTACTTTAGTAAAAATATGAAAATAGACATGGCAATGATAGACACCGATTTCTAGACAATGGTTTCCTCTGAGAATGAAGGGAAAGATGAGGAAGGGAAGGGGAGGGCTTAGGTTTGATTTTAACATTTTATTTCTTCTAGGAAAGAGTTTTAAAGTAATACAGCAAACTGTTGACCTCTGTTTACATTTACTGATGGATACAGAGCTGCCTTTTATGTTATTTTCTCTAACTTTTCTATATAGACTTTTTTCCATATGTGTGAAATGTTTTATAATTTCAGAGAAATTAGAACTCATCTGATAAAACTATCCCAACTCCCCACCCGCACATACACACATGTATATGCATCCTGTCCTTCTTCCCTCGGGGGACAGGGGATCCCATTGTTGCTTCATCTCTACTCTGGATCCCCTCCCTTAGAACCATCTCAGGAACCTTGTGCTGTTTATCTGTCAATACCTTACTCCCTTCAGCCTGTCTCTTTCTACCGACTTCCTGTTGCCATTTAAATATGTGCTAGTTTCCCTTAGCTTTATTTATGTATTTTTTTAATTTTATTATGTTAATCACCATACATTACATCATTAGTTTTTGATGTAGTTAGTGTTCCGTGATTCATTGTTTGCATATAACACCCAGTGCTCCATGCGGTACATGCCCTCTTTAATACCCATCACCGGGTTAACCCATCCCCCAACCCCTCTCCCCTCTAGAACCCTCAGTTTGTTTCTCATGGTTCGTCTCCCCCTCCGACTTCCCCCCCTTCATTTTTCCCTTCCTACTATCTTCTTTTTTTTAACATATAATGTATTACTTGTTTCAGAGGTACAGGTCTAGTTTCCCTTAGCTTTAAAAAACTTCTGCCTTGGGGCGCCTGGGTGGCTCAGTTGTTGGGCGTCTGCCTTCGGCTCAGGTCATGATCCCAGGGTCCTGGGATTGAGCCCCGCATCGGGCTCCCTGCTCAGAGGGAAGCCTGCTTCCCCCTCTCCCACTCCTTCTGCTTGTGTACCCTCTCTCGCTTTGTCTCTGTCAAATAAATAAATAAAAAACTTCTGCCTCAAGCCCAGCCAATTCCCTATGGCTTTTCTCCTCTGTATAGACAAATTTCTCTTAAGAACTATCTATCTGGGAGCACCTGGGTGGCTCAGTCGGTTGAGTGTCTGCCTTTGGCTCAGGTCATGATCTCAAGGTCCTGGTGTGGAGTCCCCACGTGGGCTCCCAGCTCAGTCTGCTTCTCCCTGCCTCTCTGCCCCTCCCCGACTCATGCTTGCTCCCTCTCCTCAAATAAATAAAACCTTAAAAAAAAAAAAGAAAATCTCTACTTTCTTTAAAAAAAGAAAACAAAAAAACTATCTACCTGGTTGTCTTTATTTTTCATACCTCCTGCTCTTCAGCTCACTCCAGTCTGGCCTCTCTCCCATGAAGTTGCTCTTGTCAAGGTCAATGCTGACTTCTGTGTCACTAAGTCCAGTGAATACTTTTCAGTCCCCAGCTTTGTCGCCTCTCAGCCGCGTTTGCCACTGTTGACTGCTCTCTGCTTCTTGAGATCCTCTTTCCATGATTTCCACATTACAACATCCTTCTGGTTTTCTTCCAACCAGTCTGCCCCTGCATGTTCTCTGTTATAGCTCTTCCTTTTTCACCCAGCCATTAATTAGTGAAGACTCTCAGGGCTCAGCCCTAAACCCTGTTCTCACTCTGAGTTTTTTCTGTAAGTGATAGCAGCTTGCCATGGGTTTTATTACTCTCCCTGCATTTCTCCTGAGTCTTCCCCGTGACTCCCAAACCTCTGCCTCCAGCTCTGACCTCTGTTTTCTCAGCCATAGACCTGTATATCCAGCTGCCTTCTAAATATCACTTGCATGACTCACAGGTGTGTTAGTCTCAACATGCACGAAACTGAACTCATCCTTTTATCCTTCCCCTAATATTGTTGTCTTCCATTGTTCCCAGTTTTAGGAAGTGGCACCATGATCCATCCAGTTGCTCAGGCCAGAAACCTGGGAGTCCTCGATTCCCCCCTCACCATCACTCCCACGTTCATTTAACCATGAAATCCTGATCATTCTACCTCATATCTTTGAAATCCTTCTCTTTTCCTACCATTTCTTATGGCCACAACTCCAGTGTGATTGCTTCCTGATTTCTTTCTTGACTCTCTAGGACATAGACATTTTTCAGTATTTCAGTACTTGATATATTTATTTTTTAAAATTTTCTTTTTTTAAATTTTTTATTATTATGTTAATCACCATACATTACATCATTAGTTTTTGATGTAGTGTTCCATGATTCATTGTTTGTGCATAACACCCAGTGCTCCATGCAGAAAGTGCCCTCTTTAATACCCATCACC
>NC_138372.1:71677522-71713426 GCF_054177405.1 Leptonychotes weddellii | reverse complement strand
ATTTTTTTCAGAGGTAAGATCTGTGATTCAACAGTCTTACACAATTCACAGTGCTCACATAGCACATACCCTATACCTCTGAAACAAATAATACATTATTAAAAAAAAAAAGAAGAAGAAGAAGATAGCAGGAGGGGAAGAATGAAGGGGGGGAAATCGGAGGGGGAGATGAACCATGAGAGACTATGGCCTCTGAAAAACAAACTGAGGATTTTAGAGGGGAGGGGGGTGGGGGGATGGGTTAGCCTGGTGATGGGTATTAAAGAGGGCACGTTCTGCATGGAGCACTGGTGTTATATGCAAACAATGAATCATGGAACACTACATCAAAAACTAATGATGTAATGTATGGTGATTAACATAACATAATAAAAAATAAAATAATACTTAATTTTTAAAAAAGATTTTGTTTATTTGACAGAGAGAGAGAGAACACAAGTAGGCAGACTGGCAGGCAGAAGCAGTCTCCCCGCTGAGCAGGGAGCCCAATGCGGGGCTTGATCCCAGGATCCTGGGATCATGACCTGAGCCAGAGGCACTTAACCTACTGAACCACCCAGGTGCCCCTAAAATAATACTTAATTTAAAACTATCAACATTTTACCATCAAACTGAAAGGAGGATAGTTAGATGTTGGTGATGTTCATTCCAAGAAGGAATGCTTCTGTAACCTCTCTGTCCTCTGATACAGACAGTATAAGGTCACATTTCCCATTCGTTGGACTCACATAACCTGAAGGTCCATCTTAGATTCCTCTGTGCTTCTAATTATTCTTTAGAATAATTTACTTAGGTCAGGCCTAAGATACTCAACCATGATAGCTCTTAAGATATCTGAATTTGTCCGAGGTCATCCTTAACTTGGGGGTACTTTAAAATTTGACTAGCTTTTGCCACAACTAATACTAAAGATTCAGAGAGCATATAAAAAGCATCAAGGCCATTGTCAAAGAAATGAAACTAAAACTTTAATTTGCCTATAAAATTGGATGTGGGGGAAGGTAAAATAAATGCATTTGAAACACCAGTGAATGTTAATTGTTGTGAACCTTTTGGAAAACACTGTAACAATATGTAACATAAACTTAAAACTACATATCCTTTGTGGAATTCTTAATCTCAGGAAACAAACTGAGGGTTGCTGGAGTGGTGGGGGGGTGGGAGGGATGGGGTGGCTGGGTGATAGACATTGGGGAGGGTATGTGCTATGGTGAGCACTGTGAATTGTTTAAGACTGTTGAATCACAGATCTGTACCTCTAAAACAAATAATACAATATATGTTAAAAAAAAAAAGAGGAAGATAGTAGGAAGGGAAAAATGAAGGGGGGGAAATCGGAGGGGGAGATGAACCTTGAGAGACTATGGACTCTGAGAAACAAACTGAGGGTTCTAGAGGGGAGAGGGTGGGGGGATGGGTTAGCCTGGTGATGGGTATTAAAGAGGGCACATACTGAATGGAGCACTGGGTGTTATATGCAAACAATGAATCATGGAACACTACATCAAAAACTAATGATGTAATGTACGGTGATTAACATAACATAATAAAATTTAAAAAAAGAAACAAAAAGAAACTACATACCCTTTGACCTAGAAGTTTTACTAACTTAAATCTCTCCTGAATAAATAATCAGATACTCCAGCAAATATTTACATATTTAATATAATAGGCAATAGAGCAAAGTACAGGCTCTGAAGCCAGGTTGCCTCAATTTAAATCCTGGGTATCTACTTCCTCCTAGTATAGCCTTGCTTTAATCTCTGTATTTTTCTGAGTTTCTCCATCTGTAAAAAGAATAGTCCCCCACTCATTGAATTCTTGTAAGGAGAGAATAATAATCCCCTCCAGTATCCATTAGCTACATAACAGTAGCTACATAACATAACATAGCTACAACAATGCTGTATAACAAATTACCCCAAAACTCAGTGACATCTAATGAGTCACACATCTGCAGGTCAGCTGGTGTTCAGCTTTTCCAGGCTGCGCTTCACTCCAGGCCATGGTCGTGGTTCAGGTGAGCTACAGTATCACTTACTCTCCTGGGACCAGTGGCCTACCAGGGACTGATCTTCTCCTGACAGTGTCTGAAATATAAGAAGGCAAAACCAATTATATGCTTTTCTTTGCATGGCATCTACTAAGAATCATTGGCCAAAGCAAGTCACATGGCCAAGCCCAACATCAGTGAGGCAGGGAAAGTGGGGCAGGGGGAGGGAATGAATATTTGCAATTCAAGGATTGACATACTGTTTCTATAAAGAGCCAGATAGTAAATATTTCTGGCTTTGCTGGTCATACAGTCTCTGTTGTAACCACTCAACTATGTTGTTCGAGCCTGAAAGCAGCCTTAGACAGGAAATCAATGCATGGGATGGCTGTATTCTAATAAAACTGTATTTACAAAACCAGGTGGTAGACAGGATTTGCCTCATGGGCCACAGTTTTCTCACCCCTAATCGATTTATCACATTGGATCATAGAGTTTTTATGAAGATTAAGGAAATTAATGTATAGAAAGTGCTTGTAACAGTTCCTGGTAGAGTAGCACTAATAAATACTGACTTTCATTAATAGTATTGTTATTACTTTTATTATAGCACAATGTTGGAAATAATAAAAATGTCCAACAATAGAGATAGGGTTGAATAAATTATGGCACACCCATACTCTAAAATGTTATACATTCATGTAAATTTTATATGTTTTAAATAACAAGGCTATTTAATGGCCTAGGTACATGTTTGCAGTATGTTAAGTGAAAAAAAAGAGACAAATGATATTTAACATAAGACTCCAACTTTATTTTTCTTAAAAGACATATATTTTTTATACATACTAGAAAACAATTAGGAAAGGAATATACCAAAGTGGATCATTTACTACTTTTTTCTTTTTTGTTTTTCCAAGATATAGTTGATGTGTAACATGGTATCAGTTTTAGGTGTACAACATAATGATTTAATATATGTATATATTGCAAAATGATCGCCACTGTATGTTTACTTAACATCTACCACCACACCTAGCTACAGCATTTTTCTTGTGATAGGAACTTTTAATTATTTAATTAATTTTTAAATTTTATTTTAAATTCCAGTAGCGTTAACATACAGTGTTCTATTAGTTTCAGGTGTACAGTGTGGTGATTCAACAATTCCAGACATCTCCCAGTATTCATCACGACAAGTACGCTCCTTAATCGCCATCTTGTGATAAGAACTTCTACAATCTAGTCTTAGCAACTTTCAGATATACAGTACAGTGTTATTAACTATATTCACCATGCAGTACATTACATCCCCATGACTTACTTATCTTATAACTGGAATTTACATAATTTTTTACTGTCCTTTTTTTTTTCCTATACTGGGCATATGCTGTTTTCTGGTATTAATGTACTTTGATGCCAAAAAAATAGAATCTGGTTCCATTGAGGACTCTTCTAACTCTGATGTAGTTTCTATTTTATATGTCAGTTACATTTTAATTGCTTAACAAATTAAGAGTTTACCCTCAGAGATGTCTGATTAGAATGGACTACGTGGACACTCTCTAACCTGTTATATTTTTAACTTAAAGAAAATTTGTCTGTTCTAGGGCTCCTAGAAAACCGCGGCAGGGTACCAACCAATGGGAAGAGAATCCCCACACTGTCTCAGGTCATAGGAACAGTAGCTCCTTTCAGACCACATTCCCTGAGCAGCCACAGTCCTTTCAGTGATAAAAGGCAGAATGTTCTTGTACAGAGGTGAACAACAACACCCCTTCCCTGGCCACCCCTGTGTTTGAACATACACAAACGCTTTTCTCATGTATCAAAGGGAGGTTAGGTTTCAATAGTTAATTGCCACTGTGCCTAGAAGTCCCATAAAATAAATACTGGGAAGGGAAGCTAGAAAACCCAGCAGTTCATCAGTACCACAAAATATTAACTAAAATTAATTTCTTTTTAATAACCCTTTACGGGGTGCCTGGGTGGCTCAGCCGTTAAGCGTCTGCTTTCGGCTCAGGTCATGATCTCAGGGTCCTGGGATGGAGCCCTGCGTCGGGCTCCCTGCTCCGCGCGGGAAGCCTGCTTCTCCCTCTCCCACTCCCCCTGCTTGTGTTCCCTCTCTCGCTGTGTCTCTCTCTGTCAAATAAATAAATAAAATCTTAAAAAAAAAAAATAACCCTTTACAATAATCAACTTTCATCTAAATCATAATCAGGTAGCCTCGGGTTCTCCAAGAGAATCCAAGATTCTAAACTGTGTTAAAAATTGGGTTGTATAGGGGTGCCTGGGTGGCTCAGTCGGTTAAGCGTCTTCCTTCAGCTCAGGTCATGATCTCAGGGTCCTGGGATCGAGCCCCGCATTGGGCTCCCTGCTCGGCGGGAGGCCTGCTTCTCCCTCTCCCACTCCCCCTGCTTGTGTTCCCTCTCTGGCTGTCTCTCTCTGTCAAATAAATAAATAAAAATCTTTAAAAAAAAAAAAAATTGGGTTGTATAAGGGTGCCTGGGTGGCTCAGTCGGCTAAGCGTCTTCCTTCAGCTCAGGTCATGACCTCAGGGTCCGGGGCTTGAGCCCCGCATCAGCATCTCATGCGTCGGGCTCCCTGCTCAGTGGGGAGCCTGCTTCTCCCTCTCCTTATGCCCCTCCCCCCGCTTGTGCCTGTGCATGTGGTCTCTTTCTCTCTCCTTCAAGTGAATAAATAAAATCTTAAAAAATACTGGCTTGTACAACCTTAGAAATAATTATTCCAAATAAAATTTGCTCTAGAATGTGCTTCAGAATCTGAGCTTTAAAGGGACTGTGCTTTTTAATCTTCAGGTTTCAGTAAAACCTAGCTAACCTTTATTTTTAGTAAGTGAATATTAGTGAATTTAGGTGCCAAGTAGGATTTCCATGTAAGATTTGTATGTGACTACTGTATGTTTCAGTAAGTTCTAGACCCAGTAGGCCTTAGGCCTACTAAAAGGGGTAAACGGACACCTGATTTTCCCATTCTAGGTGCCAGAATCTTAACTGAAATGATAAGGTAATGTGAATCCTATATAGAAACTTATCTATAACCATATCTCAAGTAGTTCTTTAACTTGAGACTTTATGTATATAAGCTAAAGATTTGTCAATAGTTTTTGAGCTCATGATATGGAATGAGAACTATATTCAGTCAACTTAAACATAAATATACACAACTACACAAACTATCAATGGATTTTAACTGCAATTTCCAGTTCTTCCCCACTAAGGAAGAAAGAAGAACCCTTAATCAGAATGGCCAAAAAAATTGTCTCTCTTCCGGCTGGGACCTCCATATTGCTTTTCTCCTCACCCCAGACCCTTCTTTCCTGATTCTATCCTGCAGAAGTAGCTAGTCTCCAGAGGTGACCCTGCAGTGAGTCACGCCTTCTGTTATTCATACCCTTATGGAATACCCCCTATATTCAATCTCATCTGGCCCTGTGATACCATAAGAGTGGGGCAGAAATGATGCCACTTCCATCTTGGTCTCTGGGAACACTTGCTCTGGGGTTAGTCAGCCATCATGTAAGAAGCCTGGCTACCATGAACACCAGGCCCTAAAGAAGTCCTGCTAGCCACATGAAGCCGTTCCAGCCATTCCAGCTGAGGGGTTGGACATATCCAACTATGTCAGTCCTCCCTCCTGTGCCTTCAGCCCTAATCACAAATGCATGAAAAACTTGAGAGAACTGGCCAGCTGAGTCAGTCAACCCTCAGAGCCATGAGAAATGTAAATTCTTGTTGTAAGCCACTAAGTTATGGCATAGTATGTTATATAGCAATAGAAAGTTGGAACACTTAGCTTTCTTACCCCTGTCTTTCTGCCCTAGTATGTTGAAGAACCCCATGACTGAGTTCATTTGCTGTTGCAAATGTTAATTTTCCTTTTATGTAGAGTGCTAATGGAGGCTACACTTCCCTCCCACGGCTTTGTAAAATGCTGGCTATCTACCTGTTCATAAAGAGCAGTAGATCCTGTAGATATATTTTTAAATAGATGTGCTAAGCACCTATATACAAATATGTAGGTTTTTCCTGATTAGAAAAGTAATATATTCAGGAGCACCTGTGTGGCTCAGTCATTAAGCGTCTGCCTTCGGCTCAGGTCATGATCCCAGAGTCCTGGGATCGAGTCCCGCATCGGGCTCCCTGCTCAGCGGGGAGCCTGCTTCTCCCTCTGCCTCTGCCTCTGCCACTCCCCCTGCTTGTGTTCTCTCTCTCTCTCTCTGTCAAATAAATAAATAAAATCTTTTTTAAAAAGTAATATATTCATTATAGAAAAATCTGTGTAATAGAGAAGAAAAATAAAAATCATTCATGATTCCACCACTCTTGACATTTTGAGATAGCTACCCTTGACATTCTGGTTTATTTCCTTGCAGTTTCTACAGTCTACTGGTGACTTTTTCTCTTTTTTAAAAAGCAGAATTGGGAACATACCCTACATGTTTTGAAAACTGATTTTTTTCACTTACTGTATCATGAACATTTTCCCATACTTTAAACTTCTTTGAAATAGTAATGTACTATTGAAACTAGCCACAGACTTAAGGATCACCCCATGCAATTAAGTCCCCAGGTGTTCTTGCGTTTTTGATGTCGTCAGCCCCTAAGCATTAAAAATAGGAACCAACATTCGGAGAAAATGTGAAAATTATCTGCTCCTTACTGGAATTTTATTTCTACAAAAAAATCAAAACTGAGAAATATGCTCATGCAAATAAAACTTTTAGAATTTAGGTCAGAGAACAGCTAGGATTCTTCCTATAAATGTGAAAATTCACCTCTTAGAAAGATGGAAAAAAAAAAAACCCTCTGACCACTAGTCTAATATTGCTGTTTGACAAGAAATTCTCTGAAAGTTTTGTCATAAAAATAAGCATTTTCATGCTCAAGACAAGCTGGGGAGCACGGACTTAGAACCTTTCTTTTCACTATTTTTAACTTATAAAAACCCAAGGTTTTCCTTGTTTGGAATGACATAAAAGTTTTTTTTTTAATGTTTCTTTGAATATCATAGCTGTCTTTTGATGTTTGTGAAAGTTAGCACTAGGATAGTTTACATTTGGTGCATTTAGACTTTCTTCTTAATGGTTTTTCAATAGCCCTCCAACTAGTAGTGAGACACCCTTTTAATAAAGGTACAGGATCCGTTCCAAATAAAGTTTATCTGCATGTGTTGTGGTGTACAGTAAATATTTACACTATTAAATGGTTTCTTCATATTTCTGTTTCTTATAGCTAGCACATTTTTCAAAAGTACTGTTACTATAAATAGAATATATTTAAAGAAAGGGTAAAAGTTATGTCCGGGGACATTTATCCTTAATTTTAACTCTAGTTTTTTTCATCTAGATTAGTCCTAAATATGCAGTAAAACTTAGCCAGCTACAATGTTGTCAGTATAACAGTAAGGAGAAAAAATTTTCAAAGATTATTTCAGAGTAACTGGTAATTGAAAAACTTAACTAAAAAGACAAACACACATCTCTCAGCTTTTTCTGTAACATGACAAATGATAAAATGATTGTATTTGAGTTTGTGTAAGTCATAACCTTATCAATTTGTTATGTTTTTTGAATGTTCAAGTCCACTAAATATGTCAACTAAAATATTTGTGGGTAAAAGTAAAGATATGATATTTTTTTCTCTTCTCAAAATTAAGAACATCTGTTTAGGGAGTATTCAGGGGTAAAGCAAGTGGGACCATGTGCTTTATGTTTACAGAAGATGTTGAGTATGAAAAAGATAAGCAATGGAAGTAGCTTTAAATGTTGATGTGTTGCCACCTTATGCCTATTTTTAATACTTAATGTAAAATTATTTAAATAAGATCAAAGGTGTTCAGATTTCTTTTGAAATAAAAAGTTATCACAATGAGGTCAAACAATACAGAAAAGAAGAAAAAGCATCACTATTCTTTAGAGTGGAATTGGTAGAGAAAGTTTGTTTCATTATTTATATATTAATCATTTACTTTAGTCTAAAGACTGCTTCTAACTGTTATTTCCAGGCAGATGTTAAATTTTTCTAATTAGTAGTAGTCGATGCCTTGAAGACTAATTGAATATAAAATGACAATGTAAGACAATTTTGATTCTTTCCATTTTTGGTTTCATTTTGTAATGTAACCATAATGCAAGACTTCTTAACCTTAGCAATATTGACATTTGGGGTCAGATCATTCTTTGTTGTGGGAGGCTGTCCTGTGCATTGTCGGATGTTTAGCAATATCTCTGGCCTCTACCCACAAGATACCAGTAGCACTGCCCAGTCATGAAACAATGTCACCAGATGTTGACAGGTGTCCCCTAAGGGGCAAAAGTAATTCCAGTTGAGAATCACTGCCATAGTGTATTTACTAAAGTTCTTATCAGCTTTTCAGGAGTATAATTTGAAATAAAGCAGTGTACCGTTAGTAGCTGGGCACAAAATCAGAACAGAAAAGCTGCTAGGCAGTATTTTGGATAGTTCAGCATAAAAAAAAAGATCAGAAACAGTAAGTACATTTCTTAATCAAAGACTGGGTTGTCTAGGTAATTGGTACAGAACAGACCACTGGAAAGATTTTAGTGATTACCACACAGGGAAATAAAATTAGTTAATAGCTAGAGATGTCATTTATGGCTGTTTTTCTTCAATCATTATTTTAAAATGTGAAGCAGCAGGATCTGCAGATATTAGAGGACACATGAAGGTCCTTGTAACTATTTTGTGTTACCCCTAAATCACAGCGATTTTCCATGGTGTGCTGGAATAAAAATGTCTCACTCCTTTTGTCATTATGTCTACAACAGGTGATGCCCAGTGCCCTGCTGGGAACGCCATTAATCTAACTTCCTCTCCAAAATTTTTGGCATTTGGTATCATGACAAGCACTCAGCAGGCAAGCCGGTTCACAGGGTGTTTTTCAGTTTAAATATATGCCAGAGAAAATCGAAAAATATATCTATTTGAGAGATACAGAAAAGCAAAATGATTTCAAATTTTATTAAATTGAATATGCAGGAGAGAGAAATATACCAAAGCCTTAGCTGCCTACATGTATTAAGCGTCATATGCATTTGAAAACATCTCACAGTAGCTTTACTAAACATGTATACAAAAACCTGAATAGAAATTATTGATAGAGGGCAGTTAACATCACCAGACTCCTTGAGGTATTGTCAAGAAGAAGGGAAGACAGGACCAACCTGGATGCTGGGAGAAAACCCTACTCACTAGGTCTATGTTGTTCTCCTTTACTCTGTGACATATACCTGCTGCAGAGCAAGGCAGGAAGAGGAAAAAGGAAATGGTATGTCTTCCCTGATTCTTTTTAAAATGAACTGAACTAATCTTGTTTTAAAACCCTGCCTCAAGGGGTGCCTGGGTGGTTCAGTCAGTTAAGCCTCCACTCTTGGTTTCAGCTCAGGTCACGATTGAGATCAAGCCTCACATCCAGCTCCGAATCCAGCTCCTTGCTCAGCATGGAGTCTGTTTGGGATTTTTTCCCTCTTCCTCTCCTTCCCCCTCTGCTCCTCACCCCCTGCGCAAGCTCTCTCAAATAAATAAATAAATGAAATCTTAAAAACAAAAACAAAACCCTGCCTCAAAAAAAATCCTATAAGATGTTCATATTAGATTGGACTTCTGAAAGTAAAATCATGCTATGCTATGGTCCTTCAAGCGACCCTCTGAACTGCTGGACGCTTGTATGGTAGATTTATAATTTGTTCTTGCAACTGGAGATGTGTTTTGTTTTGTTTTGTTTTTACAGTTTCATTGAAATCAGGATTCAAAAAAGATCCACAGATTGTGATTATTTGATGTATTTCTTAAATATTTTTTAGTCTTCAGTTTTCCCCATCTTCTCCTTATTTTCTCCCTTGTAATTTACGTGTTGGAGAACTGGGTTGTTTGTATCGCAGCATTTTCCACAGCCTGGAGTTTGCTCATTTTATCCCAATAGAGTCACTTACTGAGGTATCACTTATATTCCTCCATCTCCTGTATTTCCTGTAAACTGGTAGTTGGAGCTAAAGACTTAATCAGATTCAGACTCAGTTTTCTTTTTCAAGTTCAAAAACAAGGTGGTGACCAAATCATAGTGACAGTGTTCTTGACTTTTTGCTCAGTGCCTTGCAAACTATGTGCCTCAAAATGTGCTTATGTTCTATAGGCATTATGTCATTTAATCATATTTAAGCTTCATAATACTGGTACATATCAGTTTGTCTGATGACTAGATCCCTTTAGTAGGGTCAAATAATCTTGAATGTCTTTCAAACAAACCCCTCAGTGTATACCCCATTGTCATTTATGTGATTTAATTTAGAATTCTGTCTGAATTTTCTTTTTACTGGATTCTTTTAGAGCTATACAAAAATAGCTTGCATTAAAGGCATTTTTTATATTTTAATAATAAAGCTCAAAGACCTGTCACTTCACTGTGAATTTGTTATACTCAAGCTTTTTGGTACTGGAATTCACCATCTGTTAATCTCACAAAGACAGATATCTAAATCGTAAATAGGGCCAACAGAATTCAGTATTTCCTGAGTCTCTTTTTCCTTTGCACTCATTGTCTTCTGCAGGTGCACTTAGGTCTCTTTCATCTCTCTCTGCTTTCTTTGTATGCTCACAGTGCTCACAGTATCCTACTGTTACCCAGTGTGAGAAACTGGCTCCTGATTGTAAAAGCAAAAGTAGCTTTTCATTGTTTGTTTACATATCTGTAATTTGTTCTGTTCAATTATCTCCATACCCCCAAAATTTACCATTTATAAAACTCAAAAAATAAATGTCCAGTTATCTTGACCAACTGACACTTTTGAAGATTAAACTGTTTAATATGTTGTTGATGGAGAAAAGGCTGTAGCTGGCCCAAGTTGCAATTAGATAGCAGAGAACTGGGAGCAAAACAATGCAAAGAGGATCCCATTGTGTAGCTTTCCAAGCTGACATGCAAAGAGTAATTTATTCTTTATGTATCTTAACCCTTCTTCTCCAATTATTTTTCCTTTAATAATTGTAACAACATTCTCCTCAAGCTTCCAGAGTACCCATTAGGTGAAGCATTTGGTTGGTTGAATGGAAGGAACATAAAGCCTTGGTGAATACAACAGAGAAATAAGAATGAGCTGGAAGTTTAATTTCTTATTCTGGTTGTACTTCACTATGAGACATTAAACAAATAGCCAAATACTCTGTTCTTATTTCTTTGAAACAAAATTATTTTTATGCTGATTATCCATAAAGAACTTGAAGATTCTTATTTGAAATTGTCCTCTGTAAGCTCATAGTATATCGGAATTGTGTCTCTTTACCTGATCTCACAGAGTGCCCAGGGTAGCCTGGTGCACGTGCTCGTGCTTCATAAGTAGCTTTAGATGCTGGTGGTATTTGAAAGGTTATACATTTTAAAGGGTATTTTGTTCCCTTTTTCCTTGGCAGGACCAAGGAGCTTCCTTTTCTAAGATCAGTGCTGTTTGGACTCAGTGAAAGTACACTTTGTTCTAGGAGAATTGCCATGTGAAAGCCTAGAATATATATTGAGTTCTTCCAAGAAGGGGGGCAAAAATCATGTTCTAGGACAGTGAAGGCTGACTTGGTGCTGAACGAATGATTGTTATGTGCTCTTTTACCCACAGGCTCGCTTTTCATATGTGCGGATGAAATATCTTTTCTTTTCCTGGTTGGTGGTTTTTGTTGGAAGCTGGATTATATATGTGCAATACTCTACCTATACAGAACTATGCAGAGGGAAGGACTGTAAGAAAATAATAGTAAGTATTTTTGATTTCCTAGTATGTAGAAAAACTATATTAATAATATATTTACTGCTTATATACTTACTAATAATTGTTTTCAAAAAGTAAAAGTTAATTCGACGTTAGGGTTGTGTTGAACTTTATAGCTTTTCAGTGTGACCAAGTTAGTAGGAGTGTTCCACGCCTTGAAAAATCTACACTTCAGAAATCTAAATATATAATACTAGATTAAGTGTGAGAGCATCCTCATTACAGACAGGGATTCTTTTTAAAATATACTAAAAGTTGAGTTCACTCACATCAGATGAGTTTTTAAATGTTTAGAATATAAAAGTATTATTTACAGGCAACCTTTCTGGAACACACCTTTTGAATAAATGGGGTCATTCTCAAATACCAAAAATGTATCTGAAAAGCATATAATATATTTTGTATTTAATTTCTATCCTAATGATTGGATATATCTCAGGAAAATTGCTCTATCAGTCTAAGATTTCTAATAGTAATTATTGGTTATATGTTTGAGGATCAGTAAATTTAACTCCTTATTTTCTTCTAATATCTTCTGATATAAGTAATACTAAAACATTGCCTCTGAGAATTACATTTTTTATAATATTGTTGGGATCCCAATTACTATAACTTATTAAAGATTCTGTAGTTATTAAGTAGTTACTCTTCACCCAGGCCAGTGGTGCTAGGTATATGCATATAGCAGGGAACAGGTTATCATGACCTTAGGAACTTAAGAGTCTAGCAGGGAAGAAAATGAATACAGTAAGGTAGGATAATAATTGCAATAGCAAGTGTTATAGGAACATAAGGCAGAGAGACCTGAAGTTCTAAGGACATGAAAATCAGTTTAACTCTAGGCATTCTCAATTAAGATAAAAAATTATTCCCCAGGAGTATTACAGCCTCTTAAATAGGAAAGGGAGGAATTACTGATATAATAAGCAGGGAAATGAATTAGTAAAGATGAGTCCCAAATCAAGTTCAAAGGTGTGAGTCTTACATGTCCATTTCAGTTGGCCATCCCGGATCATTGAGGAATTTTTTTTTAAGACTTTATTTATTTATTTGAGAGAGAGCATGAGGGGGGGAGGGGCAGAGGGAGAGGAAAAAGCAGACTCCCCGCTGAGCAGGGGGCCTTACGTAGGACTCCATCCCAGGACCTGAAGATCATGACCTGAGCTGAAGGCAGATACTTAACCCACTGAGCCACCTAGGCACCCCCAGATCCTTAAAGAATTTTAAGATAGAAACCTCTGGGGCCAGGCAATGTACTGCATACTGGTCAGTAATACTTAAAATAATACTATGAAAGTCCCCCAAGCCCATTTTACAAATAAAGAAATATGTACACCTGAAATTAATGTAACATTGTATGTCAGCTATACTTTAATTAAATATATATAATTTATATATATATGACTAAGAGAGAGAATTTGGTTGTGATGGTGGAGCCAGAATTTGGTCCTAATTCTATCTCTATATAAAGCTCAGATTCTTTCTGCTACCCTATGTCAGAAAAGACTAACAAAATTATAGCTTAATAAAACTAAGAAAAAAATCCCACAAAACTCAACCTGCTTACCTTCAATGAAGAAGAAAGAAGCAGGAGTTATATAATCAATTATAATAACATAAAATAACCAAAACTATTTGAAATGTCTATTTTCACTTTTTCTAGGGCACTTTTCTCAAACTAGGTGTCTTGGGGCACATTAAAAGGTATCCCATGGATAAAAGTTGTCTGCTGTCAGATATATTCAAAAACAGCAGGTTAAACAAAGATAAATAGGTGACTTTACTGAGGACTTCCCAGGATCTTTAATATACTAATATATACTGTGCATCTCCAGAAGAAGCAAATATATTTGATTAGGAAAAAATTCATCCCACCACAACTCTCAGGAAGACCTATTAACATCATCTGGTGATGTTAGAAATACTATAATAAGAGATTAAAACAAAATGAAATAGATATGCTTTTATTGTGTATTAATATAATAATATTCAAATTATAAGGCATATTACGGTGAATATTCTGTTACAAATGAGTTATAGTTGTTAAGTATTTTTTATTGTATTTATTTTTAGTATTTTATTATTAAAGTATTTTTCATGATTTTTCCTTTAGTTTCACTATATAAGAAATGGAAGCAGAATTCTAGCATAATTTAATAATTCTAATATAATAATTCTAGCATAATTTAATGGTTATCTTACTAAAATTTGAAAATAATGAAAACATTTTCTGAGCCTAAAACATATCTTTTCCCTGAGACTGGCTTTAAAAAAAAATTGTAGTTTCTCTGCATTTGGGAATTGTGTTCTTAAAACTTACCAAAACTGGTAGTATTGAGATCAGTAGTACTAAGATAGTACTAACATTTAATAGGAATTGTGTGATTGGAACTAAAAAGCAAGCAGAAAAAATATTTCTTAAGTACACATTAAAGCTTCAAAGAGCTGACAAGGTATCTTGTGAGGAATTACTTGGTCAAGATCTGGGAGAGGATAAGATTTGAGAGAGGTGAGCCTAGATTTGGTGACTTTGTTCGCCTGGGGTATATGACCTAAAATAGAGTTTTATGGGGTTAGGAAGATAAAAATCTAGTCCAGGTCCTACCAAGGGTAGGACCTTGGTACACCATGATGTGGGTTGATACCCTAAAGAGCTGAACCCCAACAGTAAAGGTAAACTAAAAGAACCTCAGTGATGTGAGCTGAATTTTGGAGCCTCTTTTTCCTTCAGGGATATTGCTGATACTTGGCATGAGCAGGGGTCTGAGAAACAGGACTGTATACTAGGAGAGAGCTGCTGCTTGGTACAAGAATTAGCAAACTTTTGTAGAAAGTAAGAGAGCCTCAAGCATACAGCCGGTTATCCTGTTGGGATATTTGCCAAATCCTAGGGTTTTACAGAATGGGAGGCTAAACATCTCATTGGAAAGCCTTTGAAAAGCAGAGCAGACATTTTGGCAGTCACACAAGATACAGCCTAGAGTTATGAACCTGCCAATGGGGGGAAACCCCAATGAATTCCCAGGTTCTCTATTTAAAACCCTAGAGGGCTATGCTCTTGGAATGGAGATCAGCCAAAAATAGCTTGATCTTTACCAGAGCTGCAGCCCAGCCTCCATTCAGCACAGTGCCTGATTGGGTTAAGATGACCAGCTACCGGGGCGCCTGGGTGGCTCGGTCGTTAAGCGTCTGCCTTCGGCTCAGGTCATGGTCCCAGGGTCCTGGGATCGAGCCCCACATTGGGCTCCCTGCTCCGCAGGAAGCCTGCTTCTCCCTCTCCCACTCCCCCTGCTTGTGTTCCCTCTCTCGCTATGTCTCTGTCAAATAAATAAAAATTAAAAAAAAAAAAAAATGATCAGCTACCATTTTATCTGTCTACCCAAGGGAAGGGAAATGAAATGAAAGGGAAGGGAAACCCTCTCTGGAGTCACTATGTGAAAAACTAGAGGACATGGCAAAAGACATGGTGGCATGATCAAAAACTAAGAGATAAATATGGACAGTAGAATCGGATCCACAGATGATCCTGATAGTGCCTCAAAAAGTTAAATAGGGAATTACTGCATGATCCAACAATTCTGCTTCTAGGTATATACCCAGAAGAATTGAAAGTAGGAACTCAAGCAGATACTTGCATACCAGTGTTCACAGTAGCATTATTCACAATAGCCAAATGATGGAAACAACTCTAACATCCATTAACAGATGAATGCATAAACAAAATACATGGAATATTATTCAACCTTTTTAAAAAGAATGAAATTCTGATGCATTCTACAACATGGATGAACCTCAAAAACATTATGCTAAATGATATAAGCCAGACACTAAATGACAAATATTGTATAATTCCACTTATATGAGGTACCTAGAATAACAATTATATATAAATTGGGAGAATGGTAAAAGGAGTTAAAATGTTTAAGATTGTATGTAGGGTAAAAGTATCAACTAGTTAATATCAATTAGTCTATTCATAATTAATAAAATGTCCCTCAATAACTTTAGACTTTGTTGATTGAAATATGCATATTGTTATTTCTAGGATAGCCTCTGGAATAGAAAAAGAGTGTATCCTCTCCAAACTAATAAAAAAAAAAGGAATAATAAAAGAATACTCTGTTCTAAAGAAGGCAAGAAAGTAAAGAAAAAAGGAACATATAGGCAGTAGAATTACAAAATACATAATAAGACAATAGATGTCAAATATTGAAATCCCAGGAAACAGACTCAGAGACTGAGACTTGCCTGCAGGATGTTTATTGGGATGGGCTCTTGAGATTAACATCTGTGGGGAAGTGAGGAAACAGGATAGACCAGAGAAGTTAAACTGCACTACAGTGGTAACAAAGACCTCAGTCAATTCTACAGGGAACTTTGGAGCTGGGGTAGTCTTGCAAATGTCCGGGCATTTATATCCTGTCACTGACCAGTCACTGGATACAGTTTTCTACCCTCTTCCACCCTCTCTTAAGGGGACATTACCTTGGGTAAGGCTGTATTCTAGGCTGAGGACAAGTCCCAAAGAAAAATTCAGCTGAGAGCTGTTGACTACTTAGATGACCAACAGCTGAGGGAATGAGTGTTCCAGTTCTGGAGAAGATATGGCTGACTTACCATGGCATTGGCTGTAGTATATTTCAAACCAAATATGTTGGTAATTACATTAAATGTAAATGGACCAAATGCTTTAGTTAAAAGGCAAAGACTGTCAGACTGTACTAAAATTTTTTAAAAATTATATTTACAAGAGACACATCTAAAATATAATGATGCAGATGGATTGAAAGTAAAAGAATAGGAAAAAAAACTCATGCAAATATGTAAATTATAAAAGAGCAGATGTTTAAAGGAAAAACCATAGCCATATATATATTGATGTAAGTTTTATATTACACAAACTATACCTCTTTTTAAAGTCTAAATCAGCCCTTACTGGCATGAAATGTAATACTTTTAAAATTTGTTTCTCCTGTGTTTTAGTTTTGCAATGTCTGCCTAAGTAATTATCTGGCCTTTTTACAAATGTTGGCAATATCCACACATACTTTTTTTGGTCCTGGTAATTCCTGTTATGAAATGTAGAGTGTAAACTGATTTTCTTTCTCCCTCTGTATTACTGCATAGTCTGTTCTCTTATTTAAGTGGACTGAACTGAACCAGAGCATATAATAAGATGGCTGGTTTTCAATTTGGATATAAAAATATAAAACTGCATTATCTCAAAACCACATTTAGCAAAAACATGCTTGCCAAAGGATTTGTAGTATCCTGTGTATAAACTCTGGACAGATTTACTTCAAAATCCTCATCTTGATGGACTAAGGAAGATTGTAAAGAAATACAGAAGATCCCAAAGAGGCCCTACAAAAATTACTTGCTGAAGTTTAACAATGTGGGTTCTTTCCTTCCCTTTGTAAGTTGGCAGTTTGACTTTTAACTTTTTCTAGTTCTTTTTTTTCCTATTTTTAATCATTTAATACTTATTTTTAAGATAACTACTATCACATAGCAATCATATAAAAAATATAATCCATTTTAGAAGAAGTATCAGTCAACAAGTATTTTTTGAACACCTACTACATGTCAGTCATTATTCTAGGTGCTGGTGATATAATGGTAAGCAAGATATGCAGAGTCCATGTCTTCAGGAGCTTACATTCTTGTAGTGGAATATGTATAATAAAAACAGAAACAAATAAACAAATGACTTCAGGGACTAAGAAGTGTAATAACAAAGGACATAATAGCAATATTTTGTAGAAAATGGCTAGGGCATGCTTCCTTAACCGTAGTGGCTGGGAAAGCCTTCCCTGAGAAGATGGCATTTTGAATTAGAACCTGATGAGAAGGAAGCAATTGTATGAATATCTGGGCAAAAAGCATTTAAGGAGAAAGGACAGTGAGTAAATGTCCAAAGAGGGGAGTGAGGTTAGGAAATATGGTTGGTTTCATGAATATTTTATAAAAATCTGTATCATTACTTTAGTCATATGTACATTTTAAAATCTTGGATATTGAAGGTACAATTCATCAAGTAAGGAAAACTTCTTGATAATAAGTAGCTCAACCACATCATGTTAGTCTACTGGAAAAAATACTAGGCTGGAGTCAAAGCACCAGACTTACACTTTCTTGTGATGTACTGTATGACTTTTAGTAAGTGACTTCGTTTCCTTGACTTCCTGTTAAGTTCATTGTACAGGTAGGAAAACTATCCCTGCCTGCTTGCCCTACCCACATCACAGATTTTATGGAGATAAAGTAGAATTGAAACAGTTACTATGGCTTTCTGTCATTTAATGATACTCTAACGTATCTATTGAATATATAGAAGGTTCTCACGTCTTTGACTTAATTCCACTTGGCCCATGGCAAGTACCTTAATAGTTGATGTTGCTGTAACCGTAATGTCCCATTCCGAGCATTGCCTCCAAGCTAGATCACTGTATAGGAGTCAAGATATCATAGGTGATCAGCAGAGTGTGATAAGCAGTTTACTTATGTCTAAGAATCATGGTCTGTCTTGTCCTACATAGCTTTCTTGTTCTCTGTATATCTCTGTCTTTTTCCTTCTCTCTCCATTTGTGTATGAGGTCATAGCTATTGTGGTGGTTAAGAGCATAAGCATTGGAATAAATGAGCTTCAGGTTTGAGTTCCAGCTTTGCCATTCCTTAGCTAGATAGCTTTGTCTTAGCTTATGTAAAATGGGGATTAATAATACTGTCTGTCTCATCAGGTAGTTGTGAGGATAAAATGAGTTCATGTATTGAAAGGTTTAACACTGTGCTTGACATATTAATAAGTGCTCCGTAAATCATCATTATTTTCTCAAGTTTATGTCTTTGAATCTGACTCAGGAAGATAAGACATACACACAACATTATACAATCAGGTGTATCAGTCAAGATTCAAGCAGAGAAGCAGAACCCATAAGAAATATATATTAAGAGATTTATTATTTATTATTTAAATTTTTATTACTGTTATTTGTTAACAACATGGATGGACCTTGAGGGCATTATGCTAAGTGAAATATGTCAGACAGAAAGACAGATATTGTATGATATCACTTATATGTGCACTCTAAAAAATAAAACAACAACAAACAAAAAAAAACAAGCTCATAGATACAGAAAACAGATTGGTGTTTGCCAGAGGCAGGGGGCAGCAGGGGAGGCAAAATGGGTGAAGGGGGTCAAAGGGAACAAACTTCCAGTTATAAAATAAGTAAGTCATGAAGATATACAGCAAGGTGACTACAGCTAACAATACTGTGTTGTAGGGCAACCCCTTTGGGCTCCCTCCCTCCTTGGGAGCTTCATATTATCACTTCACTATCGTTCAATAAACCTGGCTTTGCTGCCCACCAAAAAAAAATTATTATTATATATTGTTTATATTTATTTATTATTTACATATTATATATTATTTATATTATTACTTATATTGTTTATATATTATTATTTATAATATATGTTATATATTATTATATATTTGAAAGTTGCTCAGAAAGTAGATCTTAAAAGTTATCACGAGAAAAAAACATTTTGTAACTATGCATGGTAATGGATGTTAACTAGACTTACTGTAGCGATTATTTCACAATGTATGCAAATATCAAATCATTATGTTCTACACCTTAGACTAAGATAATGTTATATGTCAGTTATATTGCAATTTTTTTTTAAGATTTTATTTATTTATTTGACAGAGAGAGACACAGTGCGAGAGGGAACACAAGCAGGGGGAATGAGAGAGGGAGAAGCAGGCTTCCCGCTGAGCAGGGAGCCCGACGCGGGGCTCAACCCCAGGACCATGACCTGAGCCGAAGGCAGACACCTAACGACTGAGCCACAGATATTTATTGCAAGGAATTGGCTTATGCAGTTGTGGGGGCTGGCTAGATGAGGCCGAAATCCATAGGGTAGGCTGTCAAGGACAGGCTGGACCTCTTGGGCATGGGCTGAAGCTGCTGTCCAGAGGCAGCATTTCTTCTTCATCATGAGAGCCTCAGTAATTCTCTTAAATCCCTTCAACTAATTGAAAAAGGCCCACCCAGATTATCTAGGATAATCTCTCATTAAAGTCAGTTGATCATGGGGGCACCTGGGTGGCTCAGTCAGTTAAGTTTCTGCCTTTGGCTCTGGTCATGATCCCAGGGTCCTGGGATCGAGCCCCGCATTGGGCTCCCTGCTCAGCGGGGATTCTGCTTCTCCCTCTCCCTCTGCCCCCCATTCGTGCTCTCTCTCTCTCTCTCGCTCTCTATCTCAAATAAATAAAATGTTTAAAAGAAAATCAATTAATCATGGACTTCATTACATCTACAAAAACCTTCACAGCAACAACTAGATTATTGTTTGCTTTATTAACTGGGGACAGTAGCCTAGCCAAGTTGATACATCCAAAGACCATCAGATGAGATTAAAATGGTTTAGTTTGTACCAGAAATAGTTGTACTACACAAATTTAAAGAAAGAAGGCTTCAACGAACACAGAGATCACTGTGGGTAAAATAGCAGAGAAAGGCTTCATAGAGGACACAGAATTTCTGTAGGCCTTAGAGAATAGAAGGAATTTGGATAGGCTCTCGAGGAGCGTCTTTCTCCTTTTAATTACAAACCAGACTTGTTTTAGCACTTTTATCCCAAAGAGCAATTTGCTGACTAACATTAGATCTGAGAATTCCCAGAAGCATGCAGTTGTAGCCACTGAACCACAGCCTTGGCTGGTGGGCCATTTGGCTGCCTGTAAATTAACATATCTTCCTCTTTTGTCTTTTTATGGTAAGTCTTAAGAACAAATTTAGAATGTTGATCAAATCAGATATGTATTTCATATATATTAGGTACTGTGTGTGAATTAGTGTAATTTAGTAATCAAGTTTATTTCTCATAATTTCAACATTGGAAATCACTATAGAACATTAGTATTATTTACCTGAGATGTTTTCTCTAACCAACAGATAATTTTTATTAAAAGGTATCATAAGGTTAATGGGCTTAAAGCTTAACTTATCTAAGCTTCCAGGAAGCTAGGAGCCAAAACTGGAATTAATTCTGTACATCATACCTTGATTTACAATTTGAATTAAAGTTTCTTATGTTCAGTTTTTAATAAAAGTATGATACTTTCCATAGTCACATCCATCATTTAGAGCTTGATTCCAGTGAAATGCATAATAGCCTTTTAAATAGTAGGTTTCTAAAACTCTGAGAAAGAAATACAGTGGGGGTGGTATATACTGGGAAGCCAAGGTTAACTTGTGGAAGTTTTAAGCACTGAGAACTGTGTTCTGCTCTTCTTTGTTTAAAGGCAGCTTTCTCTGAAACTGAGGGCATCCACTAATTAGATGTGCTGGGAGCATCTATTTTTTTCTAGTTGTGCTTTTTTTCTTTTATCCACCAAGCTAATTATAATATGTTATATAATTCATTGTACATTTTCTCTGATCATAGAAATCACTAATTCACTCATTATTCCAGCAAGTCCTATTTTGGTCCCTAACCATAAAGAAATTTTGCACCATTTGACTGTGTAGTTTGCTGGGTTCTTTAAAAAAGAAAAATAGAGCGGGGGGAGGGAGAGAAATTTTTCTTATATACAATTTTCAGGACAACATTGTTTAGTAGTGATATTTCTGGCATGTTCCCGTATGATTGAGAGTGTTTGTTTTGAGGGTCTATCTGGATAATAATGAGGAATCACTCACTGCCATTCTAGTGAACCTTTGTATTATATGAGCACATGCTTTATTCATTCATTCATTCATTCATGAGAGAGAGTGGGGGATGGGCAGGAGGGTCAGAGGAGGAGGGAGAGTGAAATGTTAAGCAGGCTCCAGGTCCAGCATGAAGCCAGACGTGGGGCTCCATCTCACGACCCTGAAATCATGACCGGAGTGGAAATCAAGAGTCGGATGCTTAACCGACTGAGCCACCCAGGCACCTCTTTTCTTTTTTTTTTCTTTAGAGAGAGAGCACATGCCTTAACTTGGAAGCAATAAAAATGAAAGAGCCCCTAAATTTTATTACAGTCTCTTTTAAGATCTAATTTCTAGAGATAATGGTTTGTTGGTTAAAACAACTAGCTTAACATATACTAAATTTAGTAGTTTAGAAATATGGTTTTAATTAGATAGTAATACATAATTATTTCATTTAGCTTTGCATTTGCTTAGGATCAAAATTATTATTTGACTCTGGAGGTTCATTTTGTGCTATTATCCTCTGTTTTTAAAATATGGGGCGCCTGGATGGCTCAGCCATTAAGCGTTTGCCTTCAGCTCAGGTCATGATCCCAGGGTCCTGGGATCGAGCCCCACATCGGGCTCCCTGCTCTGCCGGATGCCTGCTTCTCCCTCTCCCACTCCCCCTGCTTGTGTTCCCTCTCTGGCTGTCTTTCTCTCTGTCAAATAAATAAAATCTTCAAAAATATATATATATATGGGATGAATCCATTTGGAACCTGCTGTTTTCAGAGTACAACCTTAATTTTTTCCTTTTAAGAAAAGTAACGTTTTCTTTTATGCCAATTTGAATTAGATTACCAATCTCTTCTTGGTGAATTTACAGAAAAATACTTACTAAACAAGTTTATTTCAAATCTTAACAAACATAAACCCTATTCTAAGCATAATGCTACTGGTTCTAGTAGCATGTTTGGTGTCCTTTGTATGTTGTGCTGCACTCTCTTATATCATGTGATGGTCACTGTAATCCTGAAAGAGGTGGTCTTGTTACTATTAGCATAATTCTGAGAAGCAGTGAAGAGACTAAGGGTTGAAGCCAGTTTAGAAGAAACAAACCAACGGTAAAACACCATGTTATTTTAGTTACGTGCTTACTAGTACTTGGTAGAACCAGCAGATACAGAGATAAGATATGTCCCCGCCCTGAAGATGCTTACAGACTAGTAGAGGATATGGAAAAATAAACAAGAAGCACATAATTGAGACTGGGAGTAGGGTTGCTAAATTTAGCAAAACAGACAAACACAAAAACAGGATGCCCAGTTAAATTTTAATTTAAAATAAACAATGAGTTTATTTTTTGAGTATAGGTATATCTCAAGTATTGCCAATAAGCAACTAATAATTTTCCAATATAAGTATGTCCCATGCAGTATTTCACTGGGCAATCCAACTGAGAACATCCAGAAGACTTTCTGGAAGAGGTTATATCTTAACTGGATTTTGAGGAATAGAACATTACAAGCAGAAGGAGGCCTGTGCATAGCCACAAAGATAGGACAGAATGCTACATTCCAGGAAGCACCTGGCTAGACCAGAGAGCATGAGGAACGGTTTACTGAGATCACATTAGCACAGTCAAAATCATAAAAGCCCACGTATGTCCTGTTAAGGAGTTTGCCTTTTATCCTCAGGGCAGTATAGAGTCAATAGAAGTTTTCTTTTCTTTTCTTTTTTTAAAGATTTATTTATTTATTTGAGAGAGAAAGCAAGGGGCCAGAACACAAGCTGGGGGTGGGGGTGAGGCAGGGAAAGGGAGAACCAGGTTCCCCACTGAGCAGGGAGCCTTACATGGGGCTCAATCCCAGGACCCTGGTCCCAGGACAGACACTTAACCATCTGAGTCACCCAGGCGCCCCTTAAGCAGGGAAGCAAGTGGTCAGATAAATGTTTCAGAAGAATTTCATCAATTGTGGAGGGTGGGTAGGTTGGGTAGGAGACATCAGAGGCAAGGAGACCAGTTTTATGGTTGTTATAGTAATCCAGGCACAAAGGAGTCAGGGCTTAAACCATGGCACTGGTGGTGGGAATGGAGGAGAAGAAAAAATTTCAAAGGATATTAAGGACATAATTTGATTGCCAGTTGAGTGTGGGAGGGGGGATGAGGAAGAAGAAGAAGTTTAAAACAACTTACTGTTTTTTCCCTTAGATGCATGGGTGGTTGATGGCACCTCTTAATGATGTAGAGAATAAAGAAAGATTAAGTTTGGATAAGAGGAAATAAGTGTCAACAGCAAGCATAGACTACTGTTTCTAGGAGCTAAGCTGGAAATCAGTCGGTTTTGGTTTGGTTTAAATTCTTTAAAATTGTGGTAAAATATACATAACATTTACCATCTTAATCACTTTTTGTTTTTCAGTTTGTCATTACCTTTTTTTTTGCTTTATTGATGTGTAATTGACAAATTAAATTGTAAGATTTAAATTTTAAGAGTACAATGTGATGATTTGATATACATATACATTCTGAAAGGATTCCCTCCCTCGAGTTAATTAACACATCCATTACTTCACATATTTATCTTTTTTGGGACATGGGAGTGAAAACATTTAAGTTCTACTCTCAACAAATTTCATTTATACAATACAGTGTTACCCACTGTAGCCACCATCTTATATGTTAGATCCTCAGACCTTATTCATCCTCTAACTGAACATTTATACCCTTTTACCAACCTCTCCCTGTTTCCCACACCCCCCAGCTGGTGGTAACCACTTTTCTACTCTGTTTCTCCGAAATTTGACTTTTTTTTTTTAATTCCACATATAAGTGATATCATGCAGTATTTATTTTTCTCCATCTGTATTTCACTTAGCATAATGCCCTCCAGGTTCATCCATGTCATTACAAAAGACAGGATTTCCTTTTTTTAAGGCAGAATAATATTTCATGGTATGTGTGTGTATGTATATATCTGTGCACACACACCACATTTTCTTTATTCATCATTGGACACTTTGGGGGTTTTTTTAATATAAGACGAGTTCTTTGTTTTTTTTTTCAAAAATTATTTTAAGTAAGCTCTATACCCAACATGGGGCTTGAACTCACGACCCCGAGATCAAGAGACGCATGTTGTACCAACTGAGCCAGCCAGGCGCCCCACTTAGGTTGTTTCTATACCCTTGCTGTTGTGAATAGTCCTGCAATGAACATGAACAGATATCTCTTTGAGATAAGGATTTCGTTTCCTTTGTATGTATACCCAGAAGTGGGATTGCTGGATCATATGATAGTTCCATTTTTAATTTCTTAAAAAAACCTCCATACTGTTTTTCACAGTGCATTATAACTATTTTTAAGTTTACAGTTCAGTAGTGTTACGTATATTCATTGTTGTGCAAGCAGTCTCCATAACTTCTTCATCTTGCAAAACCAAAACTCTATACCCATTATACAAGAACTTCCTATTTCCCTACCCCTCAGCCCATGGCAACCACAGTTCTACTTGCTGTTTCTATGAGTGTGTCTACTGTAGATACCGTGTAAAAGTGGAATCACACAGTACTTGTCTTTTTGTGGCTGGCTTATTTCATTTAGCATAATATCCTTAGCGTTCATCCATACTGTAGCATGTTTCAGAATTTCCTTACTTTTCAAGGTTGAACAATATTCTGTTGTATGTATATGCCACATTTTGTTTATCCATTTGTCCATCGATGGACCCTTGGGTTGCAGATTCTGCCTTTTGGCTGGGAAATTGTTTTACTTTTTAAATTTTTTTTTAAAGATTTTATTTATTCATTTGAGAGAGAGCACAAGCAGGGGGAGCAGCAGAGGGAGAGTGAGAAGCAGGCTCCTCGCTGAGTAGGGCTAAATCCCAGGACCCTGAGATCATGACCTGAGCCGAAGGCAGATGCTTAACCAATTGAGCCACCCAGGCGCCCCTGGGAAATTGTTTTAAACTGACCTCATCCAGTTTGGTTATGCACACTCCCTAGATTCTGTTTTGAAAGATAATGGTAGCTACTGAAAATGTTTGGTATCAGTATTAACTACTCCCACACAACCCTATTACTGTGTTACAAGGAAAATGATTTATGCCACACATATAGGCATTTATTCAGCACATAGTTATTTGTAAGCAGTCACAAAACCTTTCATATAATCAGTCTGTGAATTTATTAAAGTTCTAATTTTGTCCTTTCAGGTGTTCCTTCAACTTGCATGAAAGATTTACTCAAGGCAAAAGCAATGATACTCCAGAGGCAAGCTTCTATTACCCTCATAATTAGCATCAGACAACTAGAAATTCTGAACCAGTGATTCTCAAAATGTGGTCTCTTTGACCAGCAGCATTAGTATCACTTGGAAAATTGCTCCAAATGCAAATTTTCATCCTCCCCTGAAACCAAATGAGTCAGGGGGCGCCTGGGTGGCTCAGTCGGTTAAGCATCTGCCTTCTGCTCAGGTCATGTTCCCAAGGTCTTGGGATTGAGCCCAGACTCAGGCTCCCTGCTCTGCGGGAAGCCTGCTTCTCCCTCTCCCACTCACTCCCCCTGCTTGTGTTCTCTCTCTCGCTGTCTCCCTCTCCGTCAAAAAATAAACAAAATCTTTAAAAAAAGAGAGAGTCAGGAACTCCGACACTGGGGTCCATTTGTCTGTGTTTTAACAAGACCTTCGGGAGATCTGAAGCTCCCTAAAGTTTGAGAATCTCTGTTGTAAAATGATTAACTCTGAGTATCTCCCCAAAGAATAAGGTTATAGCTTCAGCTGGTTCTTATACCTCCATTATGAAAAGGTAAGGGATAGCCCATATTTTAGCCAATCCACATATCTTAAATACATTCAATTTCAGCAATGATAGTCCATTTCTAACATTCCCTATGATATTTAACAAGCTAAAACTTTCACCAATATAATCCTAATTTGCTAATTAACAAAATCCCAGAAATGGATCGATCTTGATTAAGCTGTGGACAATAGAAGCGTGTGTAGTAGTTGTCTCGGAGCATGTGCTCCTTTATTACCTGATTAGACTCCGGCAGAGCACCTGTACATTCCTGGACTATAAATGCACAAATATCACACTGTGTCCGCTGAAGAATTTTAAAGTAAATGACAGACATTATAACAGAAGGGAAGGAGAGAGTGGAGAAGGTTCGTGTGTGTGTGTGTGTGTGAGTGTGTGTGTGCATATGCGTGTGTGTAGGGAGAGGAAAAGAGTGTGATGAGCACAATTAATGGCTGAGAGGAAGAATTCAGGAAAGAGGGGAAAAAAGAAAGATTGACGATACAGTGAGAGTGCCGAGAATGGTGAAGATTAAAATAGCTGATGTGGGGAATTGGAGAGGGTGCTGACCAGACTTGGAGAATTTTCAGGCAACCCAACTCTCCTGTTTTTTCCTAAGGAAAAAATTGGCAAGATTGTCTAAAGTACATTTTTAGAACATGGATCTTAGAAAATGATTTAGAACCTAGCACTTACACATCTGTTCATTGTTACTGCCCCTTGAGGTACAGTTTCCATAGTTCACGAAATTACCCCTTCGGTGCCAATGGGTTTTGTAAAATGTAGCTAAAGAGTGCCATCTTCTGGTACCACCAGGTATGTGCAAACAAAGGCAGGATGTATGGTGGAATCCTCAGAGTAATGAAATCTCAGTACTGGAAAAACCTTTAATATTTTCTGCTGAGCATCCTGTTGTAAAGTTAACTTCTTTATAATCTGTGTCTTTTTACTTAAGAGATCAGATTACTAACAGTGACTATAGTTTGTGTGTATGGCCGTGCCTGGAAAACAAACCAAACTGGATGTGGCCAACCGTACTTTTCATATAAGCGTATGGGGCATTGGCTTTCGGTTTGTGCTGGAAGCCACAAGCTGAAGAGGCTGCTCTTTGTGACTACCTCTTTGATGCAGGGTTGGCTTGAGGCCTCAGCTCAAAACAGGAATCTGATTCTTGTAGCTGAATGTCAGACTTGTCTTCACCGCTTAACGGTTTACCAATAAGATACTGATTTATTCTCTTTTTTTAAATGTTTAACGCATTATAGAAAAGTATTAATTTTATCCTCCGTAGGGTTTTAAAATCAAAACCACTATGTTTTTTTAATCATGGTTATTTTGTAAACATTTACTGAACACTTAAAATACTAAATTCTGTTCTGTGTGCTAGCAAGGGGAGGTTCAAAGATGAATATGACCTTGTCTCTGCCTTTGAATCATCTTACTTTCCACCAGGGAGGTAACATGAACATAAATGATGTTAGATTAGGGAATATAAGGAAAGAAGGGAGGAAGAATGTAGGATCAGGAAGGAAATAGACAGTCTCAAGATTATCCACTAGAAAGATGGGTGTTGTGGAAAGGGCCACGTTTAAATCTTGACCTGGGGCAGGGTTATGAGTAGAGTGTTCCTCAAGATTCAGGAGCCAAAAATCAGGACATTTGAAGCAAATAGCTCTTCAAGTCCTATTCCAGAAGCTGTTCATAATAGAATGTGCTATTTCTGCATAAATACCCAGAATACAGTTCATTTATTCATTCATTCGGCAAGTTCTTTTTATGCACATTTGATTATTTGTCAGGCATTGTGCAAGTCCTAAGGAAACAAAGATGAAAGTCCTGTCCCTACTTTGAGTTGCTTGTGCAGAGGGAATGAATGTGACCAGAGCCTCTTAGTAGGAACACTGTGGATGGGCATCCGACCCAGCCATTATGAAATCTGCTCTACGTGTTCCTCTCCAAGATTAAGTAATTCTGGTTCTTTTACCTCAGTGGCTAATTAAAAACACAGGCTCTGGAGGCAGACCCTCTGGTTTCAGAGTCCAGCACCACCACTCGCCTGCCCTGCAAATTTCTTAACCTCTCTTGCCTTAGTTTCTTTATCAATAAAATGGAGATGATGGTAGTATCTATTTTATAGGGGGGTTGTGAAGATTAAAGAGAGAAACACGAAAAGCTCTTAGAATAATGTTGACATATAGAAAACAGTGTGACAAATACCCATGTACCTACCATCTAGGTAACAAGCTTTTGCCACATTTGCTTCATTTCTTTTTTAAAGAAAAAAGCATTACAGGTACAATTGAAGCTCTCTTTATCCTCCCTGATATTCTCCTCCCTCTTCCCCAGGGGTAGCCACCATCTTGAATTTGGTGTGAGTCCTACCATCATGTTTTCATACTTTCACTATGTGTATATGGGTACATAAACAATATGTAGCATTGCTTTGTGTGTTTCTAAACTTGAATTAATGATACTAAACTGCACATATCATTTTGTAACTTTTTCCACTTGACATTGTTTTCAACATTTTTCCATGTTGTTCTATGTAGCCTGAGTTCTTTCTTCTTTTTTAATTTAAATTCTAGTTAGTTGACATATAATAGTTTAATATTGGTTTCAAGAGTAGAGTTCAGTGGGTCATAATTTACGTATAACACCCAATGCTCTTCCTAACAAGTGCCCTCCTTAATACCCACCACCCATCTGTCCCATCCCTCACCTACCTCCCTCCATCAACCCTCAGTTTGTTCTCAGTAGTTAAGAGTCTCTTGTGATTTGTTTCCTCCTCTCTTTTCCCCACGCCTGAATGGTCATCCATTTTGTTTCTTAAATTCCACATATGAGTGAAATCATATAGTGTTTTTCTCTGATTCACTTACTTTGCTTAGCATAATACAGTGTAGCTCCATCCATGTCATTGCAAATGGCAAGATTTCATTCTTTTTGAGGGCTGAATAATATTCCTGTGTGTGTGTGTGTGTACATATATATATATACACATACATCTTCTTTATCCATTCATCAGTCAATGGGCATTTGGGCACTTTCCATAGTTAGACTGTTGTTGATAATGCTGCTATAAACATCAGGAAGCAGGGCACCAGGGTGGCTCGGTTGTTAAGCAACTGCCTTTGGCTCAGGTCGTGATCCCTGGGTCCTGGGATCGAGCCCCACATCGGGCTCCCTGCTCAGCGGAGAGCCTGCTTCTCCCTCTCCCTCTGCCTGCTGCTCTGCCTACTTGTGCTCTCTATCTCTCTGTCAAATAAATAAATAAAATCTTTTCAAAAAATAAAAAAATAAGCATCAGGATGCATGTACGCCTTCGAACGTGTATTTTTGTATCCTTTGGGTAAATACCTAGTAGTGCAATTGCTGGTTGAGGACCCTCCATACTGTTCTTCAGAGTGGCTGCACCAGTTGCATTCCCACCAATAGTGCTAGAGGGTTCCCCAAGCCTGAGTTCTTTCATTTTAATTACTGTATAGTATTTCATTGTATGAATAGACTTCATTTTATTCAGCCATTCTGTTAATGATCATTTGTGTTGTTATCCATTTTCCACTTAAAAACAGTACTACATCCTGGATGGCACCCTGGGGTCCTCCCAGACTACCTTGACTACCTGCTATTTTTAGAGGGAAAGTCCTACCAGACTACCTGCTATTTTTAGAGGGAAAGATTTTTCATTATGGATTCAATTTTTTTAATGTTTACTGGTCTTATTCAGATTTTCTATTTCTTCTTGCATCATTTTCTATTGTTCTATTTTCCTAGAAAAATTGTTCATTTCAAATATATTGCCATAGTGTTGTTTATATTATTCACTACCACTACCCTTTTCTTTCCTAATAATCTTTATTTGTGCCTTCTCTTTTTCTCATGGTTAGTCTTGTTAAAGGTTTATCTCCTTGGTTAAAGTTTTTTAAGAACTAGTTTTTGGTATTATTGATCTTTTTTTATTTCTGCTTTTTTTTCTTCTGCTTCTTTAGGAGGTTTACTCTGTTATTGTTGGGGTCTTTTTGAGCCTCTTCAGTTGAGTGCTTACTATTTATATTCAGTCAGTTGTTTTTTCATCATTACATTTAAAGCTGTAAATTTCCCTCTAAGAACTGCTTTAGCACATCTCACAAGTTTTAATATGTATACTTTTGTTGTTGTTCAGTTCTAAGTATTCTGCATTTCCATTATGATTTCTCCTTTAATCCAAAAAATATTTAGGAATGTGCTTTTTAGTTTCTGAACATGTCTGTGTTTACATTATTTTTATTGTTGATTTCTTATTTCTTTGTACTCAGCGGATGTGGTCTACGTGATCTAAATCCACTAGAAACTCTAACCTTTACGAGGTTTCACTCCAGCTCCTAAGTCAGGCCTCAGAACTCCCACCACCTTTGCCTCAGTGAAGACACATACCAGTGAAATTGCTGGCCATCTGCTACAAGCCAGAGATACCAACCAGATGGTTCTGCATTCCCTAAAAATCTCCAGAGGTTGACCTGGGGAAGAAAATATTGAGCATCTCCCATGTGGTCCCCCCAAACTTGAGTCTAGGAACTAGATTGCTCTGTTCCTCCTATGAAAATGAAACCTCATGTTTTCAGTTACAGCCAGGTCTACAGAAAGCAGGCGTGGTCAAGGCTTACCCAGGAACTTCTCTGGTAGTGACAGCTGAAGAGCAACAGCTTCTGGGTGTTGGCACTTACTTCTTCACATGGGCAGGGCTCTCCATCTCTACCAAGGCTATCCTCATCCTCACAGCAAACTGTAGAAAGTGTTGGTAGGAGGGCCTTTCAAGAATTGAGTAATTAACAGACTCGACTGTGCTTTGGCTATTTCCTTGGGATCAACGAAAAATTTAAGCCCCCAAGATGAAAGGCTCAAGAAATTATCCACAATCCCTGTCCTTACACAAGAGAAGCCCAGTGTTGGCCCTTAATAGGTTGCATGATCCCAAGAACCAGAGCTGGGCAAGATTGATCTGTGAGCAGCATCATGTCATCAGACTGAGGGAACCAGACAGACAAGGAGAATTTTGGCGAAGAACAATCAAAAGGTAATTGCAGAAACCAGAAAAAAGCAAGAGATCTAAAGCAAAGATTGGGAAATGAAGGTCAGAGGAATTTTTGCCAACTACAGGAACATACCATAACCTTGTATTGTTATTTTATATTGGTTAATTCCTTCTTTCTGCTTTCTCTGGATTAATTTTTTTCTAATTTCTTGAATTTTTAATTTATTTGTCTTGTTCTTTGCTGTTTATGAACATAATTGAATGGAGTTCTTTAAGCAGTTCTTTGATTTTATCATTAGTTTTATTTTCAGTTTCTGTTATTGTTATTTCCTAGATACTTAAAATTTCAATTTGGACTTTGACTTTCAAGAATTAAAAGAACATTTAATTATGTATGGAAAAATGTTTTGTTAATTCCAAGTTTTAGCATAATGTGATTGGAGAATACTGTTTGTGCCATTTCTACTAAGTGGAATGTATTAAGGCTTTGGTCTAATTTTATAGGTGTTCCGTGGGCATTTGAAAGGGCTGTTATCAAGGCATGCATGCATGCATGCATGCATTTATTTATTTATTATTCATTTGAGACACAGGGATACAGCAAGAGAGAGAGAGAGCATGAGCAGGGGGAGAGGCAGAGGGTGAGGGAAAAGCAGACTCCCCGCTGAGCAGGGAGCCCAATGTGGGGCTCCATCCCAGAACTCCAGGATCATGACCTGAGCCGAAGGCAGACGCTCAACCATCTGAGCCACCCAGGCGCCCTGTTCTCAAGGCATTTAGATCTACTTTATTAGTCAGGTTTTTTAGTTCTTCTATATTCTTTTTTCATAGACTTCTTGATCTGTCATGGACTAAGAAAAGTGAACTAGGATCTCCTACTCTAATACCTTTCTGTTTATTTCTTTTTCTATTTCTTATAGATTTTGTTTAATGATTTTTAATTCTACTTTGCCTTATAGAAACTCACGAAAGTAATATCTTTGTTGTGGATTGTGTGTTTTATCATTATAAAGAGCCTTTTTTTTTTCAACGTTATTTAATGCTTTCTCCACCTCTGACTTCAACCTTGTCTGGTGTAAGATTGTGACTTAATTGTGTTTTCCTTACATTTGGCTGCTATACCTGTACCATCCTTTATTTTCAACTTTTTTGACACTGTTTTCTGAGGATATTTTTCTTTCAATAGATGAACTTATCGCACTGACATTTATAGATATGACTTAGTTCTGTAGCACATTGTATGACCTACTTTCTGTTTTGAAGGATTCGTTTGGTTTGTATCTTTCTCTAGATGGTGTATATTTCTTTGTTTTATGCATGTTCTTCTGATAATTAGGAAGGTTTGTGTTCTGTATTTAGCTCTTCTACTGTGTAGCTTTTTATGCTGTAACTTTTAAAAATGTACTTTATCCTCTATTTCCTTAGAACAAATCTACTTATTATAAGCATTGACAAAATTATAATTCTGTTCATCTCATCTCTTTTGCTCCATCTAATTTTAATCAATACATTATTATTATCATTATTAGTGATCATTGGTATACTTTTGAATATTCTTCTATCTCTGTTACTTGATTTATAAGATATGTTATCTTTTGACCTTGAATATTAAAGATAAATCAATCCTTTTGCCACCTTCCATCTTCTTACATCTTCTCTTCTTGGTTTTTGTTAATTTTATTACTTTTACTGGTGTAGTTTATAATATTAACATTCTGAACAATATACAGTAGTTATTATGAGAATGAGCTCTGGAACCAGACTGCCTAGGTTGGAATCTTGGCTTTATCATTTTTTAGGTGTGTGACCTTAAGCAACTTACTTAACAGATAATTGTTTCCTTGTTTTTACAGTGTATTTAACAATAGGTTCTACCTCACAGGTTTGTTTTCATGATAATGAAGATATAGCACTAGAACAGTGCCTGACATATAATAAGCATCTAGTAGTTATCAAATATCTTATTAATTATTATGAAGTAGATTCCCAGGGTTGTTTTCATCCCAATCCTATATTTCAGCTGGCTTCCACGTTCAGGTTCTCTGTTCATCTCTTGGTTACCTAAATTCCATTCCCCAGATAGGTCTTTAAGAGACACTAACGGGGGGGCACCTGGGTGGCTCAGTTGGTTAAGCGACTGCCTTCGGCTCAGGTCATGATCCTGGAGTCCCGGGATCGAGTCCCACATCGGGCTCCCTGCTCGGCGGGGAGTCTGCTTCTCCCTCTGACCCTCCTCCCTCTCATGCTCTCTGTCTCTCATTCTCTCTCTCGCAAATAAATAAATAAAATCTTTAAAAAAAAAAGAAAGAAACACTAACGGGAGTTCTGTTTTCTAATCCTTATATGTTCAGAAACATTTGATGCCTTTTACTTGAAAGTTTAGCTATGTAAAACAATAGTACCTCCTATTGAGCACTTATTAAAATCACAGGTGATCTGCACTCATTATTATATCATTTTACCTCATAATAATGCTATAATTTTATTATTTATGGTTTGTTTTTTTTTTTTTACGGAAGCTCTATGCCCAGCATGGGGCTTGAACTCACAACCCTGAGATCAAGAGTCATGTGCTCTACCAACTGAGCCAGCCAGGTGCCCCCTTCATAATTATGCTATAAGTCAAGTATTTTTCATATCCCCTTTAACAAATGAAAAATTAGGATCCAGGCAAGTCACACTTCCTTTCTCAAAGACTTTGCTGGCATTGCACCATTATCTACCACTGATACGGCCATGGAGAAATCTGAGGCCAGTCTGATTTATTTCCTTTTAAAGGTGCCTTGATCTTTTTGCCTGAACGCTCAAAGGATTATTTATTTTTGAAGTCTAGTAAAATTCAATGGGATAGGTCACAAGGGTCATTCTGTCAGTTTTCTTGGGACACTGTGTGTCCTTTCAATCTATAAAGTGTCTTTTCACTTACATGAAGTCGCCTTGAATTATACTTTGAATATTTTTTCATTTCCACTTGTTCTGTTCTCCCTCATGTGGACATGCTGGATATCCTTTGTCTTCTGTATCTATAATTTTGTCTCAGATTATTTTTAGTTCTTTTTAAATTTCCATTGCCATTTTCTCCCTTTTCTTAACCTAGCCCTCATTGAAGTTTAACTGTGTTGTCATCTTTGTCTGCCTCCTTCCCCTGCCCCCACTTATAATGTGGTTTTAATTTCTAGGATTTTTTCCTTTTCTTCCTGAATTCTAGCTTATTTTACATTTCCTTCTGTTATCTCATCATCAATTCTTCCGCTTTGAGGTCTTGTTTTTTAAGCTGTTTCATTAAGTCCTTTGAATTCACAGCATTATGTTTGGTCTACTTCGTGGCAACATCTTTCTGGAAAATGTCTTTTTGTAACATTAGCTTTTCATTTTCTTTCCTCCTTTTTCTTGTAGATTTGCTGTGTAGATCTTATTTTCCTTTGGTCATTACTCATTACTGAATGAAAAGCGTTCTTCCTCAACCAGCTATTTGTAGGAAGCAACTGGAGCAGTGAATTGTGCTGCTGGGGAGGCGGCTGTGGCCCAGAGTTTGTGTGTATGTGTGTCATGTGTGAGAAGGAGAAAAAGGGAGCAACAAAGAGACAAAATCACTCACACAGATTGGCTTAGCGAGTATTACCTCCCCAGCAGATGCTCATAATATACTCTCCCTCAACCCATTTCATTAACAGACTGCCTCCAACACAGATAACATTTTGAAGGAGTTTATCATTCCGCACTGCCTTGTCTTGCTACTTCATGATGCCAGAGTCCTTGGAAGTTCCCACAGCTCGGGCCCCTTTAAGTCTTCATTGCAAATCAGGGTAATGGTTCTCCCCCTCGGGTGTACGGCCACTTTCATGCTGTGCCAACACAGAACTGAAGTCACAGCAGGTCTTTAATCTCCACATACTGTGGACTCTGGTGTAATTTTCACTGAATTTGGTAGGCCATCCTCACTAACTGTGCCTTAAGGTTACCTTGTTACCTTACCGAAGATGGAGTTTGTGTTTATTTCTCTTATTTTCTTGTTTTTGGGTAATCCCAAGGATGACCAGATGACAGAGGTAATTTTATTTTGTTATTTTTAAATATTTTGGTATTTTTTAAAAAGATTTGATTTATTTGTTTGAGAGAGAGATAGTGAGAGACAGAGCATGAGTGGAGGGGGAGGAGCAGAGGCAGAGGAAGAAGCAGACTCCCAGCTGAGCAGGGAGCCTGACATGGGGCTCGGTCCCAGGACCCTGGGATCATGACCTGAGCTGAATGCAGACGCTTAACCGACTGAGCCACACAGGCACCCCAATATTTTGGTGTTTTAAACTTTAATTTTTTATTTTAAAACCAGAACCACTTTTTAAAAGTGCCTCTAATCTCAGAACCAGTACCATACCACTTCAGAGTTAAGTGGGAAAAATAGCTTCCAAATTCTATGCACACCCTAGTCCCAGCAAGATCTCCCATCATCATATAGATGGTAAGAACAGAGCTTGGATTGGATTCTTTGTTCTTTGGGTGTTGAGTTTGATGAGTTCTTTATAGATTTTGGATACCAGTCCTTTATCTGATATGTCATTTGCAAATATCTTCTCCCATTCTGTCGGTTGTCTTTTGGTTTTGTTGACTGTTTCCTTTTC
>NC_138372.1:71629413-71677022 GCF_054177405.1 Leptonychotes weddellii | reverse complement strand
AGGGATAGACAAGCCTCCATCCACCGCTCCCTTGAGGGCCCCAAAAACTTTATTTCCAGTAGTAGTTCTGGCAAGCCCTGCATCCAAATAGCAGGTGAAGGCACCAGGTTGACCATCAATGCTTTCCACATTGTATTCATCTCCAGTCACTTCCACTTGGCCTTCATAGATCTTGTCCATGCCAAACCTATTGAGGAGCTAATAACAAAAAAAACAGTCTAAATATATTCAAACCATTCTAACGTTATCAGGTCACAACTTTAATGACCTGATACCTAGAAAAATTTTCCTTCAAAATCCACTTATCCCTCTGTACCAATTTACTTTTAAGATGCTACAAAAAGAAACTTCAAACATTGTTTCACACCTTTCTTATAGCTTCTGAATCTTTCCTACATGTCCATACTTGATTTATGTAGTAATCCATTAACATGTAACCATTATCTATTCAAGGAATTTATTCTCCATAATTTTTTCAGTCCTATTTGGCTACAATAACTCAAGAACCAAATATTAAATGTTACATGTAATTTTGATTAATTTGATTAAAATCTTAGAAGCATCGGGGCATAAGAGATGGCGCTATTCTCCAACTACATTATGTTAATAAGGGTGAATCCTCTGCTAGTGCACCTAGCTACTGCTTCACCACAGTGTGACTTTGTATACCATGTTGCTCTCATATGACATTGTTCCCCACCCTCACTCAAACATATTTATAATCAGTGAAGATATAGGTCCCTAACAATGATGCATGCTTAACAATTCCAATGCACAACAAGATCAGTAACTGAGAAACAAAAATAAGGCAAAATCACATTTTCATCTTTCTGCCTATTACTGGAAATGCTGCCACCCAGAGGCAAAGATAATTAAAAAACTGAATCCCATACCCATGCCTGCCCAACCCCTCCCCCGCCAAATTTAAGACAGTGTTTCTCAAACTTTAACATGTATATAAATAACCTGGACATCCTGTTAAAATATAAATTCCAAGGGCGTAGAGTAAAGCCTACATTTTAAATGTACACTGATTGATAGCCAGAAGATCTATACTACTGAGTAGCCAACATCTGCACGGTCCAACAAGGCAGCCACTAACTAGCCAGAAACGGCTATTCAAATTAAGGTAAAAATTCAGTTCCTCAGCAGCACATTTCATGTGCTCAATATCCACATGTGGCTGGTGGCTATCATTCTTCAGTTTAGATTCCACTGATCTAAATCTACCCAACAGGGCAACAAAACAGAAAAACCACCTCCCCAGACAGATCTGCTGTCTCAAAGTCTGTATTTTTATCAGAGAGAAAGCACAAGCAGGGGCAGAGGGAGAAGCGGGCTCCCTGCTGAGCAAGGAACCTGATGTGGGACTCGATCCCACGACCCTGGGATCGTGACCTGAGCCGAAGGCAGACACTTAACGACTGAGCCACCCAGGCACCCCCTCAAATTCTGTATTTTTAAAACTGTCCTCCTTGATGACCCTGTAAGCAACAGCTCAACAGCAGATACTCCCAGAAGCCACAGCTGAGGGTATTTTACTCATGTATCAACATCTACCTTGCAGACAACTCAAAAAATGAGCTGGTTCCAAAATATATTACTTAAAGTTATCTTCTAGGGCGCCTGGGTGGCTCAGTTGGTCAAGCGACAGCCTTCGGCTCAGGTCATGATCCTGGAGTCCCTGGATCGAGTTCCGCATTAGGCTCCCTGCTGGGCAGGGAGTCTGCTTCTCCCTCTGACCCTCCTGACCCTCCCCCCTCTCATGCTCTCTCTCAGTCTCTCTCTCTCAAATAAATAAAATCTTAAAAAAAAAAAAGTTATCTTCTACATACCCTGCGGGCCAGCAGCAGGCCGGTACAATATGCTGCAGCATAATTTGTCAGGCCAACCTTCACACCGTACTTTGGGAGTTCATGAGCATAAGCCGCACAAACTATCATATCTCCTTCTATGCGGGCATAAGCAATCTGAAAGAGAAAAAGCAGGTTAGTCATCTGTGCTTTCAACTGTTTGATACTTGTCCTAGATACCTTCTTTTTCAAAGGACTTAAAAAAAATAAAAGCTGGAGACAAATCTACAACACTCAGAATCTGTTAACCCCACTCAATGAGTTTATGGCTTGGTCAACTATTTCTGTAAATGTTTGTCACAATAATGTCACAAATAGAGCTAAAATTACCATATAGACAGTAAACATTGAAATGCCTTTGGAATAAGTTAGAGACTGTTGTTCCTAATAATACTGAAAAGCCTCTTAGCTGCATTAGCCAACGAATTAAAGAGGCACCGTGAAAAGTCAAAAGGAATCTCCAATTACTTCAAACATCTTTTGAATTAAGCATATCAAAGCCCAATATTTCTGACAGTGTTTAGTTATCTGAACTTAGGTATGAAGGAACACTGTCTTCACAACCAACAAATTAGTTTGCCCAGAAAACAGATGTGCCTGCCCCCTGCAAAGACTCAGCAAATCTTAACTGTGAAAATTTTCTCTAGTTGTAAAAGCCCAGAAAACTAGCTTCCAGGAGCAACCTGCCACTTTGTGGAGGTCTTTTACGTGGGAGAAGCCTTCATACGTATTTATCAAAACTTACTTCCAACAATAAGCAGGAATAAAAACAATCTTAAGAGCCTAATTAAACCTTCGCAATTACCTACCTCTTCAGTGAGGAGTGGTTATGTGGCACATAAGGCTGTACAACACGTCAGGATTTAGTCCCTGACAAATTCTATGATTCTACTGGAACTGCAATGTGCAAGAACCTTCTAGTGTGCCTCAAATTTATCCTCCTACCCCTATAAAATAGCACAGTAGCCTAGCTTTCTCTAATTCTCTTTTCCCCCATTAGAAAATGAGATTAAATGAGTTTGGTCAGGAGTGCCAGACATGGCTGATTTTCAAGAGAGTATTTTCCAGTACCACCCTCCCCACTCAAGCTCCAACTTCAGACCTACTAAAAGGAAAAGTACTACTCAATGTTTTTAGAATGCCAGGCATTAGAGGGACCTTCTAATCCATACATATGTTTTGCTTCCCAAGTACAACTTCTCTAGCAGTGAATTCTAGGGGTGAGGTTTACCATCCATTCCTTAAGTTTAGAATATAACTTACCTGACAAATGATATCTCTGTTGGTTACACGAACTATCATCCTGTATTTAGGTGTGTTGTACTTATTTTTATCTTGAATTACCAAGCGTTTCCGGGCATAATAATCAGTTTTACCCTCTGAAAGAAAAAAAAAACTTAAGAAAGTCTATTCCACTGCAGATTCTTCTAATACTGTGAACACGAGTAACTGACCATACCTCGTCTTCTTCTAAATTTCACTTGGTATCTCTTGAAGTAAGCCTTATTCTTGACAACCTTAACAAACCCCTTTAAGAAAAAAAGGTTATTAAAACTTTGATAAATTGTTAATGGGATTTTGACATCTGAGTTAACTGTGTAACAAAATAACACTTTAACTTCAAGAGTGAACCCATGCAACTGTCACTTTAGAGTCCAGTTTCTCAAACCACAGGGGGTCAAGAATCACCTTTTCTACTTTCCATCAGTCGCTTTTCCAAAGCATTGCTCTAGACAGCAATCAATCTTGCCTATCGTCGGTTTGTTGTGAACACTGTATGTCCCATTTTGAAAACCTAACCTCGTATTTCCCGCACCGTTCACGCACGTTTTTCAAAAAGCCTTGCCACGAAACTCATCTGGTCAAGGGCCTATTTAGCAATTACTCCCGATTAAATCAGCACTGTCCCCCACTAACCAAAGCAACACCCCATCCCAAAAATCATTAAAAACTGCCGGCAACAGTCTAGAGAAAGAGACAAGAGGCACATACCCAAGTAAATGAGCTTCCTTTCGGGGCCCAGAGAAGTCACAGCCTCCAGGCTGACTGCTAAGTTTAAAAGCACTTCTGAAAGACCCACCAACCCGACACTCTCCCGGGAAAACCATGGGAACAGTCAGGTGTGGATGGGTCCGAGGAGCCGCAGCCCGTCTCCACTCAGGCATCCCCCCGCTAGTCTGAGACCACCAACTGCATGCAATCTTCCCCGCCTGCCGGTGTCCGGTCGGACCAGCCGGGACTATCCCCGCGGCCCGTCTACTAAACTCATCCCCCCTCCCCAATCCTCCGCCCTAGATCCTGATCTTCTTCGTCAACCCCTCCCCCAAAGCTTGCGCGCCGGGCGGCAGCCATTAAGGCCACGCTGGGAGCGGCATCCCCACCAGAGCAGAACCCACAATCCAACGCCATCCAACCCCTGCGCCGCGCGAGACGGACCCTACACTGGCGTTTGGGCAAGGGCAGGGAACCCCCGTGCAGACGTAGCCCAGATTCCAGAAATCGACTCACCATCCTGCGGAACAGAGACCGGCGTCCGCGGCTCGCCACAGACCAGCAGACCCAGCAGCGCTCCGCTGGGGGGAAAAGGCCTTAGCCCGTGCGCAGGCGCAGTATGTAGCACTGACGATCACGCGAGCGACGTGTGGAAGAGAGAGCGCGCCAGCCCTAGGCGTGCGTTGTACTGTCCCCTGCTGGCGGGAGGACCGATGCCAGCCTTCGGCGGGCGGTAACAAACCTTAAGCGCCACTGAGTCCCCAAACTCCTGGCTGGCATTCCCACAGAGGTGGGCGGTGAGCAGTAGCAGGGAGGATTATAGGAGGTTTTCAGTTTCCTATGCTAAGAAGTTGTTTCGTAACAAAGATATAAGACTTTTGTAAATAGGAAAAAAAAAAGTTTAAATAGAATATATTTGCTGTGGAGCCCTTTTGCCCCCTCCCGGACACCACCTCCTGGTCTACTCATCCTGCTCCCGAGCATACAGAATCTGGAAGCCTTGTCCCAGTCCTTCAAACCTGAGTGAGGGGCCCCTCTTCTGCTTCCCCACAGCACCTTGGAACTTGCTTCAGCCCACTGTGGCCGGTAAACTGCTTGAAGGTGGGCTTTGCTGCCCCAGTTCACCTTGAATCTCCAGCACCTAGCCCAAGTGCTGACGTTCAGGAAGTGTTCGGTGTTTGTTAAATGATAAAAGAACAGCTTGCTGCTCTGCTTTCTCCTTCCCTTTACCTCCCCGATCCCTGACCCGTGACAGCTTCATTCCTTTTCCCTCCCTCCATCACTCTGAACTAGGCAGTTTAACATTTCTCTGTTAAGTCCTTTTTTCCCCCATTCTTTTAAAACTAATTGTAACTAGGAAATGAACGGACTGATTCTCCACACGGCGGACTGAGGAGAACCAATCAACAACCAACCAACCAAACAAAAAAAGCACCTCAAGACAAAGGATTCCCTTACCTAACAGCATTTCAAAGGTGGTCTTTGGGCTATTGCATGGGAGTCATTTGGGTACTAGTTAAAATGCAGATATCTGAATATCCCCCACCTCTACTGAATCAAACTTGCTGGTTTGGGGACCAGGAATCTGCGTTTTTAATTTGGCCTCAATCTTAATCAATTCAGGAGGTCTCAGGAAAGCAGAAAACAAGTCCTATTTTGCCCAATAACGGAATTTACTGGATCTACCAGGAAAATAAGACAAATTACCGGCACAGCTGCTTAAAATATTCCCATCCGCAGAATGAATGTTGACTCTATATATACCCCCATCGTTCAATGATTTAAACTTACTCTTGGGAGATGAATATGCCTATGTTTAATCTAGCAGGAAAAAATCAGTTCATAAACTGCTCAATGTCAGAGCAGGAAGAAGGGTCTGTCAAACAGGATGACAAGGTTAAGTGGGCTCCAAAAAACAGCCACTAGAATAAATTAGAATTATGATGCCAATTTCCTCAGTTTCAATTTGTAACTTCTTATATAACAGGAAAAATATATATCGAGTCCACTCTGGCCAATATTAACAGAGCTTTCAAGGAGAAATGTTAAAACACTCCTCACAGGAGGGGCGCCTGGGTGGCTCAGTCATTAGGTGTGAGCCTTTGGCTGGGGTGGTGGTCCCAGGGTCCTGGGATCAAGCCCCCAGGGTCCTGGGATCGAGCCCGGCATCGAGCTCCCCGCTCAGCGGGAAGCCTGCTTCTCCCTCTCCCACTTCCCCTGCTTGTGTTTCCTCTCTTGCTGTGTCTCTGTCTGTCAAATAAATAAATAAAGTATTTTAAAAAAAGAAACAAAAAACACTCCTCAGAGGCAAGTGTAGTTCAATCTTTGTTGAGTAACAGTTGAAAACATAAGGAAAGAAGTATATAATTTGTATTTATAGAAAATACTTAAAGATCTTCATTTTGGTGGTTCATCAATTTAAAGGCGCCACACGTCTTTGTCAGGCCCTGCTTACCCTGGAGGGTGGAAGCATCAGAAGGAAGGTCTACCTGGAAATAGGCCCACCCCTAACTTTTGCATGTTTTAGGGCAAGAGTATGTATGAAGGCCCACATAGCATGCATCTGAATATTTAGAAGTTACGAAGCAACCTAACACATTGTTGAATTAAACATGTCTTATCCTCCTTATCCTTCTTCCTCTTACTTATAAATCTTTACAACAAAATTAAAAATGCATGTACCTATTCCCCTTGGTTGCAGCTGGGGGTTTGTGGCTAGGATTGGCTGGCTCAGCCAATACAGTTGGGGACACTGGGAGCCAGGGTAATTTGTCTAGCACCCTTGACCAACATAATCTTGCTCAAGTGGTAAAAATTAAAAAGTAATGGGACAAGTCAAATTTGTGTTTCTCCTAATGTGATGCACTGAGAAGTTCGAACAAAGAAGTACTTCCTACTAAATCTACGTAATTTAATCTGATTACATAATTTAACTACTCTGATGCATGATGAACTACAAACAAACTCAAACTGAGGGACATTCTACAAAGTAACTGGTTTCTATTCCTCAAAAATGATGAAATCATGATGGATAAGGAAAGACTAAAGAACTATTCCAGGGGTGCCTGGCTGGTTCAGTCAGTAGAGCATGTGACTCTTGATCTTGGGGTCATGAGTGTGAGCCCCATTTTGGGTGTAGAGGTTACTTAAAAATAAAATCTTCAAACAACAACAAAAAAGAACTATTCCAGATCGAAAGAGACCAAAGTGACGTGACAACTGAATGCAGTGTGTAATCCTGGATTACATCGTGGACAGGAAATGAAAAAGATAAAAAGGAAGACTAATTTCTTTTGTACAAAGGACATTCTCAGAACAGTCAATGAAATTTGAATAGACTCTGTGGATTAGGGATGCCTGGGTGGCTCAGTCGGTTAAGCATCTGCCTTTGGCTCAGGTCATGATCCCAGAGTCCTGGAATCAAGTCCCACATTGGGCTCTTTGCTCAGCAGGGAGCTTGCTTCTCCCTCTGCCCCTCCCCCCTGCTCGTGCGCGCTCTCTCTCTCATGCTGTCCCTCTCTCTCAAATAAATAAATAAAATCTTAAAAAAAAAAAATCTGTGGATTAGATGGTAGTAATAGATCAATGTTAATTTTATTTTGATAGGTACACTATGGTTATGTGCAGGCGTTCTTGTTTTTTAGGTAATATACTCTGAACTATTTTGGAGTAATAGGCATTATGTCTGCAACTTGGCTCAGGGAAAAAATCACATATGTGTGTGTATACACATATACACATATATATGTGTGTTTGTAAAGAGAAAGAAAATAATAAAGCAAATGGGTTAAAATGTTAACAATGGGGAATCTGGGAAAAGGGTATATAGAAATTCTTTGTATTATTTTTAAAATCATTTTGTGATTTTGAAATTATTTCAAAATAAAAAATAAAACAGTTCTTGCTGGAGTGGGAAATATTTATTTATTTATTTTTATTTTAAATGAAAGTGAATTCAATTTTGTCAAACTCAAATATGTCAAACATATTACAAATAGGCAATAAATCAGCAATTTCTTTTATTGTACTGATGGTTTCACACCAAAATATGGAAAGATTTCTGTGATGTTACCTATGTATTATGATTTTGAGATAACTACTTACTGCCTTAATCAGCTGGTTCTGTACTCAAATCACCAATTTTAATAATTATGATCAAAAAGCATCCTATGTTATTTCAAAATTTTTTTTCTTTGCAATTGGTTTTTGCTTTATTTGAATTTATGGTTATACACTGAAGGATAGCAAATAGTATGGACTACTTTATGATTGGATCCTCTTCATTGATATTAATCCATTAGAAACATTTTAAACTTGTACTTTTACCTAAGAAAAAATAATTACCCTTCCTCAATGAAAGAATAAACTTCATTTCTTTAAAAAAAATGTGTAAATCTGTGGGTTTTATGGAACTGAAAGTCAGCAAAATATCAAAGACAACCAAACATAATTATGATCACCACCATAATTATGTCTGGGTGTTCTGTTGATAAGATATTGGTATTTGAATGACTAATAAGACCAAGATATACACAATTAATAAATTATATTTATTCCATAAAAGTTCTTTTTCATATCTTCATTTCAGCAAAATTTCTATGTTGTTATCACTAAGATATCACATCATTTGTGTTCTACAGATAGTAATGCCAAATTGGACAATCTTTCTTGGGTCATTCAGGTTCTTACATAATTTTTATTAATTTCTATTAGGAGAAATTTTGTTATGCTGAAGCAATACACTATTTAAATTTGGAAATGAACCATGATTTTTACATATCACATTCTCATAATGTAATGGTGTCATATATGATAAATTATTGTTTTTAATAGAATACTAGACACTAGATATTTTGCTATTGTCATATAACTCACTTTTATTGTGATTTTTACTCTTACAGTAGTATCCACACCCACACGGGTTTTGCTATTCTTCTTCCAATATTTCAATAGTGTGGTGTGATAAAGAACAACAAAATATTATATTGCTCAATTTGTTCGAATGTTTTTTCTTTTTTTTTTTTTTTTTTTTAAAGATTTTATTTATTTATTTGAGACAGAATGAGAGAGAGAGAGAGAGCTCATGAGAGGGGGGAGGGTCAGAGGGAGAAGCAGGCTCCCCGCCGAGCAGGGAGCCCGATGCGGGACTCGATCCCGGGACTCCAGGATCATGACCTGAGCTGAAGGCAGTCGCTTAACCAACTGAGCCACCCAGGCGCCCTGTTCGAATGTTTTTTCAATCAGACTATACACTGATCTATCAAGGTCAGAAAATAGTCTCCATAGAAATTAGTTTCAGGTTTATTTGTATATGAATTTTCTTCGTCACAGTAATGCAAACTTTTTTGTTTTCTTGTTCTAATTTCTTTATATTTAATGAGAATGTCATATTTGCTGAATATTTCTCATGCAGTTTTATTTAATTTAGAAAAAATTTGTCTAAAATTTTAATCCTTTTAAGAATTAGATCTGTTTGTGGGTGCCTCTGTGGCTCAGTTGGTTAAGCATCTGCCTTTGGCTCAGGTCATGATCCTGGGGTCCTGGGATTGAGTCCTATGTTGGGCTCCCTGCTTTGCAGGGAGTCTGCTTCTCCCTCTGCCCCTTCCCCCTGCTCATGCCCTCACTTTCTCTCTCTCTTTCTCAAGTAAATAAATAAAATCTTTTTAAAAAAAAGAATCAGGTGGGGACGCCTGGATGGCTCAGTCAGTTAAGCATCTGCCTTCAGCTCAGGTCATGATCTTGGGGTCCTGGGATCGAACCCCGCATCAGACTCCCTGCTGAGTGGGGAGTCTGCTTCTCCCTCTCCCTCTACTCCTCCCCCGCTCATGCTTGCTCTCTCTCTCTCTCTTGCTCTAATAAATAAATAAAATCGTTTCTTAAAAAAGGATTAGATGTGTTTGAGTTTTGAACACCTATATTATTAAAAGCAAGCAATACTATATACATAACTAGATAGCACAAATTCAAAATTCACTTTTCTTCCAAAGACTCTGATTTGCTCTTTATTCGAGCACCTTCTATTCTTTCACTTTACTCTCCTACAGCATCTCATGTCTTATCTAAATCAAATCTGTTTTTACATGACTAATACCTCTGGAACCAGGAACTGGAACATAAAGATAAACAAGAAAATGGAATTTGGGCTCTACTCAGACATGAAACTTTGTTATACCAGAATTTGAAGGGTTCACATTATCACAAAGAAAGGATTTGACAAGTTAATTTGTTTTTCTCTTCTTTCCTAAAATATTTTCCATTACTCAAATCCTCCTGCACTGCAAAGCAGTGTCTATTTCAAATGTCAACAGCAACACAAACCCAAAACCTTCATGACATTCAGATACAATTGCCTTTTGTTTCAAGGACACAGCACAAGAAAAGTGAAGTAGCATTTCCCTGGGGCCTGGTAGGTGTTGATTACCAAGGCCGATGCTTAGGGTTTCTGGTCAGAGGTGAATGTCAAGTCCTACGTGACAGAGGCAGACATAGCCATGCATTCTTTCATAAATTTACTTTTCCATAAAATAAATTTACTTCTCTGTGTGTTTTGTGATGTGCAGGATATTATAAAATGCAGGGCCAGGGCAGAGCTCAGGTAAGGGCCCCTCTTGCTGGGTCAAAGGGAGGAACTTCAGGAAACTTCATGCCCACCAAAGATCATAGGATCTGAAATGTCTGAGCCCCTCCTGTTGTACTTTTCTTTTTTCTAAAAGATTTTATTTATTTCGGGGCACCTGGGTGGCTCAGTTGGTTAAGCGTCTGCCTTCAGCTCAGGTCATGATCTCAGGGTCCTGGGATTGAGCCCCGCATCGGGCTCCCTGCTCTGTGGGGAACCTGCTTCTCCCTCTTCCTCTGCCTTTCTCTCCCTCTGTCTCTCATGAATAAATAAAATAAATAAAAATCTTGAATAAATGAAAAAAGATTTTATTTATTTGACAGAGAGACACAGCCAGAGAGGGAACACAAGCAGGGGGAGAGGGAGAAGGAGAAGCAGGCCCCCCACCGAATAGGGAGCCCCACGCAGGGCTCAATCCCAGGACCCTGGGATCATGGCCCGAGCCGAAGGCAGATGCTTAACAACTAAGCCACCCAGGCGCCCTCTTGTACTTTTCTACCTGAATCATCTCAATGACTCAGACTCAACTGGTGGATTAGTGAGTGGGGATAAGGGAGGGGGCTATAGGGTTTGGATATAATATAAATAGCAAACATCTACTGATGTGGGCCAGAGTCTATGCTGAGAATTTCTTACATTATCTCATTTAATCTCAAAACTACTCCAGTAGATAGGATTATTACCCTCATTTTATAAATGAAGCAGTGGCTGCCACAATCACAGTGGAACACAGGTGGCTATCATCAGTGTAATTTTCAGATCTGAGCCTGCCTTTAAACTTGCTAAAAGAAGCGCTCTCAATATTCATAAGCCTGTATCTTTGACTTTGGAACATATTCCATATTTGCTTGACAAAGATGTAAACACTCTTTGGCTTAGACTAACTACAGTGAATTTTGTTTAGAAGTACAGGTGAAACTGCAGCTTGTAAACTGCTTATCATTTTCTGAATCTGGAGCATTACAAAATTCCAAAAAATGAAGGCTTACAAAACTCTGATCAGTATGAACTAAGAGACATAGTCTTGTTCATCAGATAAAGCCTGTAGTATTAGAATTAAGAGGGAAACACTTGAAGCCTAAAGAAGGCAGTCTCAGGAGAAATCTGGGAAGTCCAGTACCACTTTATTAGATGCTTAGCTAATATATGAAAGTCAGAATATTTAAATGATTCAGTAATATTTCTTTTCTTATTTTTTTGAATGATTCAGTAATATTTAGATGATTTCCTGAAGACTAGGTTTATTATAAGTCATTAAGAAAAAGTTAGAAATGTCTAGAGATTGCTAAAATTTAGAAATGCTGTTTTTTTTTTAAGATTTTATTTATTTATTTGTCAGAGAGAGAGAACACAAGCAGGGCAAGTGGCAGGCAGAGGCAGAAGCAGGCTCCCTGCTGAGCAAGCAACCCAATGTGGGACTCGATCCCAGGACTCTGGGATCATGACCTGAGCTGAAGACAGACGCTTAACGAACTGACCCACCCAGGCATCCCTAGAAATGCTGCCTTAAAGGCAGTTATCCTTTATCCTGCTTGCCTAAAAAAAAAATCTCTTATTGCCACAAGATTAAGGGGGGTATGAAATAAGGGGGAAGAAGCAGCTGGCTAGGAGTGTTTTAGGTGGTAAGAAACCTACCTGGGGGGGCACCTGGGTGGCTCAGTAGGTGAAGTGTCTGCCTTCGGCTCAGGTCATGATCTCAGGGCCCTGGAATCGAGTCCCGCGTCAGGTTCCCTGCTCAGTGCGGAGTCTGCTTCTCCCTCTCCCTCTGCTGCTCCCCCTGCTTGTGCTCTCTCTCTCTCTGACAAATAAATAAATAAATAAATATTTTTTAAAAAAAGAACGAAAGAAAAAAAGAAACTTACCTGGGAATTAAAAATATGTGTCTACATCATTCCTGGAATCATCAAAAGTGATAGTCTTATTTTGTCTGTTCTTTAAGGCTAAAAATACATAACTAATGACTAACATCATACATCCTTTTGAGATTCCACCTGTTAAATGACACTCATAATGTATGTGTCCCTCTTCAATTACTTTGGGCGTATATGGAGGACCCAATGAAAGCTGACCAAGTACTTTGGGAGAAACATCATAACTTATTGTGGCTGATTCTCCCCATAACACAAGTGATGGTCATAATGTCTGAGTCATTCCTGCATTTCTGTGTGTGGTCAGCATCTTGGAGAGTCTGTGCTTAAAGGCACAGTGTCTTGAAGGGCACTTGGTATTGACACCATAGACATTAATGAATGTTTGCGTACACAGAAATTATTCTCTCTTCCCTCCTCTAATGGAGGAAACAGAACAAGTACCTAAGATGCATTTGCTATAGAGCAAAGAACACCACAAACCTTAGAGTCACACTTTTTTTTTTTAATTAGAGAGAGAGAGAGCACAAGTAGGGGGAGTGGCAGGCACAGAGAGAAGCAGGCTCCCTGCTGAGCAAGCAGCCTGATGTAGGACTTGATCCCAGAACCCTGGGATCATGACCTGAGCCAAAGGCAGCCACTTAACCTGCTGAGCCACCCAGGCGTCCCAGTGTAGAGTGATACTTGATGCCACTCTTTTAATCAAGTTCCACATCCACAAGTACATGGCTACACTTTATTTATATATATATACACAAAATATATAACTATTTCTCATGTCCTGGTCCAAGCTACCATTATCTATTACCTGGATCATTGTATTAATCTCTTAATAGGTCTCTCTGCTTCAAATTTTGTACTCCTACAACCTATTCTCCACACTGATTTTTTAAAAATATAAGTCAGAATATGTCACCAACAGACCCATGAAAGGATTCTCAATGTCACTCATCATCAGGGAAAAGCAAATCAAAGCTACAATGAGATATCACACTTCACAGAATAGACCTACTCTATGATCCAGGAATCACACTACCGGGTATTTGCCCCCAAAATGCAAAAACACCAATTCAAAGGGATACATGCACCCCATGTTTATTGCAGCATTGTTTACAATAGCCAAGTTATGCAACCAACCCAAATGTCCATCGATAGATGAAATAATAAAGAAGATGTGGCATATATATACACGATGGAATATCATTTAGCCATAAAAAAGAATGAAATCTTGCCATTTGCAATGACATGGGGGATCTAGAGAGTATAATGCTAAGTGAAATCAATCAGAGAAAGACAAATGATCTCACTCGTGTGGAATTTAAGAAACAAATGAATAAAGGTAAAATGAGACAGAGAGAGACAAACCAAGAAACAGATTCTTATCTGTAGAGAACAAACTGATGGTTACCAGAGGGGAGGTGGATGGGAGGATGGGAGAAATAGGAGATGGGGATTAAAGGGTACACTGATCATGATGGGGGAAAAAAAAAAAAAGAAAAGAAGAAGAAAAAAAAAACATGTCACTTTTGCCCTCAAACCCAAAGTCCTCACCACAGCCTATGAAGCCCCATGTGTCTCTGACCTCATCTCTACTCTTTCCATCCCTTTCTTATTCTACTCCAACTTACTGGCCTCTAAGCCACTCCTTTCTCAGAGCCTTCGCACTAACTATTCCCTCTGCCTTGACTGCACATCCCCTAGATATTCATTTGGTGTGCTGCCTTACTTGTTCCAACTCTCTAGTTAATTGTCTTATTTTATTTCATAAAGGTGTTTCCTAACCATTCCATCTAAATTAGAACACTCCATCACTCTCTATTTCCCCATTTCCTACTTTTTCTCCATAGCATGTATTACCATCTAGCAATGATAAATCTGTTTATTTGTTTATAGTCTGCCTGTCCTTCCTACTACACGAAGGGAGAAAAAGACATTATCTGTTGTGATCACTGCTGTATTCTCAGCATGAAGAACAGAGCTTGTCATGAAATACATTGAGTATGATATTATGTTAGGCACACTATAATCTCCGATCATTTATTCTAATCATTCCATTTATCAACTGGTACGTAATAATGTACCTCAAAACGTAGAGGCTTAAAATAATAGTACTCTTTTGTTTTGCTCATGAATCTGCAACTTGGGCAGAACTCAGTTTGGAAGGCTATTTCAGCTCCATTTGGCAATAGCTAAAGCAGCTCAGCTGGGACTGGAAGAATCCATGGGCAAGATGACTGATTCCCATGGCTGGTAAGTTGGAGCTCATTATTGGCTAACAGCTTGGTTCCTCTCCATGTGGGCTCTCTATGACTTCTTGGGCTACTTCACAGAATGATGGCTAAGTGCTAAGACTGAGTGTTCCGAGAGAACAAGGTAGAAGTACATGGCATAGCGTGATTTCTATAGTACTCTGCTGGTCAAGGCAGTCACAAAGGCCCACCCAAGAGAAAAGAGACAAGGATTTCACCTCCTAATGGGGGAGCGGCATGGTTCTAGAAGCACATGCAGAATGGGCGCTATTGTTGTAGCCATCTTTTAAAAATATAATCTGCTCGCTAATTACGCCAGTCTTTGATAAATTGTAAAATATAACAACAAAAACACTGGTGTGTATGGAACTGTCCTATATAATAGCTGCACTTCTCTTGGGCTCATGTTAAAAAGTTATGCTTAGTTATGCTCAAAAAAAAAAAAAATTCGATTTCTCACCGGACTTTACCGCGGGTGCTGCCTCCTGCGGCCCTTCTCCATTTTCCACAAACACCTCTTCAAACGGACTCCAACGAGGGCTGAATTCTTGCTCTTTTTTCTTCTCCATTATTAAACAATTATATTAAATAAAAATTAAAATACCAATAAAAAAGTCGGTAAATAAATTCTGACCATACGTCTTAAATGTTCAAATTCTTAACCGACTTCTTTTTCAAGTATTCCTCCTTCTGTGCAGCTGAATAAACATGGGTTAAAATCGTGGCCTTTGCAGGGGCGCCTGGGTGGCTCAGTCGTTGGGCGTCTGCCTTCGGCTCAGGTCATGATCCCGGGGTCCTGGGATCGAGCCCCGCATCGGGCTCCCTGCTCAGCGGGGAGCCTGCTTCTCCCTCTCCCGCTCCGCCAGCTTGTGTTCCCTCTCTCGCTGTGTCTCTCTCTGTCAAAAAAAAAAAAAAAATCGTGGCCTTTGCAAATACTACCTGAACAACCTTTGTGAACTACTCATTTGCAGTCTTTGTCAATTTTTCTACTGGCTTATTAGTGTCTCCCCCATTGATTTGTAAGTGTTCTTTATGTAACAAGAACATTATTTCTTTCCCCCCTGGTTGTTGTTCATCTTTCAATTTTATGTGAAGTATTTGTTGACATGTATAAGTTTACAGCTGATCATGTTTAGTTTGGTCTTGCTTGCAGTGCCTCTGTGCACCGGAAGGAGGAGGGCAACCAGAAAGCTGCCAGAACAGAAAACTATTTCAAGAAGCAAAAGGCAGATAGGGAAATGAACAAATGACCAACTCCTCTACGTCCAAGTGTACCTGAACAAGAGGGCAGCTACTGGCTACTGGCCCCCAAACTGTGAGATAGAAGAGGAGGTTATAGATGAAAGGCTGGGAGAGGCTTGTCAAGATTCTTTTATTTCCAGTAACAGAAGGGCAGGATCAAGTCAGTTTGACTCTGTGTGTGTGTGTGTGTGTGTGTTTCAGGGGATGGGGTGAAAGCCTCAGGAGGAGAAGGTGGTTAATGATGTCAGTAAATGACTTTACAATTCAAAGTGCTGTTTTCTTAAAACCAGGAAGTAAGAACAAGACTTTATGGACATTATACAGATCATATTTATGTACATTTGTGAGTTTGCCCTAAAATATGTGACAATCTCTATGTGTGCCACAACTATCCTTTGTATTTCAATCTTCTATAACACACAGATGGACACATGCCCTTTAGCATGGAATTGATTATATTTCCTGGCCCCACTGTCTCCTAATTTTTGTCCCTCTCTTTAATGCATTAACACCCGCTGCCAGTCTTTGGTTGAGGCAAAGACCAGCTCAGGGTGCGATGCCTTTTCAAGAATATCTGAGGCTCAGTAGTTGTGAATTGTATATTTTGAGGACCATAGGGACTGAATCAATTTTGAGATGGCTTCAAGTTTGAAACTAACAAACCAGAAACACTCTAGACCATTTTGGGCCCCAGAGCCAGGGAGCATCAAAGAGAGAGAATGAGGTTTAGTATGCACAAAATCATTAGTACCACAGTAATTGATACAGACAATTAGTATTTTCTCAGTTTCTCCAAAGTGCCATGTAAATGAAGCTTCAAGATCTTTTCCCTCACCCTACCTTCCCCACTCAGAAAGCTGTCTGTCCCATGCCCCTGCTATGTAGAAATCCTAAACCCATTGCTAGTTCATTATCTGCAGTGACCAACAACATGTGGCTTCCTGTCTTGGCTTGATGGTTACAGTCTTATCTTTAGTTTTTGAGTAGATGCAATTGAGAGCCTTTGAACTTTGCCCAACTTTAAGTCTCACACAACCAGTGTAGTTTCAATGTTTACATTGGAATAACAGGTTCTGATCAGCATTAGTATGGGCACAAGTAGGTATAGTTTTAACTTCTCTACTAAACTGGAATGTCTGCCTTTATTTTACTGTGTGTACTTTCTTTGGTTGTTTAATTATGGCAGTGATCATTAAAACATTAAATTTTTATCTATGGATAAGGCCCAGGTAAAAAATTTCTAAAATGGCTCTTTACTTTAAAACCAACCAATTTAGAATAACTTTCTGTCCACCAGGAGTGTAAAATTAACATGACTTTCTAGGTGACAGACTTTTTACATTTTGTTGTTACCATTACTTGACACATTTGTTAAAGGATCATAAATTATTTTCCTCATAACAAAGTTAACCTTTTTTTTCTATGAGAGACTATATACTTATTATTTTTTTTTCTCTCTCACTCTGCTAGAATTCCTCTCAGGGAGAGCCCAGAATTTACTGGAGGAAATACTTGGTAAAAATGCTGGTGAAGGGTGAGACCTTAAAGACATGTTCAAACAGCAAGCTTGCTAAATTGCTATGCAGAAGGACAGGTGAAGAATTTGCTTTTCTTCTGAGAGGGAGTAGGGTGGATAAGAGAGGGTTGGGGGGAGGGACACAGAGGAGAGTGAAGCCACAGCAGTGGCATTCTGTGGGTTGACCCCTCTACATGGCTGCACATATCTTCAGTGAAGTCTACCAAAATTCACAAGAAGTTGTGGGAAGTGAATTTCTTGTGACAACTCATGAAAGGCTGAGTTCTGGGAAGGTATTAATGAAAGAGGAACAAAAACAGCAAGCCTCCAAAAGGCAGAGATGACCATGAAATTATAAGCCTGTGGGAATTAATAAAAACCCTGATTAGGACATTGGATTTTATAGATCTCAGGGAGTTCCCCAGTTGAATCTGAAATAATCCTCAAAAATAATTATTTTGGGAAGGTAGAGCACTGCCTGACACAAATCTTCAAGCCTGACAGTTCAAGTTAAAAGGAAGGATAACTAGAGCCTAACTTTATAATTTGGAAATTTAAAAACCCATATCATAAGAATTGGCTTTTTTTGGTATTACCTTAAAGAATCTCCTGGTTCTGTTTTTTAAAACTCCCTCTCCCATCCCCCAATTTTTGCAGAAATATATCTTATTTTAAAGTAGGTAACCAGGAATACCTGGCTGACTCAGTCGATAGAGAGTGTGACTCTTGATCTTGGGGTTGTGAGCTTGAGCCCCACTTTGGGTGTAGAGATTACTTGAAGAAAATAAAAATATAATAAACAAACAAACAAACAAACCCAACCAAAGAGGCAAAGGATCTATACTCAGAAAACTATAGAACACTCAGAAAGAAATTGAGGAAGACACAAAGAAATGGAAAAATGTTCCTTGCTCATGGATTGGAAGAACAAATATTGTTAATATGTCTATGCTACCTAGAGCAATCTATACATTCAATGCAATCCCTATCAAAATACCTTCAACTTTTTTCACAGAGTGGGAACAAATAATCCTAAAATTTGTATGGAATCAGAAAAGACCCCAAATAGCCAAAGGAATGTTGAAAAAGAAAACCAGGGGCGCCTGGGTGGCTCAGTCAGTTAAGTGTCTGACTTCAGCTCAGGTCATGATCCCAAGGTCCTGGGATCGAGCCCGCATAGGGTTCACTGCTCAGTGGGGAGTCTGCTTCTCCCTCTGCCCTCTGCCACCACCCCCTCCTTGTGCACACTCTCTTTCTCTCTCTCTGTCAAATAAATAAATAAAATCTTAAAAAAAAAAAAAGAAAGAAAGAAAGAAAAGAAAACCAAAGCTGGTGGCATCACAATTCCGGACTTCAAGCTGTATTACAAAGCTGTCATCATCAAGACAGTATGGTACTGGCACAAAAACAGACATATAGATCAATGGAACAGAATAGAGAGCCCAGAAATGGACCCTCAACTCTATGGTCAACTAATCTTCAACAAAGCAGGAAAGAATATCCAATGGAAAAAAGACAGTCTCTTCAACAAATGGTATTGGGAAAATTGGATAGCTACATACAGAAGAATGAAACTGGACCACTTTCTTACACCATACACAAAAATAAATTCAAAATGGATGAAAGACCTGAATGTGAGACAGGAATCCATCAAAATCCTAGAGGAAAACACAGGCAGCAACCTCTTTGACCTTGGCTGTAGCAACTTCTTATTAGACACATCTCTGGAGGCAAGAAAAACGAAAGCAAAAATTAATTACTGGGATTTCATCAAGATAAAAAGCTTTTGCGCAGCAAAAGAAATAGTCAACAAAACTAAAAGGCAGCCTACAGAATGGGAGAAGAGTTTTGCAAATGTCTTATCAGATAAAGGGCTAGTATCCAAAATCTATAAAGAACTTCTCAAACTCAACACCCAAAAAACAAATAATCCAGTCAAGACATGAACAGACATTTCTCCAAAGAAGACATACAAATGGCTGACAGACACATGAAAAAATGCTCAACATCACTTGGCATCAGGGGAATCGAAACCAAAACCACAATGAGATACCACCTCGTATGGTTCAGAATGGCTAAAATTAACAACTCAGGAAACAACAAATGTTGGTGGGGATGTAGAGAAAGGGGAACCCTCTTACACTGTTGGTAGGAATGCAAACTGGTGCAGCCACTCTGGAAAACAGTATGGAGTTTCCCCAAAAAATTAAAAATAGAGCTACCATAGGACCCAGCAATTGCACTACTAGGTGCATATGCACCCCAATGTTTATAGCAGCAATGTCCATGATAGCCAAACTATGGAAAGAGCCCAGATGTCCATTAGCAGATGAGTGGATAAAGAAGAAGTAGTATATCATCTATCTATCTATCTATCTATCTATCTATCTATCTATCTATCATCTATCTATCTATCTCTATCTATCTTATAATGGAATATTACTCAGCCACCAAAAAGAATGAAATCTTGCCATTTGTAACAACATGGTTGGAACTAGAGGGTATTATGCTAAGCTAAATAAATCAGAGAAAGATAAATACCATATGATTTCACTCATATGTGGAATTTAAGAAACAAAACAGATGAACATAGGGGAATGGAAGGAAAAATAAAATAAGATGAAAATAGAGAGGGAGGCAAACCATAAGAAACACTGAACTCAAGGAAACAAGGGGAGGGGGTTGGGAGGATGGGGTAACTGGGTGATGGGCATTAAGGAGGACACTTGATGTAATGAGCACTGGGTGTTATATGCAACCAATGAATCACTAAATTCTACCCCAGTAACTAATAATACAGTATATGCTTTTTTAAAGATTTTATTTATTTATTTGAGAGACAGTGAGAGCATGAGCAGAGGGAAAGGACAGAAGAAGAGGGAGAAGCAGACTCCCCACTGAGCAGGGAGCCTAATGCAGGGCTCGATCCCAGGACCCCGGGATCACAACCTGAGCCGAAGGCAGACACTTAACCGACTGAGCTGCCCAGGTGCCCCTATAACAGTATATGTTAACTAAATTGAATTTAAATAAAGAATTAAAAAAAAATAAAGTACGGAACTATTAGAAAATGGGATGTAAGACTGGAATTTTGAGTACCTAAGAATTAACTCTGATAAATCTCCCCAGATTTATGTATGAAAGCTAATTTGTGTTGTTTTCATGATCTATTCTGTTGCGTCCTGTTCTCTGGGATGGATGTTTAGCTGTTCTTATTAAGTCCTGAGTTTTACAGTGAGCAGTTTCTCAATTTTGACATGGCTTCACCACTCACTACCTCTCTGAGCCTTAAATTCTTTATCTGGAAAATGGCAATAATAATTGTACTTACCTCCAGGGGTACTGTGAGGATTAGAGAAATACTCACTGTTCGTTCTTATTAATAGTATTGATGGAAATACACATATGCCTAATTTTTACACTGTTTCATCATCTTCTCAGTTTTCAGGTTTATCTCTTGAAATCAATATGGGGGAAGTGTTAGGGCCTAAACACAAAGAGAGTTTCTCTTGAATAGGGTTAGACATAAACAAAGCAGGCAAGTGGTAAAAGGGATTCTTCAGAAGGACTGCAACTGGAAGCCTTCATAGCTATTAAATGCCTTCTCAGCTGATGGGTAATGTTCCATGATCAGCAATCTAGCTGCTTAGGTAAAGATTTTGCTCAAATATAAGTACAAATATAAATACTGCTGGGAAACATAACACTGGAGTGAATAATTCTAAGATATTCTTTTCTTAAGAAGAGGGGTTTTTGAATGAGATTATTATGAAGGAGAAAATATAGGGGGCAATGGACTTCTGATAATCATAAAAAGAGAAAACAATTAGAATACTGAGAAGAGTGTTCCAAAGGCAAACGAAAAGATTTAGTGATTAAAATGTCAGAGTTAAGAGAGTCCATCTGCAAAATGCTGATATTGTAGCAGACTATGAATCTGGGCAATGTTAGACAAGCCGACATGGAGAGTGGAAACTCAGTCTGCAAGTGTTGTCTTAGAAGACAGAGTGAGTGGTTACCCTTGCCTACCTGCCTCTCTTAGATTGCTTAACCATGCTGTTGGAATTATCTAGCTAATTTCTCTGCAAATTCATGTGGTCTTGGAAACTGAGGGTTAGAACTGAGGCTCACAGTGAGTGTGGTGGCCCCACTCAGACCTGTGGGGCCTTTGACGTGGTTCCCATGATTTCAGCTTTGGTGTAGTTTCCATGATTTCACTAGAGACTTGGAGACTGAGCAAGCACAGGAGATCTGTTGGAGACCAAAGAGCTTTTGTAAATCTTGGACTTGTCAGGAGTTAGACAAGCTTAGGTTTGAGTCCTGGCTCAATGGCTTACTCATTGTGTGACTTTAGCAAGTTGCCTAACTGCTCTAAACCTCAGTTTTTTCATCTGTAAAAGAAAGATTAATAATACCTCGTGGAGTTGTATTAAATAATATAGTTCACAAAACAAATGAACAAGCAAAGAAACAAAGAGACAAACAAAAAAACCCAAATTCTTAAATACAGAGAATAAACTGGTGGTTGCCAGAGCCGAGATGGGTGGGGGGATGGGTGAGATAGATAAAGGGGATTAAGAGGTACAAATTCCAGTTATAAAAATAAATAAGTCACAGAGATGAAAAGTACAGCCTAGGGAATATAGTCAATATTATAATAACATTGGTTGGTGACAGATGGTGACTACACTTATCTTGGTGAGCCATGAGTAATGACAGAATTGTCAAATCATTATATTGTACACCTGAAACTAACATAACACTGTATGTTAATTATACTCCAATAAAAATTATATGTATAGTTCATGTAAAGTGCCTAGCATTATACTTGGCACATAATAAAGTATAGCTATTTTTGTAATTATTTTATGGGGATGTGATGGTTTGTCTTATGTGTCAACATGGCTAGGCAATGGTATCCAATTATTTAATCAAACACTAACAGAGGTGTTGCTGTGAGGGTATTTTGTAGATGTGGTTAACATCTATAGTCAGTTGGCTTTAAATAAAGTAGATTATTGATAATGTGAGTAGGCCTCATCTAATCAGCCTTAAAAGCAAAAACTGAAGGGCGCCTGGGTGGCTCAGTCAGTTAAGCATCTGCCTTCGGCTCAGGTCATGATCCCAGGGTTGTGGGCTCGAGTCCTGCTCAGCAGGGAGCCTGCTTCTCCCTCTGCCTGTCACTCCCCCTGCTTGTGCTTTCTTTCTCTTTGTCAACTAATAAATAAAATCTTTTTTAAAAAGAGCAAAAACTGAGGCTTCTTGGAGAAGAAATTCTGCCTCAAATATGCAGCATAAAATCCTGCTTGAGTTTTTTTGTCTGCCAGCCTGCCCTACAAATTTTGGACTCAAGACTGCAACATCAACTCCTGCCTGAATTTCCAGCCTGCCAGTCTGCCCTACAGATTTCAGACTAGCCAATTCCCCAAATCACATAAGCCAACTCCTTAAAATAAAGGGTGTGTGTGTGTGTGTGTGTGTGTGTGTGTATCCTATTGGTTCTGTTTCTCTGGAGAACCCTGAACTGATACAGAGAGTCTAGTATACGTATGTAGTATAGTTTGGCCATAGATCAATACAAAAGTTTTAGAAAATCCACTAGAGACAGCGGAAGAAGGAGAGAGGGCAAGAGAAGTTCTAAGAAAAATAGGATCCTCTCTACAGCTTACTAGACCCAAATTTCCACAGGAAGTGGGAGTCCCTCAACTACTGTGTAACCCAAAGTGTCTACACAAAGCTGGGCCTGGTTCCTCTGGAGAACTTTTGAACTTTCACTTCACTGTTACTGAGGATCTTCCCCCACTGTGAGTTGCTTGCTCTACCATGCCCCTTCCACTGTGGCCCTCTGGGACTCACTGGGAGGAGCTATCAGACTTGCTTCTTTTTCATGGCTCAGGGACTTTACAGTTAGACTGAAGACTGAATGATGCTGTTCAAGAATCAGGTGCCTCGATGGCTCATTTGGTTAAGTGCCTGAAGTGTAGACTCTTGATCTCAGGTCTCAATTTCATGGCTGTGACTTCAAATCCTGTGTTGGACTCCATGCTGGGTGTAGAGCCTACTCAAGAAAAAAAAAAAAAAAAGAATCACTGCAGGTAGCCTGACCCTCCCAGACTCCTATTCCTCAGTGGCTCTGGACACAAGGTAAATGGCAACAAAATGCATGGGAACAAAATTCTCCTCCAACGCCTACGGATTCCAAGGATGGACTCTTTCCTGGTTTATGTCATGTACTAGCTGTTATATGTTTCCAAAATGAATATAGATACAACATAGTGATTGGGATTGGAGTTGGAATTCGCTGTTTTAGGGTCCCAAAGGGTGCCCAGCTGTTAATTAAAACTCAAATAGGGGCGCCTGGGTGACTCAGTCGGTTAAGCAGCTGCCTTTGGCTCAGGTCAGGATCCCAGGGTCCTGGGATCGAGCCCTGCGTCAGGCTCCTTGCTCAGCGGGGAGCCTGCTTCTCCCTCTCCCTCTGCCTCCCTCTCTGCCTACTTGTGCTCTATCTCTCTGTCAAATAAATAAATACAATCTTAAAAAAAGAAAAACCTCAAACTACTTGCTGCACCTGGGCAATGAAGCAGTTACTTCAGATTTTGTTCAGACATTACTCATATTAATGATTCAGGTTTTAAAAATTCAACTTGCCAAATGACTTAAAAACCACTCGTTTCACACATAGCTTAAGATTACTTAAAAATCAAGACATTACTGTGCTTTGAAAACCATTTGAACAAATGGAAACCTAAGAGGCATACTACCAGTGTGGATTGTCTCGATGAGAAACATTTATTTTTCATTATAAATATTAAGTGCTTAGGTGATTAAATATGGCCAATTCTATCTCACTTGTTTCTTGTAGCAGGTGAGATTCTAACCTACCATCAGCATTTTTTCCCTCTATCTGTTCTGCCATTAAGTTTTACCTTCCTGAAATTCCAGTTTTATCAGATTGCGATTAATAATGAGCTTCTTCTGGGGTACCTGGCTGGCTCAGTCAGAAGAGCATGCAACTGTTGATCTCAGGGTTGTGAGTTCAAAACCCACACTGGGTATAGAGATTATTTAAAAAATATAACTAAACTTAAAAGAAAAATGAGCTTCTTCTGATTTAAATACAAGTACATAGGGGTACCTAGCTGGTGCAGTTGGGTTAAGCATCCAACTCTTGGTTTCAGCTCAGGTCCTGATCTCAGGGTTGTTAGATCGAGGAGCACATGGGGCTTTGTGTTCAGCATACAGTCTGCGTAAGTTTCTCTCTCCCTCTGCCTCTGCCCCTCCCCACCACTCGTTCTCTCCCTCTCTAAAATAAATAAATCTTCTAAAAAATTCAAGTACATAATCAGTAGTCTCTATTTATATTTTCTAATTAAAACTCAGTGAAACTTTCTTCCCATGTAGAAATTGTTTCCAAAAGTGGAGCAAGAAGATCATTATGATGCCAGAGCTAAGGAAGCCACTTCATACCATTTACACAGTTTTATTTAGGGTAACTTACTGATGGGAGTGGGGATCAAGCAGACAATGACGCAGGTGCTGTGCAGCTACTCCCCTCAAAGTCTGGAACTTAATCCACAGATTTTATAGAGGAAGTGATGTGCAGAAGTCATTGTGGTGAGGTCAAGGGTTTAACATTTAACAGGCCTCGTGCATCATCTGAGAGTCAGAGGGGAAGGAAGGGAAAAGACTACGTTATCTCTACTAGTTATCTAAGCAACTTTAGGGAAGATCAGAACAAGCCTTCCTTCATTCCAGTCAGGACATACATCCACTTGCAGGGGGCCTGGAACACGTAGCCCAGAGGAAGATCATTGGGTGGACATGAACAAGGTGGCAGGCCAAAGATGGCGGAGCATTGTCGGCACTCCTAGGTTAGAAATCTGTTTCATCCTATTTTCCGTGAAAGAAATAATTTGAGGGAGAATGCAGCTGTAAAATTGTTGAAAATTACTGTTCATTTGACCAAAATCTGAGTTTTGATCTCATTTATGTCACTGCCTACTCTGTATCTACATCCAGGTGATTCAACCTGCCTAGGGTAAAACACACAACCATGCCAAATGCCCTCATTTTAAATTCATGACTGTGAACTTCAAGTAGGTCATCGATGATGCCTGGCAGTCATACTATATTTCTCTAGTAAATTCATTTTTTTCACTCTCCTATACAACTCTTTTGTACATTTTCTTGGCTCCTTAAACTGCCAATATTTTTTTCCACCCTTCCTCTCAGATGATGACATTTCTTCTTATTTCACCAGGAAATAAGCACAACCAGAAAAGAATGTCCACAAATTCCCATGAGCCACCCATCTACATGCCTTCTATCTTGTAACAGTGGGTGAACTGTCCATGATTGCATTTGAGGCTAACTCTTCCAGCCTGGCACTAGACTCCAACCCTTCTCACCTACGCCATGATATCGCTCCAGGAACGCACCCTCAGTTTGCCCTCTCTGAGAAATCTTTCCCCTCAGCATTCAAACATGATGGTATTTGTCTTGCTTTAATAACCAACAAAAAACACTTTCTTCAACTACTCCCTTTCAAAGATTTATCTGTTTCTCTGATTCTACTTTATTTCCTCTTATTTTTTCTTGGACCCACATCAGTCAGGCTTTTGCCTACACTGTTCCTGGAAACAGCTTATGATCACCAGTGAGTTCTATGTTGCTAAATCCTATGGTCATTTCTCTTGACCCATCAATAGCAATTGACTCAGTATTTTTGAAACACTTTTTTTTTTTCTCTTGGCTTCCCAGACCTATGCTCTCCTGGTTTCCCTTCCACTTCACTGGCTGCCCTTTCTCAGTCTCTCTCATTAGTTCCTCTTATACCCAACCTTTAATTTTCCCCTAGCAAAGAGTCGGTCTTTGATCCTCTCCTCTTTTTCATCTCTACTCACTCCCTGAACTCAATTTCATGGCTTTAAAAGTATCAGTAAGTCTGGTCTCATTTTTAAAAATAAACAAAGAAACGGTAGGTATTCATACACTCAGAAATGAGACAGAAAGGAAATAGGCCAAAAAACCAATGGTGAATATCATTTGGTCATGAGATTACAAGTGATTTTAATCTCCGCTTTTCTGTAATCACATTTTACACAATTAATGTGTAATGTTTCTGTAATCAGGTAAAAAAAAAAGATTCATGGCCGGAGGGATGCAGACTTACCCAATAAACTCTATTATTATTTTTAAATTGTATTTTAAAATTATTGTTATTATTATTTAAATATTTTATTTTTAAGTAATCTCTACACCCAATGTGGGGCTCAAACTCACAACCCCAAGATCATGCTTTATCGACTGAGCCAGCCAGATACCCCACCCAATAAACTTTAAAACAGTCTTCTCCCACCCAAAGCATCAGAACACTTTGAAAATAATGAGAAGCATGCAGATTTGAAGCCACTTCATACCATTTAAACAGAGTTTTATTTAAGGTAACTTACTGATGAGAGTACTGTTCCCTTAGGATGGGAGAAAAGAAGCCTTGGACAACAAAAATTATGCCAACTGACTTGCACTGTCCAGGAGGAGACCTAATTATATTTCCTAGGTGCTGAGTGACTGAGAGGGACCTTCTCTTGGGGAAGGACGATGGGAACGTCCAAAGGCTCAAGGATCCCATCCTATCAAGGATCTTAGACTCTGGGATTTTCTTTGAAGCAGAATGAAACGTCACCGAATACTTTTGTTCCCCAAAATTGGAATTTCAATAGTATTACTTCTTGTTTACAAAATCAGAGTTTTTCTTTAAAAAATTTTTTATTATGTAATATTTCTTAAAAAAAAAAGAACATCTGTATGTAATGAAATTCAATGATTAAAATAGACAGACTTGAACCTGGAATTTCACTTGGTTACTAAACATTACCAATACTTTTGCACATATTTGCACACTCCTTTCCTGTCCTGTTTGCCTGCCTGTCTCCCCAGAGAAAAAGAACACTAACCTAAATTTATCATTTCCGTATCTATTTTAATAGTTTTTTGGGTATGTATATTTTCTTAAACAATACATTATTTAGTTGTTTTTAGAACTTCCTAGAAATAACGTCATACCTTATCATGTTTTCTGTAAGTTGCTTCTGTAACTCAATATTATGTCTCTAAGGTTCATCCACGTTGTATGGAGCTGTAATTTTCATTGTTATATAATATCCTATTGTGTTAATATACGATATACATTCACCTATCAGGGGATATTTGGTTTGTTTTTAGTTTTTTCTATTACTAACAATGCTACTATGAACTTTCTCAAAACTGTCTCCCAATACACATGTGTACAGGTTTTTCTAGGCCAATATCTTTTGTGCTTTTTTCACTGCAACCCAAGTAATGAGTACATTTTACTCAGTAATTCAGTATACCTGTATGGCACAGATGGCTAGCTGTTCATACGCTTCCGTGCTGTAGAGTTATCCCTGGAAAATAGGTCACTGAGAAGTTTATATTCAAATACTGAGATCTCTGGGGATTAAAATTGATTTCTCTTTTTATCTTTAAGATAGAAAGATAAAATTTTTGTTGTTAACTTTTAATTTAACTGCATTTTGTTCAGAGAAAATATTCCATATAATACCAATTGTTTGAAATTTGTTGAGACATGCTTTATTGACTGAAAAGTGATCAGGTTTTAGAAATGTTCCATGTCCATTTTTATAAATGGTCCATGTATGCTTGAGATGAATGAGTATTCTCAAATTATTGGATATAGGTTTCTATCTTTCTGTAATAAATCAAGGTTCTTAATTACTTTGTTTAAATAGAGATACACATATATTTTTAAGGATTTATTTATTTGAGAGAGTGTACATGGGGTGGGGGGAGAAGCAGAAGAGGAAGGAGAAGAAGAGATCTCCAGTGGACTCCCCACTGAGCGTGGAACCCATCATGGGGCTCCATCTGTGGACCCCGAAATCATGACCTGAGCCGAAATCAAGAGCCATACACCCAACTGACTGAGCCACCCATGCGCCCCTGTTTAAATATATTTTTAAGATTTTATTTATTTATTTGAGAGAGAGAGCGAGCAGGGGGAGGGGCAGAGGGAGAGGGAGAGAGAGAATCTCCAGCAGACTCTATGCTGAGCGCAGAGCCTGATGTGGGGCTTGATCTCACAACCCTGAGATCATGACCTGAGCCAAAACGAAGAGTCGGACACTTAACTGACTGAGCCACCAAGGCACCCCTAAATATATCTTTAAAAATATTTGTAAGTGAAATGAATTTGCTTTAAAGTATAATTTTATTGATCTCAATCAATAATTGCAATGCAATTATAAGAAATAATGCAGAGAAATCCCTTCTATGTTTTGCCCAGTTTCTTGTAATAATAACATTTTGCAATACTATAGTATATCACAACCAGGTTACTAATACTGATAATTTACCTTTTTTGTATCACTTTACTTTAAACCTTTCCATGTTCTTATGTTTCAGGTGTGACTCTTGTGGAAAGTTTATCTTGGATTTTATTTCTGTTTTTTAATCCAATCTATAACAGGCTAGTTCAACCCATTTACATTTACTGAATTAGTAACATTTCTACTTGTTTCCAATTCTATTTTTTCTTTTTCTTTTTTCATGTTATTTTCCTTGTCGCCTTTCATTTTTTTACATTAAGGTTTTAAAAAATCGTTGTTAACTTATATATTATCATATTCCATTTTCTCCCCTCTACTAGCTTAGAAATAGCATAGTCTATTTCCGTTCTTTCAGTGATCACCCTTAAAGCATTCTTAACAATATCCAAAGTTAATATCTGCCCTCCAAAACAGTATAACGAACTTTGAATACTTTAACTCTGGTCATCCCAACCTAAATGCTATTATTCCAGTTTTTTAGTTTTATCCTTTTCTTAACCCTCCAAATTATCATTAAACAGATATTTCTTTAGATCTAACTACATGTTTACCTATATCTTTGCTCATTAGTTCATCTCCTACCTCCCAGCAAAGGATTATTTTTCTTCTCTCTTTTCCTGTTCCTGATCTGAGACCAGCAGGATTGGCATCACCTGGGCAATTATGAGAAATGCAAACTCTTAGGCTCCCTGTTCGGATTTGTTCAATCTACATTATCTGCATTTTTAAGAAAGATTTTATTTATTTATTTGACAGAGACACAGCGAGAGAGGGAACACAAGCAGGGGGAATGGGAGAGGGAGAAGCAGGCTTCCCGCGGAGCAGGGAGCCCGATGTGGGGCTCGATCCCAGGACCCTGGGACCATGACCTGAGCCGAAGGCAGACACTTAATGACTGAGCCACCCAGGCACCCTTATATTTTTTTTACTTATAGCACGTATCTGTTTATTGTCTGCTTATTCCCACTATATTTTAAGCTCCATCAGGCAGGGTTTATGTCTGTTTTTGTCACTGATAGGCTAATTATCTATTGCTATTCTATTTATTGCTATTTGTGGTAAAAAAAAAATTCACCCCCAAAATTTAGTGCCATAAAACAACAATAAACATTTATTATCTCTTACAGTTTCTTTCTTTTTTTTTTTAAGATTTTATTTTTAAGTAATCTTTACACCCAATGTGGGGCTCAAACTCATAACCCCGAGATCAAGAGTCATACGCTCCACCAACTGAGCCAGCCAGGTGCCCCTCTCTTACAGTTTCTGTGAATCAGGAATTTGGGAACAGCTTTCTGACTGGTCCTGGCTTGGGATTTCACATGAGATTCAGACAGATGTCGCTTGAAGAAGTTCCCTGGGGGCTGAAGGATCCACTTTCACGGGGGCTCAGTGAGTTTTGTCAGGTTTGTCCTGGGTGCTGATGGGATTTTTTTCTTCATACAGTTCCACACACATGGTGGCTGGCTTCCCCCGAAGCTTTCAGTCTAAGAGAGCAAGGCAAAAACTCCAATGTCCTGATGACCTAGCCTCCAAGGTGGTTACACAGACCAGCCCTCATTCATTGTGCAAGGGTCTGTACCAGTGCATGAAGAACAGGCAGCAAAAATCACTGGGCCAAAGTGGAGGATGGCTATCACATGTATCTAGAACAGCACCTGTCAAAATAACCAGCTTTAATAAGTAGTATATATTATATATGAGGCTCAGGAAAAGCAGGGTTGACTGGAATCAGGGATTCTAGTATCTTCAGGATGTTCTCCATCTCATTTTTGTTTCTCTGAATATGGCCAGGGTCTCTGTGTTCACACCCTTAGAGCTTCATAATGAGAAGGCAAAGGGCCTTTACTTGTCCAGGTCTGGTTTGAAAAATCCCAGGGTACAACTTCTCAGGCCTACCCCCTAATGTAGTCAGTGTGTTCATGGAGTAACATGATTGGTTTAGCTTGTGTCAGGTACCGACACCTGTTAATAGAAGATGGAAAGGGGTGTGAGCAGATAAAAATAGTACGACTCTTTCAGCCGGGTTAGGTACTCCCCATTTTGTATGTTTCCACCATAACATATCTCCATATGATAGAATATATTGTTATTGTCCATTTATTTGTTCATATGTCTGTCTTCTACATCAGACTATATGTTCTTACACTAGAGCTTGAACACCAGTACTACATTTTTGTAACTCCATAGGCTTTGTAGTGAAGAGAGACTTATGCTTGCATTTTTGCTTTTCCTTTTACTATCATTGTGACTTTGGATCAGCCTTAGTTTCCTCATATTGTGAATGGGCCTAATGATGGCTGCCTCATGTGGAAGCACATAATGTTATTGCTGACATGTAGGAAGTGAGAGTGTTAGTTATAGTCCTTCTTCTTAGGGAAGTGCCTGACACAATTGTATATACTTATTATGTTTGTGAGTGAATGAACGAATGAATGACTGAATGAGTAAATAAATGAAACATTCTTAGTGACTTGCTTGGGGTTCACTTGTAAATGAGGATCACAATAGGCTTATGGTGAAGTTTAAGTGAGATGATAGATGAAAACTGCTTCCAAAGCCCAACTCATGGTAAGACTTCTAAAAAATAAGCTATTATTTTAGAGAGCCAATCTTCTAAAATTAACATATCATATTGGATCTCTTTCAAGAGAATGGGAGAATAATGGAGAATAGAATATCTCTATGTAGATATCTCTCACAAAGCATATCACTTGCTTCTGTATTTCACAGTAAAGTCTCAATTAATAGCCCTGAATAATAGAAATGCAATATCTATTAATAGAACACAGTAGCCTGCAGTATTCCAAGAGCTAAAGAGTTAAAAAATAACCCAAAAAGTAAATCCTACCAGGTTAATAACTTTGTCTAGTGTCAAATTCTAAGAGCTGAAACCACCTAATATTTAGCAGCTTCTAGCCCATGTCTCAAAATCAGCACCCCAAATACAACAGTTCATAGACAGCTGTCATTCTGAGACAAGTCAAGCCATTTAAGGAAGGAAGGAGTAAGGAAGAAAGGAAGGAGGGGAGGGAAGAAGGAAGGAAGGAAAGGTGGAAAAAAACAAAATCAATTAGTTTCTCAAAAGACCAAAAAGCACTGGTTACTGCATTTCTAGTCTTCCACATTCCCAGTTTCCCCTAGAGGTCCTACCTAACAAATGTATAAGGTGGAACTGAAAAGGTGTTAAATGGGTGGATCCCAGTGGCAATGTCGTTGTAAACACTCCCTATGAGTCAGCTATAAATTCAGTTCAAATCCCCAGTCTCCCTGTCTGCTCCACTTATCATGGTTACCACAAAATGATTGCTGCCTTTAGAAACGCTAATGGGAAACAGGTCAATGTCTACAATGTTTGATTTTATATCAAAACTTATAAAAATGTAAGCACTGCAACAGGAAATATTTTGTTATTGAGTTAGGGCTTATATACTTTGCTTAGTTTTCGAAACACAGGAACAGCTTGTTAACACTTCTTCAGTTTTATTTTAAGAATGTTACTGTATTATGGCCATTCGAGGGATTAACAAGAATTTATGGAGCATTAGGTTTATTTCACACCTGTAAGAAAGGTATTTTAGTAACTGACTTTTTGTAATTCAATACTGTTTCTTTACCTTGCTGTAATTGGCTACTGGTTATCTTTTTTGAATGTACATTCTCAGAGGAGACTTGATGAGTCCATAAGGGCTTCAAATTTCTCATGTGGTAGCTGAGAAAAATGACTGGGTTACTATAGTATTCATTCACAAATTCCATTTGGTGGCAATGTTGAAGGTTGTGTGGAATTTCAGTGATGACTTCAGCAGTGGTTGCTTCCCTGTTGTTAAGGAGTGCTTTTTGTTTGTAATAAAAGCTAAATTAATTTTATTGTAAAGCAATACCTTCCTAATGTAGTTTCCTCATCCTTTTTTGTGGGGGTGAGGGCAGAGTGTTAATTAACATTAGCTAAAGTTTGTAGTTTACTGTTAGATCATTTTCACATGAAATAACATATCTTAAAGTACATCAATCTTTGGCAACTCTTATTTGCCTGATGAAGAACTGAAGCCTATAGAAAGGCCAATTAACAGGTGGTAGAGTCAGGATTTGTCTAATTCAGAGTCTTTTAAAAAATCTTTAATCTTTCTATTTTTGAACCTTGGTGCTTTGTGGCTTTGGATAGTAGCAATTACAATAGCTACCATTTGTTGAACGCTTATGTGCCTTGCATATATTATTTCATTTGTCACTTCAGTGCTTAAGCATGTATGATTATCATTATTTCCAGTTTATAGATGAGAACATTGGATCTCAAAGAGGTTAAAGCACATATTTGGCAAGCATGCTGAAATTTTAGTCACAGTCTAGTCACTTGCATGAATGTAGAACTTACTAATTCCCAGATAATTGGATAGTTTACGTGGAATTACTATTTTAGCTGCACCAAATTTTATCTTGCTTTAAAACAGTTATCTCAGAAAGTCAAGAAAGGAGCAGATTTGGTAGGCTGGAAATTGGCACTCTATTGATGTCCCATTTTGGTGGCTCAATTTTATTTATTTATTTATTTATTTATTTATTTATTTTTAAAGGTTTTATTTATTCATTTGAGACACACAGAGAGAGAGAGAATGAGCAGGGAGAGAGGCAGAGGGAGAGGGAGAAGCAGGCTCCTTGCTGAGCAAGGAGCCCGATGCGGGGCTCGATCCCAGGACCCTGGGATCATGACCTGAGCTGAAGGCAGACGCTTAACCATCTGAGCCACTCAGGTGCCCCTTGGTGGCTCAATTTTAAAAGCTGTTGTTGGGGGTGCCTAGGTGGCTCAGTTGTTAAGCGTCTGCCTTCGGCTCAGGTCATGATCTCAGGGTCCTGGGATTGAGCCCCACATGGGGCTCCCTGCTCCGCGGGAAGCCTGCTTCTCCCCCACTCCCCCTGCTTGTGTTCCCTCTTTTGCTGTCTCTCTCTGTGTCAAAAAAATAAATAAAATCTTAAAAAAAAAAAGCTGTTGTTGGATTGATAGTGTGAATGTCTAATATCACATATAAAAATGATATCCAGACTCTCAAGCCAGAGAGCTGGTTTTTTACCACACCTGTGGCAGATCTAGTTTTAACCTGTGCACAAAGAGCCAAGAGATGGCAATAGAGTTGTGTGCCTCTTAACAATGTTCTTTTCTAAGATACCGTGCCTTGCAAACAATGGAATGTGGTAGAAGTGAGGTTAAAGCCATTCTTATAACCTCAATACATTGAGAGGCCACAACTTCGGTGCTTCAGTGAATTTGGATTCATGTTGTGGAAAGCAGTAAGCCAAGTAAAATAGGCTTTCCCTATTTCATTATGAGCCTTCATTTTTCCAAAGCAAGATATTTTGAACTTTAGCTGGGAGTCTCAATGGAGTGTTGTTTCTCCTTTTTCTAGAAGAGTGCTGCCAGAACTTTCTGAGAGATGGAAATGTTCTCTAACTGTGCTGTCCAAGATAGTAGCCAGTAGCCACATATGGCTATTGCTGAGCACTTGAAATGTGCGCGTGCCAATGGGAAACTGAAATTTTAAGTTTAAAGATTTTATTTATTTATTTGAGAGAGAGAATGAGACAGAGAGAGAGAGAGCACGAGATGGGGGAGGGTCAGAGGGAGAAGCAGGTTCCCCGCCGAGCAGGGAGCCCGATGTGGGACTCGATCCAGGGACTCGATCCAGGGACTCCAGGATCATGACCTGAGCCGAAGGCAGTCGCTTAACCAACTGAGCCACCCAGGCGCCCCTGAAATTTTAAGTTTAAATGTAAACAATCACATGGGGCTAGTGGCTGCTGTAAGGGAGAGTGCAATCCTAGAATGTAACTGAGATGCCCTGGTTCTCTAAGGAAACCCCAAATGCCAGCTGCCCAGGGCAAGGGTGGAGTGTTGTTCACAGATGGGGTTGACTCCACTAGTGAGTTCCTCTTCCGTATACCGGGTAGTTTTTGCCTCTCAGGAGAATGCCTCCTTTCCTCTTCCTTTCTGGGAGCAATGACTCACATGGCTGACTTATAAAACACCTTTGGCAGTTGAGAGCATGGTGTTCTGAGATTTAACCCTTGCCAGGTTTAGAGAGACTAGAGCTCAAGCCCTCTCCTGTGCAGTTGACACTAATCAATGCCAAGGGTGTACAGCATTAGAACATAGAAAACTTTTGATTTGCTAACTGAATTTCCCTCAAATTTAACTGTCTCCAAGGAGGGTGCCACTGTCCACTGCACCCATGCTTCCTCTGTTTTGAAGTTCCAGAGTGTGAACAGTGGAGAGGTAGAGAGCTGGAGCAGAGGTGGTGTTGGTGTGGAATTCACACAGCAGAATTTCGCTTATGCAAGTGCTCAAGCACTTGTGAAAGATCAGAATTAGCTACTTCTCTGGTTGGATTGAGCTATTTCAGTGAAAAGTTAAAGTGTAAGCTCTTTCATCAAATAAATTGAGTGAAGGAAAGGAGTAAACCAGGGAGATTGCTAGAGGGTCAGAGGTAATGGTATATAAGCATCTCTCCTTGGGCCATTTAAGATAAAATATCTCAGGCATTTAACACAGCAGTGATTAGTTAGGTTATTTGGAATATGTGTGTGTACATTATGTATATATATATAGGAAGTAGATATCTTATATACTTATATATACATATAAGTATGTACATCATATATATGTATATATATGGTTCCAATTAAAAAATATAATTTGTACAATAAAATCAACACCAAGGTTGTTCTTTATCATTCATTCAAAATACACTGAACAGCTACTATGCAAAGTACTGGGGCTACTGAGAAGCCTAAGACAGAATATGATTTCAATCATTGCCAAGCTCTTGATCTAGTGGACGATATACATAAACCACTTTCTGGCATTAGACTGACTGGGTTCAAAGCCCTACCTCACCATTCTCCCGTTGTATACATAGGGGCAAGTTACTTGGTATTTACTAACTCTCAGTTTTCTCATATGCAAGGCGGTTATAATAATACCTGCTTCATGACCATACTACGAAGATTAAAAGAAATTACGTATGTACAGCCCTTGCCAATACTCATACCCAGAGAGTACTCAATCGTGTGTTAGCTTATTTTTTAATTAGTAAGTTTCATTTATTTTTATATAGTTTCTTAGGTAAAATTCACATAATGAAATGTTAACTGTCCATTTTTTGACAAAATGAACACACCTCTGTAACTCACATCCCTATTAAGATTTAAACCATTTTTTTTTAAAGATTTTATTTATTTATTTGACAGAGAGAGACACAGCGAGAGGGGGAACACAAGCAGGGGGGGTGGGAGAGGGAGAAGCAGGCTTCCCGCGGAGCAGGGAGCCTGATGCGGGGCTCGATCCCAGGACTCTGGGATCATGACCTGAGCCAAAGGCAGACGCTTAACAACTGAGCCACCCAGGCGCCCCGATTTAAACCATTTTTATCACCCAGAAATTTCTCTCATGTATCTTCCAAGTAAATGCCCTGCCAGAGGCAACCAGTTATGGTTTTTTTTGTTTTGTTTTGTTTTTTACCACAGATTGAGTTTTACCTTTTCTGGAGCTTCAAATAAATAAAATCATACAGTAAGCACTCTATTGTGTTGTTTCTTTTTAAATAGATAATATATTCACATGGTTGGAAATTGAAAAGGTACAAAAGGGCAGTCAAAAGTCCTGTCTCCCAGGCACCCAGTTTTTCTCTCTTGAAGCAACCAATGTTATTAGTTCCATGTGGGCCTGTCCCGTAGCTATCATTAATACAGGGGTTTATACCAGGAGCTCTGAGAACTCCATTTTAATGGTTACCCAAAGAATATTGTGACAGCCCAGGTAAAACAATAAAAAATTAGTTTTAAAAATAACTGGAGTTCTTTTAGATTCTGATCTCAAATGTCAAATTGTGACATTTTACCTTTCTATGACTTAGGTAATCTTTAAGGCACATCTAGTTCAAGTTCTAACATTCTGTGATTTTCACTCAACAATTAAACAAATACATACTGAACAAACATGGAAATGCAACCATGATCCAAAGAAAACCAAGCTCCTGGACTTATGGATGTAATAATAGTCCAGTGGTGGGGGGGAGGAATAAAAATTCAACAAAATAATCATAAAACTACAGTTTCAGCACTGTGTGACAGGAAGGGACCAAAGGGAGGACGTCAGAAGGAGCTTCTCAGAGGTAGAGACAAGAGCCGACTGAGGTCAGAAGGATGAAGGCTGGAAAAGCTTTCTAGGCACTGAGCAAAGCATATGCACAAGCTCTGTGGAGGGAGGAAGTTTTGAGGGATTGGACGAGGCCAGTGTGGCTGGAACAGAGACAGCAGGATGGAAGAGACAGCAGTAGTCTGAGCAGTGAGAAGAAATGGAGAGAAGAGATGGGCAAGGCACCTGACCTGCAGGGCTGGGTTAGTTAAGGGTTTTGTCTAAGAGAATGGGAAGTTATTAAAATGGTTTACCTGGGAAGTGACGGGGTCACATAGCCTTCTGTGTGGAGAAGAGATGAGAGAGGAGCTAGGGTGCATATGGGTAAGCCATTTAGAAGAGTAGGTTAGGCACTCCTTCACCCTCACCCAGGTAGCTTGGACTAGAGTGGTGATGGAGATACAAGAGAACAGATTCAAGGAAAATTTCAGAGGTAAAATCAACAGGATTTGCTGATAGATGTAATATAGGAGGGAAAAGTAGATTTTCAAGACGTCCCTTAACTTTCCTATACAAAATGGATTCAGTTTCAATAAAATTGTTGATTGAAATTAACTTCAAATAACAGCATGACCTAAAAGTCACGAAAAATTTTGCCTCATAAAATTCCTGAGCCTGTTTTAAAAAAATGGAGAGTTTTTCTTTTTCTGAAATGCTTACTACAGTGGAATCCCTTCTGGAGATTGCAAATTTATATCAGAAAATAACCAGGGGCTATCTAATTTCTAGGCAAACAATCTTGGAGTTTTTTGTGCTGATAATTACTGTCATTTTGTAATTTATAAATGTATAACGAAAGTAATTTATATTACCTTTATTATTTTTCTTGCCCGTTTTTCTTGGAGTTGGGCCGGAATTAGTAGTTTCTGTCCCAAACTAAGTACTTCTAAGAATTTTTTCGTTGACTTTGGATGGTTGCCTGGCTGGACTTCATATATTTGTGCCCATGCTCTGCCCCCTGCCGGACTCTGCATAAACCCAGTGCGTCGAGACGACTGAAGGTAGAGGGATTTGCAATCACTAGTGCTATTTGCACATTGATTATTGTTTTTGAGAGTGACCTAGGTCACCTCTCGGGGAGCTCGGAGAGCCTTTCGGAAGCCTGTGCGTTCCCGCGGCCTGAGAGTGGCGTGAGCGATGCGGTAGCATGAGACCCGCAGCTCCAAGCTGAGGGTCTTCTCGGGCCCCTGAGGGGGTGTGTCCTGAACAGCTCTTACATGCAAGGGGCGGTCCAAGAGACTGGGGAAGTCTGCAATTCGTAAGGCCGAGGGCCGGCGCTTTGAAAGAGAGGCGGAGGAGGGAGCGGGATTTCCCCGCCCCCGTTCCCCACGGCCCAATCCCTTCGGCTTCTCCTTTTCTCGACCGGCCGCCCGGCCCCTAACCTGCTCGAACCCATTATGCGGTAGAGGCGGCCGGTCTCTTTAAGGCCCTGCCGCGCCTGCGCCTTGGGCTTTCCTGACGCGGCCGGCCGGACCCTGGAGGAGCCAGCGGGCGGGCAGGGTAGGGGTCGGGCGATAGTTAAAGCAGCGGCGGCGCCCGGAAGGGTGGGTGAGGGTCGGTGGCGGCTCTGAGCTGTCGAACGAGCGCGACGCTCGAGAGAGGGCGGGGAAGGCGGCCCGCGGAGCCGGAGCGGGGCCGAGGCGCTGAGACGCGGCGGCGAGGCTGCCGGCTGGATGGGAAGTTAATGTTTACGGTGGAGTCCACCCAACGTTTCCAAGGTGAGGGGCGCCGCGCCAGGCCGGGCGGGCCCGGAGGCTGGACGGGCCGCGAGCCCGGGTTCTGCGGGGCGCACGACGGGGCCGAGGCGCGGCGAGTGGGGGCCGCCACCAAACTTGCGGCACGAGCGGGGCGGGCGTGCCCGGCCTCGCCGGGGCCTAAGTTCCCTGAGGCCGGGACCCTCCTCCCGTGGGCGCTGGGGAGGAAACTCGCCAGCGGGTCTTCCAGTGGAGTCCCAGGGAGGTGGAGGGACCGGGCAGCTTGGGGGGTGCTTCCTCACAAATCCTGTGGGGGATACTGACCTTTCACCCCTGCCCTCGAGGCCAGAAGTCCGTTCTCTCTGGGTGTCCTGATGGAGTGAGACCGCCCGCTCCTCTTACTTGCAAAGTTGGCGTCTTGATTTGGCCTCCGGGATTCTGCGCAAGGCAGAGTCCCCAGGCAGGTGATGGGCTAGCCAGGTGTGCTAGGTGACTCCCAAGGATGCACTTGGAGAGCGTTTTTAACCATCACTGAATCACCTTATGACTAGCGGGGCAAGCCTCAAATTAACCGCAGAATTTCCGGTAGATTGGATTGTGGTGTTGATGTTTGCTTTAGAATTGCCGTGATTTCTTTGTGTCTGTCTGTTTTTTGGGCGTCTTAGATCAAGTCAGTTGTCATCCTTTCACCGAAGAGTTAACCAGAACTTTTGCAATGGTTTCCTTTGCTTTTCTCCTATCCATTGCTGTTAGAGGTGACTTTGAAAAGCAGCATTTTCTTGCAAAGATATCTTTTCTTTGGTTTACAGTGTAGAATAATAAACTCCTTTCTTCGCCGAAAGAAATCCAGTGCTTCTTGAAGTTCAAGAAAAACTTACCTTTGTTCTGGACTGATACGTGTTAGAAGAGTTTTTTGGTTTTTTAAAAAATTTTATTAGTAAACTTTCTTGAGTTTACCTGAAACTCCTTTTCTGTTCTAAAATGTTAGCCTTAAGGTCTCTGAGAACTTTGTGTCAAGGAAACTTAGAAAACTTATTGAAGTATAATACACAGAAAAAGTGCACAATCCTAAGAGTGCAGGTAAAGAATTTTTACTAAGTATACCATCACAGGTCAAGAAACAGAATATTTCTAGGTTGGGGTTTATACCTAGGAGTGGAATTGTTGGTTTGTGCGGTACGTGAATAATAAAACTTTAGTATTAGATACTGTTGAACATTTTCTTGAAGTGGTTGTGCTAATTAGCAGGGAATGGTAATTCAATTACCCCACATTCTTGCTGATGCTTGTCAGTTGGAAACATTTTTGCTCTTCTGGTAGAGGTGCAGTAATATATTAGCGTAGTTTTATTTTGCATTTTCCTGATGGTTGTGGTTTTATCTTTTATTGGCCATTTATATGTCTTTTGTGAGATGTCTGAGTCTTATTTTTTTATTTATAATTTTTTGGGTATGAGTCCTTTCTGGGAGGTGTACACACACACACACACCCCTATCTATAAACTGTACATAATTTATCTTATTCCATTCTGTCTTTCACTCTTTTAATGGTGTTTTTTTGACAGATGGACATTGTTGATTTTAATGAAATATATTTACTATTTTTCTTTATGAGTACTGCTTTCTGTGCCCTATTTAAGAAATCTTGCCTAGCCTAAGAATATGAAGATATTTTCCTATGTTACCTTATAGAAGTTTTATTTTATTTTACTTTTCACATTTAAGGTGTAAAATTTACAGTAAATTTCAGATGGATTGTAAGGGGTCAAGATTCACTTTTAACCAGGTGGATATCTTTTTGACCCAGCATCATTTTTTTAAAAATACCATACTTGTCCCTCTGCACTGTGTGGCACTTTCTCATAAATCAGGTGACTGTTTAAGAGTGTATCTGTTTCTGGATACTCTATTCTGTTTTATTGGTCTATTTGTTATCCTTGCACCAGTATCACTGTATTAATTAATGTAACTGTATAATAAGCCTTGATAATGTGATAGTATAAGGCCTCCAACTTTGTTTTTTAATACTGGGCAGTTCGTGGCTCTTAGCATTTCTGTATAAATTTCAGATTCTGCTTGTCAATTGCATACGGTAAGATACACACATTTTAAGTGTAGTTTGATTTTTGTCATTTATACTCCCGTGTCACCAACACAGGATACAGACTATTGTGAAAACCTTAGAAAATTCCTTTATATCCTTTGTTCTGTCTTCCCCACCCCTTGCCCAGAGGCAACCACTATTCTGATTTCTATCCCCATAGATTAACATCAGTATTTTCTAAAGTCGTCCAGGTGATTCCCTTGTGTGGCCAAGATTGAAGCCATTGGTTCAGGTGGACTGTTTGAAGCTATTCCAGTGTCTCTGTCTTTCCTTTTGGTCTGGTCAGATTTCCCAGAGAGTCTCTTCCAGTTTTGTGCTTGGAGAATAGAAGTTTGGTTGCCAGTGATCTGAGAACTCAAGAAAGAGGGCTGAATAATGAGCGGTACAACATTTAGTATATAAGGCCACATAATTTGCCTCTTTTTGTTGGGATACCTGTGTCTTCTACCGTGTATGGTTTATTCTCTTGAGAGAATAAATCTCCAATCAGCTGCTGCATTGAGGATGGGCCACTCAGTAGCATGGAGGAGGAATGGGGTCCAGGTTTCTAACTGTTCACAGCTTTCACCTGATCCTTTCTTGCTTTAGTCTCCCCTCCCCCTCTTTGTTCTGGCATCCATGAGCTTTTTGAGGATTGTATGGTATAAATTGGGCTTGTTCTAAGTTGCCAGCACTGCTGGTTTGTAATTTGGCTGTTTTTACAAAGTCAGTTACCACTCCTCCATCTTCTTTTCAGCTTCCAAAATTTTATTGCTGTCATCTCTTCCTCCTTTCTTCTGTCCTTGTGGTTTATGAGCTAAAAACAGAACACAACAACATTTTCTTTATGCTTGTTTTAGTAGAGTTTTGGGGAGGGAGGAAAATTAGTTGTGTGTGTTCAGTCTGCCAACTTAACCTGGAAGTCCATCATCTGCTTTCTTTTTACAAAAATGTGTTGGCATCTGCTGTTCACTGTTGTCTCCTCCTTGGAGGGTTATATCTTTTAAATCTCTTTGTTTTCTCTTAGGCTAAATTTATACATTTTGAAGTATTCACCTTTAAATTATGTCCATCCTTTTCTGTGCTAAAATGTCCTTTTTCATACGAACATTATGGGTTTTTTGTTTGCTGTTTTCTGTAATGTCCTTATTTGACAACATAGAAAGCTGCCAGCCCATTTTGCCCTTCATAATATAATTAATTTTTGACAAGTTTTGTGAAATTTATAAAAGTCTGCTTAACACTGCCCACAATTCTCAGTGGCCTTTCTGCTCCTCTACCAATTATTTTCCTTTTGTTTGCATATAAAATTAAAATATAAATAAAAGATAACATTGGCAGTTATTACTATCTATCTTGGTGGTTTGCTAGTCCTTCCTCTTGGAAACATGGAGGTTAATTAATGTTTTGTAGATAGAACCTGTTGACATATGTGTTTGCTCAGAAAGGATCATCCCATTTCTCATTTCAGATTGCCTGGTGTTTATTGCTATTTCCAGCTCTTGTTTTAATTGTATCTGTACTTGAAGAGCTTTCCCCTGCCTGTGCTGTTTGCAGTTTATCCTTTAAGTGACCAAAGATAATGTGGGTTTAGTGCTTGTTAATTGTTCTTTGTACTAATTCAACCCTGACAGTTGTACTCTGAAAAGTGTTCCCTAAAGCTGGTCAAACTGGCTATTATCTGGGTCTTCATTGTCTTGTGGGTTCATGATGAGGGCTCTCTCCTTGAGGAACTGATGGTTCTTGTGTTCTTGGAAGGGACCTTGATGAGAGATAGGAACAGACCTGGCTTTATTATCGATCATTGCTCTTTTTTGTTTTTCATAGGAAAGTGCAAGCACTGATGTAAAAGTGAAGATGGGGATTTTGTCTAACTTTGAGTTGGTGTTTAAATGATTAATAGCTGTCTTTTTTGGCCTGGTACAGATCTTTTATTATGTCAAAAATGAATCCAGCATTCTCATAAATTATGGTAGTAATGTTAATAGATACTGGATAAAAGTAAAGCTTTAATGAACAATTGTATAATATGATGTTTAAATGAGATACATGAGAGAAAGAAGAAAAATTTATCTTTAGGTATACCAGAAATCAGGATAGTTTAGAAGACATGGTGGTGAGAAGATAGAGCTTTAAGTAAATTGAAAATGAATTTAAGGGAATAAGCCCATGAGAAGTCTAATGCCTTTGAATATTTATCTGAAATACATGTAAGAGATGAACACAAAGTTAAAGACTACTGCCTTTTTGAAAATGTGGAGAAGCTTCTTTTCTAGTGTCAGGTGAGCAAGGTTTATAAAGGTTGTCAAGCATGATAGTACATTTACATGTAACATACAAGATTGGAAAAATGAATAAGTAAGTGATCTAGAATTTTAAAGAAGTTATAAAATTATCCATAAGTCATTAAGAACCACCAAAGATAACACATATTTAGCATCTCCTGTGTGTCAAACATAGTGATAGGTATTGGAAAGATAATGGTGATCTATTCTACATAGATAAAATCCTTGCTCTCACAAAATTTACAAACTAGGGGAAGGCACAGTTGATATATTGTTTCTGAATGAGGTGATAATTTTGTAAAAAAAGGGGGGTAATTAAGTGATTAATTTGTCTTAAATCTTGAGGCTTTTTTAACTAGTAAGGGAAAATGCTGAGTGAAGTAGGCGCCCCACCCCAAAAACTTTTAAAGCAAATATTAAGATTTAAAACCTACTTCAGGGGCACCTGGGTGGCTCAGTCGTTAAGCGTCTGCCTTCACCTTGGGTCATGATCCGAGGGTCCTGGAATTGGATCGAGCCCAGCACCTGGCTTCCTGCTCAGTCGGAAGCCTGCTTCTCCCTCTCCCACTCCCCCTGCTTGTGTTCCCTCTCTCGCTGTGTCTCTCTCTGTCAAATAAATACATAAAATCTTAAAAAAAAGTTTTTGGGGTAAATTTATATATAGTGAAATGCATAGAACTTAACTATACAATGCAGTGAGTTTTGATAAATGTATATGCCTTTGTGAATCTCTCTCCCTTCCCCCCTCCCAGGGTTCTTTTAGTTCCTGTTCTGTTATTTATTTTTTTTTTACCACAGATTAGTTTTCCTTGTTCTTGAACTTCACATAAAAATAGAATAAATTAGTGTGTATTCTTTTCTGCTTGGCTTCTTTTGTCCAACATAATGTTTCTGAAATTCAGCTGTTTTAACAGTTTGATTTAACTGATTTAACAGTTTTGCACATACCAATAGTTCTTTTTAGTTGGTGTGTAATCCATTGTATAACGATAACACAGTTTATCCATTCTCCCATTTGGCTATTATGAATAAAGCTGTCATGAATGCTTGATTACTGGTCTCTTTATAGACATACATTTTCATTTCTCTTAGATAAATAACTAGGGGTGAAATTACTGGGTCATGGGGCACATATATGTTTAACTTTAGAAGACATTGCCATACAGTTTTCCCAAGTGGTTATACCATTCTACAGTGCAATAAGCAGTCTGTGAAAGGTCTACTTAAGTGACAAATCAGAATTGAGTTTCAGAAAGATTATTCTGGTACAGTGGGGCACAGGACATAAGATAGGGAAAACACACAGTAAAGTAATATAGTTGAAAATTGATGTATTCCTGTTTCAAGAAATTGATAGGGAAGGAGAGAATCTTAGGGATTCTAGAGCTATGGTATGTGGGGTGAGGATATGTATGTCATAGGCTGCTATTGATCTGGCAGTCATTAATAGAGGGAACACAGTTGAAGAGTAGATTTTGGAGGGAAAAGAGGGTAATAATTCTGTTTTGTTTGTAAGTAGTAATTAGGGGTAAAAGGAAGTAGATGAGATAGCTCTGGAAAGTGTGTGTAGTGAGGAGAGAGCCAGGTTGGAATGAGAACTTTGGGAGCCATTGACATTAGAGAAGTGAGCTGATGAAGAGGCGTCTGCAAAAGAACAGAAGTAGTAGCCACTAGAGAAGGAAATATAAATCAGGAAACTGATTTAACAGAAGTTGAGAACTTTGAAGAAGGAGAGAAGGGCTTGAATGTTGTTACTATGAGTAAAAAATAAGTAGAGCCTTTTTGGAGGTTAATATATATATATGTGTATATATATATCTGTTAAAAATTAAAATATCATTATTTTTTTGAGAGAGTGAGCGCATGTGCGCCCATGCATGGTGGGGGTGGGGGGCCAGGGTGGGTGGTGAGGGGGTGTGGGAGAGAGGGAATCCCAAGCAGGCTCCACGCCCAGTGCAGAGCCTGATACAGGGCTTGATCATGATTTCGGCCTGAGCCGAAATCAAGAGTCAGATGCTTAACCCACCGAGCCACCCAGGCGGCCCACATTTCTTTTTTTCTTTTTCTTTTTTAAGTAACCTTTACAACCAATGTGGGGCTCGAACTTACAACCCCGAGATCAAGAACTGCTCGTTCTACCGAATGAGCCAGCCAGGCATGCTGAAATTTCACATTTCTTGATCTAATAGGTGTACTCTATGGAATAACTCCTTGGAGAAACAGAAATGTAGAAAGATGTGTTTAGGGGTATTCATAGCACCTAGTATATAATAATAAAAAGTTGAAAACAACCCAAGTAGCCATCAATAAAGGATTGCTAAATAAAATATGGTACATTCTTATGATAGAAAATTATACAGCTAATGTAATATGATGTGTGTATATGCTATATTTCCTATTGCTGCTATAACGAATTAACAGACTTAGCAGCTTAAAACAAAAACTTAGTCTCTTACAGTTATGGAGTCCGGAAGTCTGAAATGTTTCACTGGGCTAAAGTCAAGTTATTGGCAGGGCTGTTTTTAAGGGTAGAATCTGTTTTCTTGCTTTTTCCAGCTATTGGAATTGCATTCCTTGTATTTCCTGCATGCATTTTGTGGCCCCTTCCTCCATCTTCTAAGCCAACAGTTTAGCATCTTCAGATGTGCCCAACCCAGATAATCCGGATAACTTCCTCATCACAAAATCCTTGACTTAATCTGCCAAACCTCTTTTGCCATTTAAGGTAACATTCATAGGTTCTGGGTATTATGATGAAGAGCTCTCTAGGAGGCCATTAATCAAGCTACTAAATAATACTAACAAGGACAGAAGATCAAGGTGCATTAAATAAATTCTCAAAGAAAAATATATATAGTATGATCTAATTTATAAGTTAAAAAATACATATATTCTTAAATGTTAGTGTATGTATAGAATTTTTTTTTAGAAAAGAAATCTTGTGGGGCATCTGGGTGGCTCAGTTGTTAAGCGTCTGCCTTCGGCTCAGGTCATGATCCCAGGGTCCTGGTATTGAGCCCCACATCAGGGAGCCTGCTTCTCCCTCTCCCTCTGCCTGCCGCTCCTCCTGCTTGTGCTTTCTCTCTGTCAAATAAATAAATAAATAAAACTTAAGGAAAAAAAAAGAAAAGAAATCTTGATGGAGATAGACTGTACTGCTAACAGGCAGTCTTTGAGAGTAGGATTACAGAGTATTTAAACTTTTAATTTTTTTCTGTGATATTTCAATTCTTAACATGTATTTTCTAATCAGAAAAATCACAATAAATAAAAGGATAGAGTATTATACAGGGTCACATGTTGCAGAGAGATAAACAAAGAGGCTCTTGGTGAGCGACCCTTGATAAGTGTGGTTTCAGTAAAATGGTAGGGTAGAAGCCAGATTGCAGTGAAAAAGTGGGAGGTGAGAAAGGGAAGAATGAAAAGATAAACACATCTTTCCAGTTGCTTAGTTATGAGGGGTGGCAGGATGCTGTGAGACCAGGGATACTTAGAGGGATAAATAAGATCCAGTGAGATTTTTAAATATGACAGAGCAGCATGTTTGAAAGTTGAGAGCTGAAACTGGGAGGAAGAGAGAGATTGCCTGAATTCATGGTAATTCAAAGAGCCTGAGGCCTAAGGTCTTCTGACTTGATTAAGCTGAAGATCCACTTGCTTATGGCAGGTGAGACCTAGAGAGGTGTGGCTGTGCATAGTAGTTAAGTTTATAATATTTTAGTTTTATTCAATATTATCAGATTTTTAAAAAATCCTACATGCTTCTTTGGCATCTTCTGAAAGTCTAAGGTTATTGTGTAACTACGTAAATTTAGTCTTGCTAATATACTGTCATTGTTTTGGTTTGTCCCCAAAACTTCTGATTGTTTCTGTAGCCTAGCATATGAGTTTCAGGGAGTAAGACCTTAGTTTTCTAGGTGCAACATTTTGGGATTTTTTTTTGTTATTGAAACTATTGCATTAAAAAAATCTGCTTATAGGGCGCCTGGGTGGCTCAGTTGGTTAGGCAACTGCCTTTGGCTCAGGTCATGATCCTGGAGTCCCGGGATTGAGTCCCGCATTGGGCTCCCTGCTCAGCGGGGAGTCTGCTTCTCCCTCTAACCCTTCCCCCTCTCATGCTCTCTCTCTCTATCTCATTCTCTCTCTCAAATAAATAAATAAAATCTTTTAAAAAAATCTGCTTAAATAATCTTGTATCAATTTTCTCTTTTGACTCTAGAATGTTACAACAGGAAAGCATTGGAGATAACATTCACTTCAACCTTTTTTCAAGTTCCTGACAAGGAAAAAGAGCTTAAATAACTTTTGAGGAGCTTAAGTAATTTGTGGAGGCCACATGTATCTTGTAAATAGAACCTGGTACTTTTACCTTGCTGAGATGCTGAGGACCTTTTAAAAAATTATTTCATTGATACTTACCATTGTGCCAGAATTTCCTGATTTTTCATATGTATTCTTCTTTTTTTTTTAAAGATTTTATTTATTTATTTGACACACAGAGAGAAAGCACAAGTAGGCAGAGAGGCAGGCAGAGAGAGAGGCAGAAGCAGGCTCTCCACTGAGCAGGGAGCCCGATGCGGGACTCGATCCCGGGACTCCAGGATCATGACCTGAGCCGAAGGCAGTCGCTTAACCAACTGAGCCACCCAGGCGCCCCC
>NC_138372.1:71604854-71628913 GCF_054177405.1 Leptonychotes weddellii | reverse complement strand
TTTTTTTTTTAAAGATTTTATTTATTTATTTGACACACAGAGAGAAAGCACAAGTAGGCAGAGAGGCAGGCAGAGAGAGAGGCAGAAGCAGGCTCTCCACTGAGCAGGGAGCCCGATGCGGGACTCGATCCCGGGACTCCAGGATCATGACCTGAGCCGAAGGCAGTCGCTTAACCAACTGAGCCACCCAGGCGCCCCCATATGTATTCTTCTATCCAGTTTTGATTAACATGTATTTCCCCCTCATAATTTGATCACTCTTCCTTTATCAGTGTAATTAAATTAATTAACATGACTAGAATTAAAGTAGAATTTTTAGGACTTTGCTGTGATCTGTGTACTGTTTAACACATTTGGAGAATTATGTTGAAGATTCTTATTGCCATTTTAGCATTTTTCAGAATAGTGGTAATTCATTTTTATTTCACATTGGGTATGGAGTGACAGCACTTAATATACTTTTTTTTTTAAGAGAGAGGGTGAGAGAGCACATAAGCAGGTGGGGGGAGAGGCAGAGGGAGAGAGGGAATATTAAGCAGATTCCACGCCCAGTGCTCAACCTCACAACTCTGAGACCATGATCTGAGCTGAAATAAAGAGTCGGACACTTAATTGACTGAGCAACCAACTGAGCCACCCTTTAACATACTTCTTGACATAATGCTTGATATATTGTGTATACTAAATAAAAAATTCATGTAATATATGATATATTTTAGGAGGTACTTGTTCTGAATTTGTGCTTTTTTCAGACTAGATTGAAACATAGGGAAACTGGTATTTTAGTACATATTCTTGCTGCTGCCAGGAAAAAATTGTGTATGCGGATATATCCCTTTTTTTTTTTTTTTTTTATAGTTTTGTGTTTGTAACAATGGAAGGTTGAGGTCAGGGAACAGACTTAGTTCCTTACCCGTGAACTTCAGCACCTCAGCTATAGCAATTTTAGGTGCAGCTCAAAGGATCAAATTTTAGTTAGCTAGTACTCTTAGTCAGTGTACTTTATTTTTTTTTTTAAAGCTTTTATTTATTTATTTGACAGGGAAAGAGATAGTGAGAGCAGGAACACAAGCAGGGGGAGTGGGAGAGGGAGAAGCAGGCTTCCCGCCGAGCAGGGAGCCCAATGCGGGGCTCAATCCCAGGACCCTGGGATCATGACCTGAGCCAAAGGCAGATGCTCAACCGACTGAGCCACCCACGCGCCCCTTACTCAGTGTACTTTAGACAGCATTCTCTCCTCCCAGTCTTAATACAAAAGTATTTTTGGGGAAATTACATCAGTAATATGGTAATACAATAAAATATTTTACAGAATAATAATTTCCCCTTCTGTGAAGGAAAACAACCTTAGTTTTTGTTGAGAATCTAGTAAAATTCTGTATAAATAATTTCATTATAAGAATTGATGGCTGGAAAAAAAAATGTGGCATGATGTAGTAGAACAAGCATTTTGCCTTGTCATTTTCATTGTTACTTAACCTCTCTGGGTCTGTTTCTTTACCAGAAAATGTGTGTTCATATTTACTGTGCATGGTGATGAGGAATGCAAATAATAGATGTAAAGAACTTGGAGCAGTAGCTGGCGTGGGTTTTATGTTCAGTATAAATAGCAGCTGTTATTTTGTGATTATGTTATTAAAAGAAGACTAAAAAATGCAGGAAGGACAAATGGAATTTATATGGAAGGTAATACATAAGGAAGATCTGTCTGATAGCAAGATGAGTTTCAGTTTTGTATTCAGTTTTGAATTACCAAAATAGCTAAGTGGATTACTAAAACTACCTATAAGATAATTTTCTCATATGTTAGTGTGATAAATGATAATACCTACCCAATGATAGTTATTTGATGTATTGTGTGTGCTTAAAAATATTATCTTGTTCTTTGGATGGTTTAGGTTGGCATAGTAGCAGGAGAGATTCTAGGTTTGTGTAATATCTTTTATGGATTCGTTGCCGAAGTGTATAGCATTAAATAAGACTTCATTTTTTTAGCATGAACAAAACTTAATTCAGATCCATAGCTCATGGTAATTTTTGTTATTTGATCAAGATGGTTTAAAGGGGCACTATTTCTTAAGAAATAAGTGTAACCTGTAATTATTATATGAATTTATAAACATGAAAAATATTTTAATACTGGGTAATAGTTGAAGTGGCCAGTTAAAATATTTCATTAAATTTTTGAATATAATTGAACTTGTATAGGTCTTAGGTTTTAAACGCTAAATGAATGCTAATTCCTCAGGGTAATTGCATGTTATATCTAGTACAGTTTCAGATACTTTAAATATTTAAAATGCTAAAACTGAATAGTACTTCATTCACTTGAAGTGTTCCAATCACATAACCTGTATCAGCAATACACAGATGTTCGGAGTGGGCTGGAAGAATGTGCGTGCGTGTGTGTGTGTGTGTGTGTATGTGTGGTAACTTTATATGTAGCTTAAGGTATTTCTGAGCTGTCTCAGTCCAGTAGAATTAAGTGAATTCAGTTAACTAGAGAGCAGTGCACGTGGTACCCTTTAGTAAAGTCCTTTAACAGTGACTATAAATACAGATTTGCAACTATTAAATCATAAACTCATATTATTGGAGCATTTAATATAAAACATTAGCAACAAACTGACATTTTATATTTAGAAGATTTTTTGAAAAAAAACTTAAGTCTGGTAAACAGGTTAGTTGGAGTTGGTAGCCTTGGTAAAATTCCATTTTCCTGCAACGTAGGCATGGAATTATGATGCGGTAGCCATTAGTTTCTATTCTCTGTTCATTTTCTTCTTTTTTCTTTAGAAACTATTGCTGTAGTTTACAAAGTGGGAAGGTTTCCTTTTGTGGATAATGTTAAAGTCAGGAAAATGACAAATGTTTCTTCAGATCTGTCATGCAGATCTGTCCAGTTAATATAAAAAATATAAAAGAGGTTTTTATTGATAGTTTTGAGACTTTTCACTCTAGTATTACATGGATTAAAAAAAGATTACATACAGTCTGTAATAGGCTGTTTACAAAGGAGGTAGGAATTTTCATGTGATATGTTGACAATTTCATTTTCAAATATAATTTCCATCTCAGTATTTTAGTTAACTTGTTAAATTGGTAATCAGATTGGTTTTGGGTAGGCCCTGTTCTGTCAAAATCCTCAGGCTCATGACATGTTCAGATGTACTATTTTTTTACTTTTATGTTCTACAGTTAGGTTTAGCTCACTTTCCTCTCAGTGATTTACACTTGTCAAGATGTTTTTGTTTTGGGGCCAAATGGTTAGTATCCTGGCTCCATCATTTATTAGCTAATGGATCTTGGACAAGTTGTTTAACCACCACAAACATCAGTAAAACCTATATTAGGGTTATTGTGAGGATTGAATAAGATAATGGATGTAAATCTTGTGACAGTGCTTGGTACATAGTAAAGTATATAGTAGATGATGGTGGTGGCAACAGTAGTAAGTAGTATATCATTGTATACAAATTTCGCTTTTTTGAAATTTAGCTCTAGAGGTAGGAGGGATTAGAGAGAGATGGAAATGCACTGTATGCCTACAGAACATAAATTAACTTGGAAATTTGTCATGTACACATTTAAAGGAAGGATACTTGTCAGCAATGTTGCTCTTATTTCCTGTTTTTTTCCCTTTCAGTGTAATATCTGTTCTGTTTTTTGATTCCTGTTGAAGCCAGTGCTCTGTATCTTCCCTTCTTCCATCTCTCTTTGACATCTGTTAACTTACATAAATGAAGGACATAGTTTGATACTCTTTGTGGATATTTACAAGCTGTGTTTTAAAATCTATGCCCTATGTTTATTGATAATATTCAAAATGTGCAAGATATTGCTATTTATAATATTTATTTCCCTGCTTAAGGAGTTGGAAAAATACTTTTTTTATGACATGATCTGATTTTTATTTATTTTTTTTTTAAAGATTTTATTTATCTGACAGAGACACAGCGAGAGAGGGAACACAAGCGGGGGCAGTGGGGAGAAGCAGGCTTCCCGCCGAGCAGAGAGCCTGACGTGGGGCTCGATCCCAGGACCCCGGGACCATGACCTGAGCCAAAGGCAGATGCCTAACGACTGAGCCACCCAGGCACCCCTGATTTTTATTTTTTTAAAGATTTTATTTTAGGGGGCGCCTGGGTGGCTCAGTCGTTAAGCGTCTGCCTTCGGCTCGGGTCATGATCCTGGGGTCCTGGGATCGAGCCCCGCATCGGGCTCCCTGCTCCACGGAGAGCCTGCTTCTCCTTCTCCCACTCCGCCTTCTTGTGTTCCCTCTCTCACTGTGTCTCTCTCTGTCAAATAAATAAATTAAAAAAAAAAAAGATTTTATTTTAGGGATGCCTGGGTGGCTCAGTTGGTTAAGTATCTGCCTTCGGTTCAGATCATGATCCTAGGGTCCTGGGATTGAGTCCCACATCGGGCTCCTTGCTCAGCGGGGAGCCTGCTTCTCCCTCTCCCACTCCCCCTGCTTGTGTTCCCTCTCTCCCTGTCTCTCTCTCTCTGTCAAATAAATAAATAAAATCTTTAAAAAAATATATTTGAGAGAGAGAGAGAGAAAACGCAAGCGAGGGGGAGGGGCAGAGGGAAGGGGAGAGAGAATCCCAAGCAAACTCTGCACTGAGCATGGAGCCCGACACAGGGCTTGATCTGAGGACCCCTAGATCATGACCTGAGCCGAAATCGAGAGTCGGACACTTACCCGACTGAGCCCCTGGAACAATACTTTCTTATAACCTGCTTAAAAGATTGAAGATGTATATTACATTTGTACCAGCCTTAAATCCTACTGGAACAAGGTTGAGTATAAATAATTTTTTTTTTTCTTTTCACACATTTATTCAGTTGAATATCAAGTTTTTCATGGGCTCAGAATCTCCAGAACTTTGAAGAATGAAGAGAAGTAACAATGTATACAGGTAAAAGTTGATGATTTTTTATGTTTACATTGACATAGACTATTTTGAAATTTGAGCAAACATTTTAGAATGTACTTCTAAGTTGGATACATTGCTGTTTATTTTGGAAGCAAATAAGAAAAGACCTCCCTGGATCCATTTGGCATTACAAGCACTTATACAAAAACCTACTAAAAAAGCATGGTGCTAGAAGTTGGTGAGCTCTGGGATTTGTAATCCTGTATGAGCAGGGTTGTAGTTTAAGTAATGAAATACAGAAATACAATATCCTCTCATTCACCTACCTGCCAGTTTCTCTGTGAATTTATGGATTCTTATGAAACTTACAGTGAAACTTGAGATGCTTGAAATAATCAATTTCAGACTAGCAGTATAAATAATTTAAAAAATAAGATGTAGGTGGAAGAGCTTGGATATCTATAGATTTGTCCTTTTCTTTGGTCAGAACAGGTTTTAATTTTAATGTATTTTCTCTTCCCCCTACATCTTACCACCACATTAATGAAAGCCAATTTACAACAGTTCTTTTTACCTAGTACATCATATCCAATTATCAAGAAAAATTACAAGACATACTAAAAGACAAAAAGCACAGTTTGAAGAGCTAGAGCAAACATCAGATCTAGACTTAGATATGGTAGGGATATTGGAATTATCACACCAAGAAATAATTTAAAATAACTGTGATGAAAATGCTAAGGGCTCTAAATGGATAAAGTAGACAGCATATAAGAAAAGATGGGCAATGTTAGAAGAGAGATCGAAATTCTAAGAAAGCACCAAAAAGAAATGCTAGAGATCAAAGACATTGTAGTATTGTAACAGAAAACACATGGTAACCATTTGGTGGGCTTATTAGTAGACTGGACTACTGATGGCTGAGGAAAGAATCTCTGAGTGTGAGGATATCAATAGAAACTGCTAAAACTGGAAAGGAAAGAAAAAAGATGGAAGAATGGAACAGAATATTCAGTAACTGTGGGACAACTGCAGAAGATTTAACATATGCATAATGACACAAAGCCTATTTTATAATAAAGTGTTGAAGATTTCATGTAATTTATTGAATACTGCAGTGAAAGTGAAAAACAGAATAGTTGTATGGGTACTGAATGGTTTTAAGTTAATCAGTTGTTGTTACTTATGTGCATATGACGGGCAGCTGTGGCTCACTGCCTCTGCCCAGCTTCACAAGAGCATTTGTACCACATGTTGGTAGCCTGGGAAAAGATCAAAATGTAGAATTCAAAATACAGTTTCTACTGAATGTGTATCACTTTCACACCGTCAGAAGGTTGAAAAATTGTAAATCAAGCCATTGTAAGTCAGGGACTGTAGAGTTACAGGAAAAAATGTTAACACACAAAGTCAACTGATTTCTTATGTATATAGGAATGAACAAGTAGGATTTGAAATTAAAAACACAATACCACTTAAAGTAACATCTCAAAAAATGAAATACTTATATATAAATCTAATGAAATCTGTTTGAGGTCTGACATAAATCTAATGAAATAGGTACAAGTTCTGTGTGAGGAAAACTATAAAACTCTGGTGAATGAAATCAAAGAACTACTAAATAAATGGAGAGTTATTCCATGTTTATAGATAGGAATACTCAATATATAAAAAAGTCAGTTCTTCCCAACTATTGTAGATTCAGTACAATTCCAGTCAAAATCCCAGCAAATTATTTTGTGGCTATTGACAAACTGATTCTAAAATTAATGTGGAGATGCAAAAGACCCAGAATAGTCAACAGTTTTGAAGGAGAAGAAGAAAGGTGGAAGACTGATACTACTTGACTTCAAGATATATTCTTAAGCTACAATAATCAAGACAATAGGATATTGGTGAAAGAATAGACAAATGGATCAATGGAACAGAGTAGAAAGCCCAGAAATAGACCCATATAAATATAGTCAACTGATTTTCAACAAAGGAGCAAAGGCAATACAATGCATAAAAGACTATCTTTTCAACAAATGGTGCTGGAGCAATTAGGCTTCCGCATGCACAAAAATGAATCTAGGTATAGACTTTACATCCTTCACAAAAATTAATTCAAAATGATCCAACACAAAAATGTAAAATGCAAAACTATAAAACTCCTAGGAGATAACAGTAGAAAATCTAGGTGACCTTGGATTGGTGATGACTTATTAGATGCAACATCAAAGATGTGATCCATAAAAGAATTGATACCTCGACTTCATTAAAATTAAAAATGTCTCCCAAGCTACAGACTGGGAGAAAATATTTTTCTCAGACGTATCTGATAGCATACTGTTATCCACAATATTCAGAGAACTTTTAAAACTCAACATTGAGAACACAACATGATTTAAAAACAGACCAAAGATCTTAACAGATACCTCACTAAATAAGATCTACAGATGGCAAATAAGCACATGAAAAGATGCTCCACATAATGTGTCATAAGGGAAATGCAGATTAAAACAATGATGAGATACCACTACACTCCTAGTGGAATGAATGGCCAAAATCCAGAACACTGAAAACACCAAATGCTGGTGAGGATGTAGAGCCACAGGAGCTCTCATTCATTATTGGTGGGAATGCAAAATGCTACACTCAGTTTGGAATACAGTTTGGCAATTTCTTATAAACTAAATTCAGAAGTTTATATGAATGCAATTTAGAAGTCATGCTTCTTGGTACTTACCTACCTAAATTTGAAAAACTTATGTCCACACAAAAACCTGCTTTATTCCTAATTGCTAAAACTTGAACTCAACCAAGATATCTTTCAGTAGTTGAATGGATAAAGAAATTGGTACATCAAGACAGTGGAATAATATTCAGTGCTAAGACAGAGTGAGCCATCAAGCCATAAAAAGACATGGAGGATACTTAAATTCCCCATTCCTTCCTTTCCTTTTTTTTTTTTTTTTTTTTTAGTAGGCTCCACCCAGTGTGGAGCCCAGTACAGGGTTTGAACTCACAGCCCTGAGATCAGGAGTCAGACACTTAACTGAGCCACCCAGGCTCCCATTAAATGCTTATTTCTAAGTGAAAGAAGCCAGTCTGGAAAGGTTAGACACAAGGTGATTCCATTTATATGACATTCTGAAAAAGGCGAAACTATGGAGACAGTGAAAAGATCAGTGGTTGCCAGGAGTTGAGGGGAGGGGAGGCAGAGCACAGAAGGATTTTTAGGGCAGTGCATCTACTCTGTATGGTATTATGATGGTGAATACTTGTCATTACACATTTCCCCAAAACTACAGAATGTAGAACGCCAAGAGTGTACCCTAATGTAAGTGATGGACTTTGGGTGATAATGGTGTGTCATTAGTTTCATCAGTGGTAGCAAATATTCTATCTGGTGGGATATGTTGTTATTGGAGGCTATGTATGTGTAAGTGCGAGGGGTATTTGGGAAATCTCTGTACCTTCTGCTCAGTTTTGCTGTGAACCTAAAAGTATTCTAAAAAATAAAGTCTATTTAACACAAAACCAAAACGACCACAGAAATTATAAAAGTATAGGCATGCCTCATTTTATTTTGCTTTGCTTCATTGTGCTTGCAGGTACTGTTTTTTACAAATTGAAGGTTTGTGGTAACCCTGGCTAAGCAAGTCTATTGGCACCATTTTTCCAATAGCATTTGCTTATTAATTCGTGTATCTGTCACATTTTGGTGATTGTCACAGTATTTCAAACCTTTTCATTATATTTGTCATGGTGATCTGTGATCAGTGATTACAACTCGCCTAAAGTTCAGATGATGGTGAGCATTTTTTGGCAATAAAATATTTTTTAATTAGGTATATGCATTGTTTTCTCAGACATGCTTTTACACACTTAATAGACTACAATTATAGTGTAAACAACTTTTATAAGCACTGGGAAACCAAAAAATTCATTTGACTCTTTATTGCAGCATTCAGTTTATTGCAGTGGTCTGGAACTGAACCCACAATATCTCTGAGGTATGCCTATAGAGGATAGTAAAAATTTTTGAGAATGGAGGTCTTTAAAGCACAAAAAAAGTTTTCTCTCTCTGCTTTTATTTCCCTTGCTAAACTTTCACTCTCTTGAGGTAGTTGTAAATAGTTTGATATATAGCCCATCAAAAAATGGAATTATACTGCATATCCTATTCTTCACCAAAAACTGATTGGTTCCATCATAGTGGGAATTTCATTTTTTTTTTAATGGCTGCATTCTGTTGTATAGTGGTGTCATAACTTATTTGCTCATTCTTTGATGGGCATTGGGGTTATCACTAGTTGTTTGCTGTTAGAAATAGTTCTGTGATTAATTTTAGTACATACGTCCTTGTTTATTTGGGCAAATAATTCTTTCAGACAGATTCCTGAGTCAGCTTATATATATGTAAATTTTGTTATATATATTTCCAAATAGTCCTTCAAAACAGCTCTACTAATGTATGTGCTCACAATAATGTGTTTGAAAATACTCACTTTATGCAGAGCATTGATTTTTTCATAATGAAATATTTCTAACTCAGAAGGTATAAAGAAAAACGTAATAAATGCCTATATTCCCACCACCCACCTTAACAAATAAAACATTACAAATGCACTTGTAACCATAGTGCTCCCTCTCCTTCCAAACATAACATTTTTACACTCATGAATATGTATGTATTTATAAACAATACACCATACAGCCATAATATGTTATGTAAGGTAGTTAGCATGGTTCCTGATAACCCCACCTCCTGATTTACATTCTATATAGTTTCCTTCCACACTAAATAGAACTGACTTGTGGAATAATTAGGTTATTGCAAAAATGAAAGCGTGTGACTTACGATGCAAGGTCGTATAAATTATTACATCTTCTGTTTTGCTCATTTGTTCTGGGGGAAGCCAGCTGCCACATTGTGAGGATACTCATCAGCTTTCTAGAGAGGTTCTCATGTGAGGAACTGAAGCCTTCTGCCAATAACCATGTGCAGGAGACATCTTGAAGCAGATCTTCCAGCCCCAGTCAAACCTTCAAAGATGATAGCACTGGCCAAGATCTTGTCTGCAACTTTATGATAGATCCTGAGTAGGATCACTCAGTTAAACTATAGCTTAATTCCTGACACGCAGAAACTGTGAGATAATAAATATTTGGTGTATTAAGCTACTAGATTTGAGGGTAACAGATGAAAGAAAGAGAAATAAATAGGTAGATGTGGGAACCTTGGTTCCATCCTTGTGAATTATTTTCAAGGGAGACCAGGAGAATGAGTATATGGTACTTTTTAGACTTAGGTGGGAAATCCCAGAACACTAATGGGGATTCAGATGTTGGGTGGCCAGAAAGAATGACAGTATAGTTGACCCTTCAACAGCATGGGGGCTACGGAGTGCGGAACCCCTGCACTGTTGAAAATCCATGTGTTACTTTTGACTCCCCAAAAACTTAACTACTGATAGCCTACTGTTGACTGGAGGAAGCCTTACCGTTAACATAAACAGTTGATTAACATATTTTATATGTTATATATATTATATACTACGTAATGTAAGCTGGATAAAAGATGTGATTAAGAAAGTCATAAGAGAAAATACATATATTGTACTGTATTGTAAATGTGTATAAAGTGCACCCACAAATCTGAGTTGTTAAAGGGTCAATTGTAAGTGGATTTTTGCCTGCACAGGGAGTGGGAGGCTTGGCACCCCCTAATCCCTGTGTTGCTCAAGGGTCAACTGTATATCCTTTTTTGTGGCATTTGTCATATTGTATTGTAATTGTTTCCATGTTTGTCTCCTCACACTCCATTAGTGATGAGGTACTTGAGGATAGGACAGGAAGGAACTGTGTGTCTTACTCATCATCCCACTCAATGCCTGCCCCTGTACTTACCCTTACTAAGTATTTGTTGAGTGAAATTGATAGAGTTGTATTGGAAGTGAAGAACTTAGAGGGAATATTAAATCCCTGAAGCTGAGGTAGCCAGATTTTTGAGTCATTGTCAGATAGCATGTAAAGACCACCTTGTTTCTTCTGAAGAGTAGTTATGGTCAACTTCCGAACTACTACTGCTACTTTGGCTGTAGGAGTTTGGCACTGATTTTGAAGTCATGATATTTGGCTGCCTTTTTTTTTTTTTAAAGAGAGGGAGAGAGAGGGTAAGGGAGGGACAGAGGGAGAAGGAGAGAGAATCTTAAGCAGGCTCCATGCAGAGCCCCATGTACAGCCCATTATCACAATCCTAAGATCACGATCTGAGCCGAAATCAAGAGTCGGTCCCTTAACCGAGGCACCCAGGCACTCTGATATTTGACTTCTACTTTGCTGTTGTTCTTTGGAGCTTGGGTTAGAAAATGTTATCTGTAGATTTTAATTTTAGATTCCTAGGGATATTAACTAAATCTAAATTTTTTCTTTTCATTTTTCAAAATATGAAAGAATTATAAAAGACCTATAACCCTTTTAATTGAGAACTTCACTGGTGTATGTACAGGAGGCATTACTTACCCATATCCTAATGGATTATTTTTGTTTTTGAATTATGGAAAGATAATATATTACCAGCAAGAGGGTATTATATCTAATTTTAGAATATCTGGGTTTGAGTCTTACTTTTAGTATTTATTAGTAAGTGTGAGCCTCTCTGAACTCATTTTCTTTTTCTTTTATTTATTTTATTTTATTTTTTTAAAGATTTTATTTATTTATTTGACAGAGACACATGAGAGAGGGAACACAAGCAGAGGGAGTGGGAGAGGGAGAAGCAGGCCTCCCGCGGAGCAGGGAGCCTGATTGCGGGGCTGGATCCCAGGACCCCGGGACCATGACCTGAGCTGAAGGCAGACGCTTAACAACTGAGCCACCCAGGCGCCCCTGAACTCATTTTCTATTTGGAAAAATTCTTGATTCCGTTCCATCAACTCCAGCATCCCCTGCCAGATAACAACAGAATGCTAGTTCCTCCAATCACAGAAATGGCACGACTGGTTGCTCAAGTCAGAGTAGATTACACTCATGATTTTTCTTTCTCCCTCATTCTCTACATTCACTTAATCAAAAAGTTAATTAGTTTTGACTTTTTTTTTTTTAAGATTTTATTTATTTATTTATTCTGACAGAGCACAAGCGGGGGGAGCGGCAGGCAGAGGGAGAAGGAGAAGCAGACTCCCCACCAAGCAGGGAGCCCGATGTGGGGCTCGATCCCAGGACCCTGGGATCATGACCTGAGCCGAAGGCAGACGCTTAACGACTGAGCCACCCAGGCGCTCCTTGTTTTGACTTTCATAATATCTTGCATGCATCTATTTTCTTTTTCTCTCCTGCCCCCACAATACCCTAAACCTTAATTATTTCTCACCTAGACTTCTGTAAGTCTTCTGCCTATTTCTCACCTAGACTTCTATAAGTCTTCTGCCTAGTCTCCCTACCTCTGCTTTTATTCTCTGTAATTTGTTAGAAGAGTACTATTTTATTTTATTTTATTTTATTTATTTGTCAGAGAAAGAGAGCGAATGAGAGAGAGCACTCATGCAGGGGGAGTGGCAGGCAGAGGGAGAAGCAAGCTCCCTGCTGAGCAAGTAGCCAGATGCAGGATTCAATCCAGGACCCTGGGATCATGACCTGAGCTGAAGGCAGACGCTTAACCGACTGAGCCACCCAGGTGTCCCAGAGTACTCTTTTTGTAAAACAGAAAAGATCAGATTTTTCTTTGCATGTTTAAAACCCTCGTGACTTCCAGTTGTACTCCAAATAGATTCCATATTTCTTTCTTGTAGGACCCTTAATGATGGGGCATCCATTGACTTTTCATCTTTCTACACTTCCCTTTAAATTACTATGTGTTAGCCATAATGGTCTTCTCTTAGTTTTTCTTACCTGTGTTGTTCAATATGGAGGCCACTAGCCACATGTAACTATTGAACACTTGAACTGTAGCTAGTCTGAATTGAGATGTGCTGTAAGTGTAAAATATACACTGAATTTCAGACTTAATATTAAAGAAAGAACGTAAAATATTTCATTAAATATTATCTGTTGAAATAATATTTTGGATATGTTTGCGTTAAATAAGAAATATAACTTCACTTTCTTTTTACTTTCTAAAGTATAGCTCCTAGAAAATTTAAAATAACTAATGTGGTTTATATTTGTGGTTCACCTTGTATTTGTATTGGGCAGCCCTTCTCTAACCCACCAAGCTTTTAAATTCCTCATGGCCTTTGTAACATGCCGTCCCCCCGCCCCACCCCCCCCTTTTTTTTTGCCTAGCTCTTTGCACAGCTGGCTGCTTCTTGCTCATCTTCTAGATCTTAAGTTGAATATTGCCTCTTGAGAAAGACAGTCCTTAACCACTCTATCAAATTGTTATTGTTGGTTGCCCGTAGGTCATATATCTTTCTCTGCATTTGTTCAGTCTTTTACTTTTTAACTAGCTCCATGAGGAGAAAGAACATGTCTATTTTGTATGTGACTATATGTTCCTATGTATTCAACACCGAGTAAAGTACTCTTTCAGAATAGGTTCTGAATAAATAAATACTTGTCAAATGAGTAACACTGGACTGTCTTCTTCTCAGATCTGTTTTAAGGATCAATTATGTGAAAGTATTTTATAAACTATAAAGGGTTGTACCAATTTTATTTATATGCAGAAAAGCTGAAGAAATTGGTTGTATATGCCTGGAAATCAAGATTTAATTGGATGAAGCAAAATCTGTGAATTTAGCCTGCATTTCAGTGTGTTCTTCAAACTTTGCATCTAGTAGTTTGACACACTACTCATGTATTATATCACCTAGAGTTTTGAAAGTTGTCGTGTTTTGTAAATAATCTTTAAAAAGCATTACCTCTGTTCCTTTCCTTCAGGAGTTTTTTTCTATACTATTCCTTTTTTCTTTGTAGGGATAGTTAGGTATTTTAAATAGTATCAGACCTCAAATAACAGGTGCTAAAATACTGTAAATGAACCCATTCCTTCAGTTTTGGCAGTATATTTTTCTTGGCAATTCCTTAATGTCCTGAGGTTATCAGAATACGGCTCATTATGCTAGTCAGTATTCAGGTATCTCTTGCTTAAGTTATGAGTGAAATTCTTTAAGAAATTACCTCTATAGGAAGGATGCTTGTCACAAAGATAAGTTTGGATTTTTATTTTTCCTTCAGTAGTTACACAGCTGTGCATTTGTATTAAAGAAAGCAAAGGGTGCGGGGCGCCTGGATGGCTCAGTTGGTTAAGCAGCTGCCTTCGGCTCAGGTCATGATCCTGGGGTCTTAGGATGGAGTCCCACGTCCGGCTCCCTGCTCCGCCGAGAGCCTGCTTCTCCCTCTCCCTCCGCCTGCCACTCTGCCTACTTGTGTTCTCTCTCTATCTCTCTGTCAAATAAATAAATAAAATCTTAAAAAAAAAAAAGAAAACAAAGGGTGAGGGCAACCCTCTTGGGTCCCCTCCCTCTTCAGGAGCTTTGTGCTATCACTTTACTATCACTCAATAAACTTTGCTGTCGGGCCCCTCTCCCCCCAAATAAAAACAAAGGGTGACTAACATAGTTGGTAACATACTGATTATGAGACCATCAGTAACAACAGGTTTGGAGGAGGAGTAGGAAGATAATTCTTTGTAAACTGTTAGAGATGGGGACAAGAAACAAGCAAGATTCCAAATATAATTTTGAAATGTATAGTTCTAGTCTATATAGTAGAATAGAAATGTATAGTCTAGTATAGTCTCTGAAGACGCTTAGGAGATCTGTTGGGAGCACGTGGATGGGCCTTTTTAATGGTAATCCTAGTAGTAGTAGTAGTAATAGTAGTAGTAGCAGAGGCAGTAGAGGTAGTAGTAATGTAATAACGGCAAACATTTGAGTGCTTACTATGCTAGGTAGTGTTCTAAGTGTCATAAAATGTTTAATTTTCATGTAAAGCATAGGGGATTGATATGCTTTTTTTTTTTTTTTTTAAAGATTTTATTCATTTGAGAGAGTGAGTGAGAGAGAGAGAGAGAGAGCACGTGCGCGCCCCCAGGCGGGGGCTCTATCCCTGGACCCTGAGATCTTGATCTGAGCCAAGGCAGACACTTAACCCATTGAGCCACCCAGGCACCCCAATTGATATGCTTATTAATCCACTTTTTTCAGATGAGGGATTGAGGCATCAGTTTGTTAAATAAATTGCCTAAGGTTACACAGCTAGTAAGTGGTAGAGATGACTAGAACCTGGGTACGGAGTTCATATTGATCCAGCCTAGAATAAAAAAAAGAAGTGGCCAAAGATAGATTTGTGGAGGACAATATCTGATAAAGCATAGAAAGGATCCAACAAAGAAGATTCTTGAGAAATAGAAGGAAAACCCTAAGAACATGTTAGAAAAGCCAGGAGAAGAGAATAAGAGAAGAAAAAATGATAGTAGGAAAATAGCTGAATTTGTGTGCTACGTATATGCCAAGTACTTCGTGTACATTTTATTATTATTATCTCTATTTTACAAATAAGAAGCTGAGGCTTAATATCAGCAGTAAGTAGAGATGCTGGAGTTAAACCAGGTCTCTAATGTGAAAGCCCAATGCTCAACCACTGAGGGGTCCTGCATTGTAACAATATCAAGTAAGGCTGTGTGAGATGAGCATTTATGGAAAGTAGTGATTAAATTGGGAGGAAAGGTAAAATCAGAAAGCCAGCCCAAGAAATATAATAGTTGAATAATAAGAATTTAAGAAAGAGAAGAAATCTAAGGAGTATATCATCAAAGAAATAAATCAGGAAAACTTCCCAGAACTGAAGGACATGAGTTTCTAAGTTAAAAGAGCCCATCAAAGTGCTAACTAAAATAAAATAAAAAGATATTTGCATCAAGGCATTTCATTGCAAACTTTAACAATTAAGGGACCAAAGAGAAGAGGGAGAATTTCCCGGAGGTGAAGGGAAATAGGATAATTAATATAATTAGAGTGGTTTCAGACTCTTCAACAAAAATAATGGAAGGTAAAAGACAACTGGAGGCAATATCTTCAAAAATCTGAGGGAAAATTATTTCTAATTTGGTTTATAATGCAGCCAAATTTTCAAGTGTTACGGTAGAATACAGATATTTTCACATAGGCAGTGTCTTAAGTTTACCTTTCAGGAAGCTATGAGAGGAGGTATCCCACCAAAATGAGAGAATGTATCAAGAAAAAGAAAGACAAGGGGTTTAGGAAACATTATCCGACCCAAAGAGAGGTGAAGGAAATACCTGGATCACAGTGAAGGGAGATCCCCAGGTGACAGTTGAGCACCAGGAGCAGACAGCAACCAGTCCAGAGGGGAGCAGGTCAGAGGGTTTTAAAGTGGGCATGTTCAAAAACACAAACCTGATTAGAGATGAAGAGGGTTGTCAAGGACTCCCTGCATTGTAATCTGCTCTGTTATTTTATGGAGAAATTTGTTCATACCTAAATTTATAAAAGCTTCCTTGATATATAATTCACATACTATACAATTTCCCATGTAAAGTGGTTTTTCATTAGTCAGTGGTTTTTCATTACCTCAAAAAGAAACCTTGAACCCTTTATAGCTCCCTGTCCCTCCACTTCCACAGTCCTAAGCAATCACTAATCAACTTTTTGTCTATAGATAATGCCTATTCTGGACATTTCTTATAAATGGAATCATATGTGGTATTTCGTGACTGGCTTCTTTGACTTAGCATAACGTTTTCAAGATTATCCATGTTAAAGAATGTGTCAGTACTGCATTCCTTTTTATAGCTGTGACCCAAGTTTTTAAAATGTAAATGTAATTACGAACTGCTTTGCCATTGAACTAAGCTCTTTTGTATATCTTTACTGAAATGTTTCTACTTTATTTTAGTCTTGTGGTGAAAATATAAATATTTATAATAAAGTCTTCAAATTAATTATATCCTGTATCACTCAGGAAACAAGATTTTTTTTTTTTTAATTTATTTATTTGTCAGGAAAAGGGCACAAGTAGGCAAAGCAGCGGGCAGAGGGAGAGGGAGAAGCAGGCTCCCCACTGAGCAGAGAGCCCCATGTGGGGCTTGATTCCAAGACCCTGGGATCATGACCTGAGTTGAAGGCAGACACTTAACTGACTGAGCCACCCACATGCCCCCCAAAATAAGATTCTTACTTTAAGAAAATAGCCTACTTGTTAAACAAAAGGGTTCCTTGAAATTCTTATTTCTTGGCATTGCTTTAGCATGCTAATCAAAATGCCATTTTAATAGCAGTGGAAAAGAAATGATGTGGTTTAAATGCATTTGACTTTGAGCCACAAATCAATGATAAATTTTCCTAACTGAATTAAATGCTGTTCTCTCAGGCCTCTGAAGCATTAATCTAATTCTCTGGTTCTAATGTCTACTTATATATTCTTAGTGTACTGTCTTGTATCTACTTATATCACCCTACAGGTATGTAAAAAGATGTTGTTTCTCAACTATGTGAGCCCTCGATCCCCTCAAAAACAAGTTCAGAATGATGTCTTTACTAATAATTTCTACTTTAATTTCGTGGTTTCATTTCAAGTATTGTTAAATACTTTAATTTTGTGAGATAATATGATACTGTTCCAGGTACTATAGCTGTATAAAAAACCACCATAAAACTTAATGGCTTAAAATAATTGCTTTAGTATGTCCATGGTTTCTGTGGGTCAGGAATTTGGACAGAGCATTAGGAGAAGGGCTTGTCTCTGCTTCAAAATGCCTGTGAAGCAGAGAAGCTGGGAAGACTCAGAGGCTGAGGTTGATTCTTCATCTGGGATCTAGAATCATTTGATGGTGTATTCACATTCCTGTCCAGTGGCTGATACTGGGACCCCAGCTATAGGCCAGAATGCCTGTACTTGACTTCTCCTTGTGGTCCCTATGTGGGCTAGTTTAGGTTTCTCAACACCTTGGTGGCTGGGTTCCAAAAGTGAGTCTCAGTAATCATTTTTGATATACATTATTGGTTGAGGCAGTTAAAAATCAACCCAAGGAGGTCCAAACCAAGACACATAATACTTAAAATGGCAAAAAATAGTGGTAAATAGAGAGATTTAAAATTTGCAAAAGAAAACAGTTACATACAAGGGAAACCCCATAATACTATCAGCAGATTTTTCAGAGAAAACTTTGCAAGCCAGATGGAAGTGGCTCGATATATTCATAGCGCTGAAAGGAGGAGGCGCCTGGGTGGCTCAGTCATTCGTTAAGCGTCTGCCTTCGGCTCAGGTCATGATCCCAGGGTCCTAGGATTGAGCCCTGTATCGGGCTCCCTGCTCAGCAGGAAGCCTGCTTCTCCCTCTCCTACCCTCCCTGCTTGTGTTCCTTCTCTCGCTTTGTCTCCCTCTGTCAAATAAATAAATAAAATCTTTAAAAAAAATAATATGTATTGGAATTTTTAGAAAACCCAGTCTGATTAAAAAAAAAAAAAAAGTGCTGAAAGGAGAAAATCTGCAGCCAAGAATACTCTATCCAGCAAGGCTATCATTTAGAATAGAAGGAGAGATCAAGAGTTTCCCAGACAAACAAAAGCTAAGGGAGTTCCTGACCACTAAACCAGCTCTACAAGAAATGTTAAATGGGACTCTCTGAGTGGAAAGGAAAGACCATAAGTAAGTAAGAAAAGTAGGAAGCACAAAAGCAGTAACGATAAGTATATCTGTAAAAATCAGTCAAGGGATTCACAAAATAAAAGTATGACACCATATACCTAAAACATGGTGGGGGTTGGGAGGGAGAAGAGTAAAGAATGGGTTCAAACTTAAGTGGTCATCAACTTAATATAGACTGCTATATGCAGAAGATGTTATATACAAACTGAATGGTAACCGCAAATTAAAAACCAGTAATAGGTATGAAAAAAAAAGAAGAGAAAGGAACCCAAGTATATCACTAAAGAAAGCCAGCTAATCATGAGAGAAGAGAGTAAGGGAAGAGAGAAACAGAGAACTACAAAAAACAACCATAAAGCAAGTAACAAAATGGCAATAAATACATAGCTATCAATCATTACTCTGAATGTAAATGGACTTAATGCTCCAATCAAAAGATGCAGGGTGATGGAATGGATTAAAGAAAAAAAAAAAAGACCAGTATAACAGGTAAATGAAACCAGGAGCTTGTTCTTTGAACAAAATTGATAAGCCTTTAGCTAGACTCATTAAAAAAAAAAAAAGACATCAGAAATGAAATAAAAGAAATAACCTATACGACAGAAATAGAAGGATTATAAGAGAGTATTATGAAAAATTATATGCCAACATATTGGACAATCTAGAAGAAATGGATACATTTCTAGAAACCTACAACCTCCCAAAACTGAATCAGGAAGAAATAGAAAGTTTGAACAGACCCAGTGTGGGGCTTGAACTTACAACCCTGAGATAAAGAGTTCCATGCTGTACCGACTGAGCCAGGCAGGCACCCCCACTCATCACTTTTTTTCAGTCTAGTACTGGAAGTTGTAGCAGCATCAGACATGAAAAAAGGAATAAAAGGCATTCAAATTGGTAAGGAAGAAGTAAAACTGTCACTATTTGCAGATGACATGATACTATATATAGAACACCCTAAAGATCCTACCAAAAAACTACCAGAACTGATAAATGAATTCAGTAAGGTTGCAGGATATAAGATCAATATTCAGAAATCCTTTGCGGGGCGCCTGGGTGGCTCAGATGGTTAAGCGTCTGCCTTCGGCTCAGGTCATGATTTCAGGGTCCTGGGATCAAGTCCCGCATCGGGCTCCCTGCTCCTTGGGAGCCTGCTTCTCCCTCTGCATTTCTCTCTCGCTCTGTCTCTCATGAATAAAAAACAAAACAAAACAAAACAACAACAAAAAAAACAAAACAAAAAGAAATCCTTTGCATTTCTATACATGAATAATGAAGCAGCAGAAAGAGAAATTAGGAAAACAATCCATTTATAATTGTACCAATAATAGTAAAATACTTAGGAATAAATTTAACCAAGGAGGTGAACAACCTGTATGTACTCTGAGAACTGTAAAACATCGATGAAAGAAATTAAAGATGAGATAAACAAATGGAAAGACATTCCATACTCACGAATTGGAAGATACTGATAAATGTCCATATTACCCAAAGCAATCTACAGATACAGTGCAATCTCTATCAAGATACCAACAGCATTTTTCACAGAACTAGAATAAACAATCTTAAAATTTGGAACCACAAAAGACCCCAAATAGCCACAGCAGTGTTGAAAAAGAAAAAGCTAGACATGTCACAATCCCAGATTTTAAGATATACTACAAAGTTATAGTAATCAAAATAGTATGGTATTGGCACAAAATATAGACACATAGAACAATGGAACAGAATAGAGAGCCCAGAGAGAAACCCATGATTATGTGGTCAATTAATCCGTGACAAAGGAGGCAAGAATATATGTCAAGAAAAAGTCTCTTCAGCAAATAATGTTGGGAAAACTGGACAGCTACATGGAAAAGAATGAAACTGGACCACTTTCTTACAACGTACACAAAAATAGAATTAAGAATCTAAATGTGAGACCTAAAACCATAAAAATCCTAGAAGAGAGCACAGGCAGTAATTTCTCTTGACATTGGCTATAGCAGTATTTTTCTAGATATGTCTCCTGAGGCAAGGGAAACAAAAGCAAAATAAACTTATTGGGACTATATAAAAATAAAAACTTCTGCACTGCAAAGGAACCAAACAACAAAACTAAAAGACAACTGACAGAATGGGAGAAGATATTTGCAAATGACATATCCAATAAAGGGTTAGTATCCAAAATATATAAAGAACTTGCACAACTTAGCACCCAGATAACATGTAATACAATTAAAAATGAGCAGAAGACACGAACAGACATTTCTCCAAGGAAGACATACAGATGGCCAACAGACAAATTGAAAGGTGCTCAACATCACCCATCATCAGGGAAATGCAAATCAAAACCACAGTGAGATTTTACCTCATACCTGTCAGAGTGGCTAACATCAAAAACACAAGAAACAAGTGTTAGCAAGGATGTGGAGAAAAAGGGACCCTTTTGCAGTATGGATGGAAATGCAAACTGGTGTAGCCACTATGGAAAACAGTATGAAGGTTCTTCAAAAATTAGAATTCCCATATGATCCAGTAATTGCACTAAAGAATACGAAAACACTAACTGAAAAGGATATATGCACCCTTGTGTTGATTGCAGCATTATTTATAATAGACAATAATTATGGAAGCAGCCCAAGTGTCCATTGATAGATGAATGGATAAAGTAGAGGTGATTTATATATATATATATAATGCAATTAATGTTTTACATATATTATGTATTTAAGTAAAAATATATAATGTAAATCACATATATTATGTAATTAATGTAATTACATTATATATTATATATTATGTAATTAATGTAAAATATTTTTATTACTTATAATAAAACTCTTACTGTTGAGGGAAGAATCCCCAAGAAAGACAAGCAGGCTACAGTATGGGACCCAAGGAAAAGAAGCCAGGGGCAAATCATTTAAGCTTCCAGGCAAAAGAAGTCCTTGCCAATGCACAGACCAGCAGCACATATTATACATATATTATGTAATTAATGTAAAAATATATAATGTAAATCACATATATTATATAAATTACATGTATACACATATATTTACATAATATTACATATATATATGTAATATTATTCAGCCATAAAAAGAAAACTTGCCATTTGCAACAACATGGATGGAGCTAGAGAGTATAATGCTAAGCAGAATAACTCAGAGAAAGACAAATACCATATGATTTCACTCATGTGGAATTTAAGAAACAAACAGGAAAAAAGGGAGACAAAACAAAAAAGACTTTTTTTTTTTTTAAGTAGAGTTCTGTGCCCAACATGGGGCTTGAACTCATGACCCTGAAATTGAGTGTTACATGCTCCACTGAGTGAACCAGCCAGATGCCCCCAAAAAACAGACTCTTAACTATAGAGAACAAACTGATAGTTACCAGAGGGGAGGTGGTTGAGGGGTGGGTGAAATAGGTAAAGGGGATTAAGAGTACACTTGTCTTGGTAAGCACTAATACACAGAATTGTTAAATCACTATATCATACACCTGAAACTAATATAGCACTGTGGGTTAACTACACTGGAATTAAAATAAAATAAAAATTAAAAAGAAATAAAAATAGTCATTTTTGGAAGTTAAAACCATCCTTATAACTTACTATAAAATACAGAGCAGTAGAGAAGCCATGATTGTTTTTCATGGGAAATCCTATTCAAATATTGTAGTAATATCTAAGATTCCTACTAACCTTTATTATTTTATTAAAATTTTACTTTTTTAGAACCGTTTTAGATTCATAGCAAGATTGAGTGGAAAGTACAGAGATTTCCCATATACTCCCTGCCCCCCAACATGCATTCCCCACCAGAGTGGTACATGTGTTACCAATGATGTACCTACATTGACAGTTATAATCACCCAAAATCCGTAGTTTACATTAGGGTTCACTCTTAGTGTTGGTTGTGCATTGTATGGATTTGGTCAAATGTGTAATGACACATATCCATCATGATGGTATTACACAGAATATTTTTACTATCCTAAAAATCCTGTGTGCTCTAGGCAGAGGATTCATCTCTCCCGTATTCCCAACCCCTAGCAACTATTGATCTTTTTACTGTCTCCATTGTTTTGCCTTTTTTGTTTGGTTGGAATCATATATTATGTAGTTTCCTGAGATTGACTAAGCCCTTTTACAACTGAGATAATAATTCACATACCATAAATCCATCCACTCATTTAAAGTGTGCAGTTCAGTGGCATTTAGTATATTCACAAGGTTGTGTAACCATCACCACAGTCCAAACCCAGAACATTTTTGTCACTCCAAAAAGAAATCCCATGCACATTAGCAGTCATTCCCTTAGGTCCTTGAAGCCACTGATCTACTTTCTGTCTCTGGGTTTGCCTATTCTGGACATTTTATATAAATGGAGTCCTACAATATGTGGTCATTTGTGCCTGATTACTAAGCATTTTTTTTTTTGAAAGATTTTATTTATTTATTTGAGAGATAGTGAAGGTGATAGCGAGAGAGAGCACAAGCGGGGAAGAGAGGGAGAAGCAGACTCTCTGCTGAGCAGGGAGCCCGATGTGGGACCCGATCCCGGGACCCTGAGATCATGACCTGAGCCGAAGGCAGATGCTCAACTGACTGAGCCACCCAGGTGCCCCTGATTACTAAGCATTTTTAATAATGGTTTTGACCTTTTCAAATGTTCATATTTAAAAATAAATGCATAACCCCTCTATGAGGTAGACAGGAACTTTGTGATGTCATTGTCAGATTGTATTACTATGTCTTCATGACCTCAGTTTACCATAGGATGAGGGAAGGAGATTTAGAGGTGACAGGGTGGAGATTTGGAAAAGTACTGTAGAGTTAAAGGAAAAATAGAACATGTCATGATACATGAAAAAATCCTATGGGATTTCTAGAACCATGAATATTAAACTTTATTAAAATGCAACTGCAATTAAATACTCTGGTTATATTTCAGTATTTAACATATGAAGATGAGTTAGTGAGCCTTCAGTAGTTCTAGATTGAATCTCATATCAGCTGAATTTCAGCAAAATTGAAAGGATGTCAGGATTGTGCTTTTCGTTATTCCAAACTCTTTAAATGGAAGCCTGTTGCTACAGTGTGCAGAAGGGGTATGATAAATTTGTTTTAATAAATGAAAGCAAATAGTAGGAATCTTTTGCCTTTCCTACAGTTAACTCTAGTAAGGAACTTTTATATAATGGAAATGTGAAGTATTAATTTTTGAAAGTTGTAAGCATATCTGAAATTAATGGTTGGTATTAATAAGGGGTAACATTTTTCTGTAATTTTATGTGTTAGGTTTTCTATTTACTGTGATTTGGGGATGCAAATTAGTGCCATCTTGATAATTGAATTTGTGGTTGTAATTATGTAGAAAAGATCAATAGGATAACAAATCACAATAGGCTATCTTGTGGTCTACTGTGGCTCCTATTCTTTGGTTCCTTTCTGGCTTTTTGCCCTGAGGAGCTGTGCTGCTGGTCTGTGCATTGGCGAGGACTTCTTTTTTTTTTTTTTTTTTTTTAATTCTTATGTTAATCCCCATACATTACATCATTAGTTCTAGATGAAGTGTTCCATGATTCATT
>NC_138372.1:71521802-71604354 GCF_054177405.1 Leptonychotes weddellii | reverse complement strand
TGAGCATGGAACGTTTTTCCATTTCTTTGTGTCTTCCTCAATTTCTTTCATGAGTATTTTATAGTTTTCTGAGTACAGATCCTTTGTCTCTTTGGTTAGATTTATTCCTAGGTATCTTATGGTTTTGGGTGCAATTGTAAATGGGATCGACTCCTTAATTTCTCTTTCTTCTGTCTTGTTGTTGGTGTATAGGAATGCCTGGCGAGGACTTCTTTTGCCTGGAAGCCTAAATGGTCTGCCCCTGGCTTCTTTTCCTTGGGTCCCATACTGTAGCCTGCTTGTCTTTCTTGGGGATTCTTCCCCCAACAGTAAGGGTCCCCTTATCCCTTTTATACTACTGTTTCCAAAAGAAGTAAATTCTAAAATGAGTTCCTGAAAATGAGAGGTTAATAAAACTTTTGGCCCTTTCAGCACTTATAATCAAATTTTTGTCTTAGAAGTTCCAGCCTCATATTGAGTTGCTTAACTATGGCCTTAGAATCTCTTTTCCATTTTATCCTTTGCTTATATCAAAGTATCCTGCTGGGTTGAGATGGAGGAACTGGGCACAGAGGGATAGAGAGTCATCTATGTACTGAGGTGAGAAAAAAAGCCTTGGGCAACCCATGAGGAGAATAGTGTTTGCTAAAATAGTCTCGATGGGATTGTATGCCTTGGTATTTTAATTTCTGTGTGTATAAATTGCTGTATATAACTAAGATTAGCTGAGAGTATGCTGAATCCGAAAATAATTTGCAATGCTTTAGCCATTTACCTATGACATAAAATTTAAGGTCTTCTCAAAGCTCATGAAAGCATGTCATAGTTTCTAGCTTTTATATATCTAAGTACTTCACAATCAAGAAGCTCTTTTCATGATAGTTTTTAGAAAATACAGTCCCTTAAAAAGCCTATTAACACCTTATTTTGTAAACTCGTATCATTAAGAATGTTTAGTTTTATATAGGTATTCAAATATGGCTATTATGTTTTTCATTAGTGAATGATAATGCCATGTTTGAATATTATTTATGTATATTTTATTTTTCAGCTGCATTTGTATATGTATCTGCTTAGGAGATGGATATAATTTATTTTTTTTTTAAGATTTTATTTATTTATTTGACAGAGAGAGATACAGCAAGAGAGGGAACACAAGCAGGGGGAGTGGGAGAAGCATCCCGCGGAGCAGGGAGCCCGATGCGGGGCTCGATCCCAGGACCCTGGGATCATGACCTGAGCCGAAGGCAGACGCTTAACGACTGAGCCACCCAGGCGCCCCTGGGTATAATTTATGATGACTTTATGGACATATGTGTCATTCACTTAATCTTAGAGATAGGCGGGATCTTAAGGGTTTTTTAAATTCTGGTTGCCCACTTAAAACAGAAAGTTATCTTCAACTTCTGACATTTGGCTCTTCTAATAGCTGCTTTATTATAGCCATTGGTGGGGATGTCTACTCTTTCTAGGCGTCCCATTCTATTTCTGAATATTTCCAGCTATGTGAAAATTGTGTCTTGAATCTCTCCCACTCTACTAACTCAACCATTTATCATAATTTTGTTCTGTAGAAAAAGTCCCTTTTCTATAAAAATACTCTTTAGCTGTTTGGAGATCGGTATTATGGATCTCCCTTACATCTTACTTAGGCTAAGCAACCCCAGTTTTTGTTGAATTATTAATCCTGTTACAGCATTTCCCTATCCTCATCACCCAGTGGACATGTTTTAATACCTTTGCTTTCAAATGTTTTTGACTAGAGAATACATTTTACATTCCAACTAAATAAACCCGTAGATATATGTACAGGTAGTACATAGTTTTAATACATATATGTAACTGAAACAACGATTTCATAAGACAGTATATATTTACACTGATATTTTCTATTCTTTTTTATTTTTAAAAATGCTAGCATTACTTGTCATATTGATTTTATTACTCCCTGATGGATTTTAGCCTGTAGTTTGGAAAACGCTGTTCTCGTTTGTTCATGTTGCAGAACTGAAATATTTTCCAAAAGCCAGGTGTTAGGATAATTGTTGCTAAAGTAGGTTTTACCTGTATCACCTCAAAGAAACTATTGTGATGGTGGCTATTAATTAAAAATAGGGTTATCACGTTCTTGGTAATGAATGCAGTAAAACTAAAATATATTCAACTTTCATTTTTATCCATAGGTGGCGACAGACAAGGTTGCAGAAAAGCTGAGTTCTACTCTCTCATGGGTGAAGAACACAGTATCACATACAGTCAGTCAGATGGCCAGTCAGGTGGCAAGTCCATCTGCCTCATTACATACTACATCCTCATCTACCACACTGTCCACGCCAGCCCTTTCACCATCGTCTCCTTCACAGTTGAGTCCAGACGACTTAGAACTCCTGGCTAAACTGGAGGAACAAAATAGGTGAGTGAGGTTGCTCGGCTTTTCTTTCTCTGTAGTTATATGAGCTCAGCCATTCATTTATGTGTATGTGCCATAATCAAAATTTACTCATATTAAGAATATTTATTTTCTAGTCTTTGGCTCCTTGTTTATGAAAATTACTTAACAAAAGTATTCAAGTCTTTTTTGGAGGAGTTGGTCTTAAAGTTGTACTAAAATTTTCTTCTGGCTCAGATAGCTTTAGAGCTTTGTTTTCTTAATATAGCAAATTCCCTCAATTTTTCCTGAATTTTAGAATTTTTTTAAGGCAAATAGAACTACCATTTCTTTTTCTTTAAGATTTTATTTATTTGAGAGAGAGAGAGAATGAGAGACAGAGAGCATGAGAGGGAGGAGGGTCAGAGGGAGAAGCAGACTCCCTGCTGAGCAGGGAGCCCGATGTGGGACTCAATCCCGGAACTCCAGGATCATGACCTGAGCCGAAGGCAGCTGCTTAACCAACTGAGCCACCCAGGTGCTATCTTTTTTTTTTTTAAGATTTTATTTATTTGAGAGAGAACACAAGCTGGGGTTGGGGGGGCGCGGAGAGGGAAGGACAGTGGGAGAGGGAGAAGCAGACCGCCTGCTGAGCAAGGAGCCTGACAAGACATGGAGCTTGATCCTAGGACCCTGCGATCATGACCTGGGCTGAAGGGAGATGCTTAACCAGCTGAGCCACCCAGGTGCCCCTAAAACTACCATTTTTGATTTAAACTCTCAAACTAGTCCCCTTTGGTTAATTTGTAAAGTAATTTAATTTAGGATAGATACCTGATTTATGGTTTAGAGTGGGAAATCTCTTCAGTTTATTCATAGAAGGCGAAGTATCCTTCTCTCTTAATGGAAATGAAATAGAATAGTTGTTTGTTGAGAATGTATACTCTAGACCCTGTGTGCCCTTCACTATATTATTATCAGAAGCTCTTTCGGCCATCAGCTACAAAAGAATTATTGGAAGAATCCCCTTTTGTGTTCAGTCAAGATATATACTACCACTGGCTTTAAGGGTAATAACAGAGACAACTTCTTTTTTTTTTTTTTTAAGATTTTTATTTATTTATTTGACAGAGAGAGCACAAGCAGGGGGAGCAGCGGGCAGAGGGAGAGGGAGAAGCAGGCTTCCTGCACAGCAGGGAGCCTGATGCGGGGCTCGATCCCAGGACCCTGGGATCATGACCTGAGCCGAAGGCAGACGCTTAACCAACTGAGCTACCCAGGCTTCCCACAGAGACAACTTCTAATAGCTTTTTTCACATATAATTGACATAATAAAGTACACATACTTAAGGTGTACAGCTTGATAGGTTTTGACATATGTATATATCTGTGAAATAATCACCAAAGTCAAGAAAATGAACATATCTGTTATCCCCTTTCCCATCCCCAGGCAGCCATTGATCTAGATTAGTTTGCATTTTCTAGAATTTTATAGAAATGGAATAATATGTATTTTTTTTAAACGGAGTATTTTACTCAGAATAATTATTTTGAGATTCATCCATGTTGTAGTGTGTATGAATAGTTCATTTTTAATTGCTTAGTCATATTCTATTGTATGGTTATATTGTAGTTTATTCACTTTTTGTTATGAAATGCTATGAACATTATTTATGTATACAAGCCTTTGTATACATAGATGTATACTTCATTTCTTCTGGGCAGATACCTAGGATTGGAATGGCTGGTTTATATGATAGGCGCACATTTAACTGTCAGACTGTCAAAGAGCCTATACTTTATCACATTCCCACCATCAGTATATGAAATTTTTAGTTCATCTGCATCCTTGCTGATACTTGGTATGGTTAGTCTTTAATCTTAGCCATTCTAACAGGTATTGGTATCTTGTATTTTTAATTTGCATTTTCTAATGGTGTTGAGCATCTTTTCATGTGCTTATTTGCCATTGACATATCTTCTCTGTTTGAAATTTTTGCCCATTAAAAATTACGTTGTTTGCTTTCTTACCATTGTATTTGAAGAGTTCTTTGTATATTTGGGATATAGTTCTTTATCAGATATATGCTTTTAAAATATTTTTTCCCCAGTCTGCAGCTTAATATTCTCTTAATAGTATCTTTTGAAGAACGTAAGTTTTAAATTTTGATGAAGTCCAATTTGAAATTGTTCTTTTATGGTTTGTAATTTTCATGACTCAAGGTCACACAGCTTGACTCATATGTTCTTACAAAAGTTTTATAGTTTTAAGTTTTATGTTTAGGTCTGATCCATTTTGAGTTAGTTTTGTATATGGAGCAAAGTATAGATCAAAATTCATTTTTTGAATATGCATATTTAATTGTTCCTGTACCATTTGTTGAAAAGGCTATCCTTTATTCTTCACTTAAGTACTTTTGAGCTTTGGTCAAAAATTAGTGGTTATTGTATGTATAGTCCTATTTCTAGACTTATTCTGTTCCATTGATCTGTTTTCTCACTTAATGCCAATACAGTACTGTCTTGATTACTGTGACTTTATGTCTTGAAATCAGGTAGTGTTAATCCTCCAACTTAGTTCTCCCATTTTGGCTACTTTGGAACCTAGCATTCCCATGTGAATTTTATATCAAGTTCTTAATTTCCACAAAAATACTTAAGATTTTGATTGGAACTATATTGCCTTATGTATCCTGCTGCCTTGCTAAACTTGTTGTTCTGGTAGGTTATGTTGTTTTTAGATTCCATGAGATTTTGTATGTGGATGAGCATGTCATCTGTGAATAAAGCACTTTTACTTCTTCCTTTCCAATCTGGGTGCCTTTATTTCTTTTTCTTACCTTACTGCAACTGGCCAGCACCATGAGTACAAATTTGAATATAAGTGGTGAACATACATTCTTGTTTTCCTGATCTTAGGGATAAAGCATTAAATATGTTAACTGTAGGTTTTTGTAGATGGCTTTTATCAGATTGAGGAAGTTCCTTTTTCTTCCTTGTTTTCTTCGAGTTTAAAAAAAATAGGTGTTGGATTTTGTCAAATGCTTTTCCTGCATTTATTGAAATGATCATGTGGTATTCCTCTTATAGTTCAATATGGTGAATTACATTGATTTTTGAATGTTAAACCAACTTTGCATTCCGGGGATAAACCCACTTGGTCATGATATATTGTCTTTATAAGACAATATTTTGCTCTGTATTATAAGATATTGTTGGATTTGATCTAAAATTGTATTTAGAATTTTTTATCTATGGTCATAGTGGATTTGATCTGTAGTTGTCTTGGGATTTTTGACATTTTTATGTAATATCTCTGTCCTCGTATTGTCTTTTCTAATATAAATGTTTGGTGCTGTACATTTATTTTCAAGCCCTGCTTTAGCAATAGCTGTTTAAATTTATTGAGACTTGTTTTACAGTCCTGAATATGGTCTTATTTTGGTAAACATTTTATGTGAATTTGAGAAGAAGGTATATTCAGCTGTTGTTTGGTGGAGTATTCTGTTAATGTTGATCAATTAAATTTGATTGATAATGTTTAAGTCTACTATATCTTTGCTGTTTTCTATTTACTTGTGATATCAGATATTGACAGAGGAGTACTGAAACCTCCAACTATAATTGTGGATTTGTCTGTTTCTCTTTAAATTCTTTTAGTCTTTGTTTCGTGTAATTTGAAGTTGTATTATTAAGTATATAAACATTTGGATTGTTATGCCCTCTGAAATGCCTTCATCCCTGGTAATATTGTTTGCTTAGAAATTGACTTTATAGAATTAATACCTGTTCTTTTGAAGCTGTTTCAAAAAATATAAATGGAAGGAAAACTTTCAGACTCTTTCTTTGAGGCCAGTATTACCTTGATCCCAAAACCAGACAAAGACCCCACCAAAAAGGAGAATTATAGACCAATATCACTGATGAACATGGATGTAATAATTCTCACCAAGATACTAGTCAATAGGATCCTACAGTACATTAAAAGGATTATTCACCATAAGCAAGTGGGATTTATTCCTGGGCTGCAGGGGTGGTTCAACATCTGCAGTCAATCAGTGTGATACAATACATCAGTAAAAGAAAGGACAAAAGGACAAGAACCATATGATCCTCTCAATAGATGCAGAAAAAGCATTTGACAAAGTACAGGATTCTTTCTTGATTAAAACTCTTCACAGTGTAGGGATAGAGGGAACATACCCCAATAATCATAAAAGCTATATACAAAAAGCCCACAGCGAATATCATTCTCAGTGGGGAAGAACTAAGAGCTTTTCCTCTAAGGTCAGGAACACCACAGGGATGTCTGTTGTCACCACTGTTGTTCAACATAGTACACAGAAGTCCTAGCCTCAGCAATCAGACAACAACAAAAAGAAATCAAAGGCATCCAAATCAAGGAAGAAGTCAAACTCTCACTTTTGACAGATGACATGATACACTGTGTGGAAAACCCCAAAAGACTCCAACCCCAAATTACTAGACTCATACAGGAATTCAGCAATGTGGCAGGATATAAAATCAATGCACAGAAATTAGTTGCATTTCTATACACTAACAATGAAACAAAAGAAAGAGAAATTAAGGAGTCGATCCCATTTACAATTGCACCAAAAACCATGAGATACCTAGGAATAAACCTAACCAAAGAGGCAAAGGACCTATACTCAGAAAACTATGCTTTTAAAATATTTGAGGAAAGATACAAAGAAAGAAAGAAAGAAATTGAGGAAGATACAAAGAACAAATATTGTTAAAATGTCTATGCTACCCAGAGCAATCTATACATTCAATGCAATCCCTATCAAAATACCATCAACTTTTTTCCACAGAGCTGGAACAAATAATCCTAAAATTAATATGGAACCAGAAAAGACTCCTGATAGCCAAAGGATTATTAAAAACAAAACAAAACAAAATCGGTGGCATCACAATCCTGGACTTCAAGCTCTATTACAAAGCTGTAATCATGAAGACAGTATGGTACTGGCACAAAAACAGACACATTGATCAGTGGAACAGAACAGAGAGCCCAGAAATGAACCCTCAACTCTATGGTCAACTAATCTTTGACAAAGCAGGGAACAATGTCCAATGGAAAAAAGACAGTCTCTTCAACAAATGGTACTGGGAAAATTGGACAGCCACATGCAGAAGAATGAAACTGGATCATTTCCTTACACCATACACAAAAATAGACTCCAAATAGATGAAAGGCCTAAATGTGAGACAGGAATCCATCAAAATCCTAGAGAAGAACACAGGCAGCAACCTCTGTGACCTTGGCCACAGCAACTTCTTGCTAGACCCTTCTCCAAAGACAAGGGAAACAAAGGCAAAAATTGGGACTATTGGGACTTCATCAAGATAAAAAGCTTTTGCACAGCAAAAGAAACAGTTGACAAAACCAAAAGACAGCCGACAGAATGGAGAAGATTTTTGCAAATGTCTTATCAGATAAAGGGTTAGTATCTAAAATCTATAAAGAACTTATCAAATTCAACACCCAAAGAACAAATAATCCAATCAAGAAATAGAAGACATGAACAGACATTTCTCCAAAGAAGACATTCATATGACCAAGAGATACATGAAAAAATGCTCAACATCACTCAGCATCAGGGAAATACAAATCAAAACCACAGTGAGATACCACCTCACGCCAGTCAGAATGGCTAAAATTAACAAGTCAGGAAATGACAGATGTTGGTGAGGATGCGGAGAAAGGGGAACTGTCCTATACTGTTGGTGGGAATGCAGGCTGGTGTAGCCGCTCCGGAAAACAGTATGGAGGTTCCTCAAAAAGTTGAAAATAGAGCTACCTTATGACCCAGCAATTGCTCTACTAGATATCTATCCCAAAGATACAAATGTAGTGATCCGAAGGGACACCTGCACCCCGATGTTGATAGCAACAATGTCCACAATAGCCAAACTATGGAAAGAGCCCTGATGTCCATTGACAGATGAATGGATAAAGAAGATGTGGTATATATACAATGGAATACTACTCAGCCATCAAAAAAAAAAAAAAAAAGAAAGAAATCTTGCCATTTGCAACAACATGGATGGAACTAGAGGGTATTATGCTAAGTGAAATAAGTCAATCAGAGAAAGACAATTATCATATGATCTCACTGATATGTGGAATTTAAGAAACAAAACAGGATCATGGGGAAGAGAGGAAAAAATAAAACAAGATGAAATCAGAGATTGGGAGATAAACCATAAGAGACTCTTCTTTTTTGGGGAGGTTTCTTTTTTTAAATTTAAATTCAATTAATTAACATATAGTATATTATTAGTTTCAGAGGTAGGGTTGAGTGATTTATCAGTCTTATATAATACCCAGTACTCATTGCATCCAGTGCCCTCCTTAATGCCCATCACCCAGTTACCCATCCCCCGCCCCCTTCCCTCCAGCAACCGTCAGTTTGTTTCCTGTGATTAAGAGTCTCTTATGGGGTGTCTCCCTTTCTGATTTGGTCTTGTTCTATTCTTCCCGTGTTTGTTTCTTTTACTAACGAGAATCATGCTGTATGTATTGTTCTTTGATGTGCTTGTTGGAGATATTCTCAGCCTAGCACACTCCTTTTATCCATTATATATTCCACAGAATTAGTGTCACTATTTGGATTGCTTCATTCTGCTGTTATAATTATGCCCACTTTTGTGCACAAACTTGAACAGGGGCTGGAATTTGAGGGGAAGAGTTTGAATCCTTGTCAATCTGTGGTGAAGATGTATTGACTTGGCCTTGAGCAGCTGGCAGGCCATGCATGCTGACTGAGGCAGGAGGATGGCTGGATTGTGGATTTGGGACCCACAGGCCGATGGCATTGTGTGTGACAGGGACGTGGCTGGTTTTGCTTTTAACTTTTGTTTTTCTGGGAAACTCTCTCTCCTATTCTGAATGAAAGCCTTGCTGGATAGAGTATTCTTGGCTGTAGATTTTTTTCCTTTTAGCACTTTGAATATATCATGCCACTTTCTTCTGGCCTGCCAAGTTTCTGCTGAAAAACTCACTGATAGCCTTATGGGGTTTCCCTTGTACATAACTGCTTTCCTCTCTCTTGCTGCTTTTAAAATTCTCTCTTGATCACTACTTTTGGCCATCTTATTTACTTTGTGTCTTGGTGCAGACCTCTTTGGGTTGGTTTTGTTGGGGGCTCTCTGTGCCTCCTGGATCTGGATTTCTCTTTCCTTCCCCAGATTCAGAAAATTTTCAGCTGTTACTTCTTCAAATAAATCTTTTTTTTTTTTTTAAAAAGATTTTATTTATTCATTTGAGACACAGATAGAGAAAGCACTAGCAGGGGGAGTGGGAGAAGGAGAAGCAGGCTCCCTGCTGAGCCGAGAGCCCAATGTGGGGCTCGATCCCAGGACCCTGGGATCATGACCTGAGCTGAAGGCAGATGCTTAACCATCTGAGCCACCCAGACACCCCTTCAAATAAATCTTCTGCCCCCTTTTCTCGCTCTTCTCCTTCTGGGATCCCTATCATGCAACTGTTATGCTTGACAGTGTTGCTCAGTTCCTTTGGTCTATTCTCATTTTGAGGATTTTTTCCCCCTCTCATCTGCTCAGCTTGATTACTTTCCATTACTCTGTCCTCCAGGTTGCTGATCCGTTCTTCTACTTCCTCTTGTTTGCTCTTTATTCCAGGTGGTCCTTTTTTAAAGATTTTTTTTTTTTATTTGACAGAGAGAGACAGCGAGAGCAGGAACACAAGCAGGGGGAGTGGGAGAGGGAGAAGCAGGCTTCCCGCTGAGCAGGGAGCCCAATGTGGGACTCGATCCCAGGACCCTGGGATCATGACCTGAGCCGAAGGCAGACGCTTAATGACTGAGCCATCCAGGCGCCCCCAGGTAGTCCTTTTTAATTTTCATTTAGTGAGTTCAGTATCTCTAATTGGTTCTTTTTTAGGTTCCCTATCTCTTGGTGGAGGGTGTCATGGAGGTCCTGCACTCCTTTCTCAATTCTAGCAAGTATCTTTATGACATAACTTTATTTTATTTATTTATTTTTGAGATCTTATCCCTTTATTTGGCAAATGAGACAATTGAGGCATGGGAGGAGCAAATGACTTCCCAACATCACTGTACAAATTCTAGGAATAGTGTCAGAACTAGATCCAAGTGTCCTGACTGTTATAGCACATCATGACTGTGAAATCAGAGACAGACCCAGACTTTGCTATGGGCTTATGCTAATGAGCTCTTTTCCACCGGGATCTCCGAGCGAGGAGATGTACGCCTGGAGTTGCGGCAGCTGCTGTGGGTTAGAGGAGGCAAAGAGGGATGGAGACACCAGGACCTGGAGGCATTTGAGCGCCCAAAAAGCTGTGTTTGAAACTAGTGCCACCTCTTGGATGCTCTGGTGAAGCAAACCTGTATAATTCCTTTTTATTTAAAGCCAGTTGGTACAGGGTTTTCTGTCACTTGCAACCGAGAATCTTGAATATGCCAAGCTCCTCTGCTTTATGGGAGAGCCAATGGAATTCAGGACATAGAGTTTTATTTTGGAAAGAGAAAAAAAAAAGGTTCTAGGTAACTCACCAGGACTATGTTTGCAAAGTGATAACTAAAGATAGAAAAACATATGAGGACATGTTCATGTTTCATTTTCCTCCAGAAATTTTAGTTCCTAAGTTATGGATACAATTGTTTTTTTCTCTGCTGACTTCTCCACTGCATTCTTGATGAGCATGACTTTAAATTTGCTATCAGACATATTACTTATCTCCATTTTGTGTAGGTCTCTTGCTATGATTTTGTTCTGCTCTTTCATTTGGGACATATTCCTCTATCTCCTCATTTTGTCTATTGCTGTGTCTGTTTCTATGTGTTAGGAAAGTCAGCTACATCTCCCGCACTTGAAAGTAGTGGCTTTATGAAGAAGAGGTCCTGTAGTGCCCTGTAGTACCATGTCTCCTTTTCACCAGAAAATGGTGCTTCAGGGGTATCTCCTATGTGTGTTGCTATAGGGGTGTCCTACCATCGCAGTGGAGCTCTGTTTGCCTTCAGTTCAGTCTGCGATGGCTTTCTGCCTGTTGTGGGCAGAGTCTGGTGCCTCTGTTGTTAGTGGGCTCATCCAGGGCTGCTTTGGGCTTGGAGTTGAGTAAGACCAGGTGTTTGCCAGAGATGAAGTAGCATCAAACTGCAGGACACTTTCCCTGTGTTGTGCCCTGAGAAGCTTTTGGTGGGTGGGGCCTGCAGTCAGACCAGCTGCCTGTTCCCAACCCACTGTTGCCATCACAGTCAGACTGGTGTGTGGTTATATTCTCCTCTCCTTGGAGCAGGACTCACTTTGGAGTGGTGTTGACCCTTGTCTGGGCTGTTTGTACACTGCCAGGCATGTGGCAGTGCTTTGATGGGATCTTGCCAAGAGCAGTTGGAGGGAGTGGATCTGCTTCACTGTGGCCTCTTGTCCACATCTGGCTATGGAGAGCCTGTTCTGCCAGTCTTTGGGTTGCTTTCTGGGTTATTTATGCTGATGTGGGTGTTTTCTAGGTAGCCACATGGCAAGAGGTGAGCCAGGGTCCTGTTACTCTGCCATCTTCCCAGCAGCCTGTGCTCAACTATAAGAGATTCTTAATCATGGGAAACAAATTGAGGGTTGCTGGAGGGCAGAGGGGTGGGAGGATGGGGTAACTGGGGGATGGATGTCAAGGAGGGCATGTGATGTAGTGAGCACTGGTTATTATATAGGACTAATGAATCACTGACCTCTACCTCTGAAACTAGTAATACATTATATGTTAAGTAATTGAATTTAAATAAAGAAAATAATAAAATTCCTTACAGGAAATCCTAAAAAAAAAAGAGAGAGAAGAAAAGAAATTGTCTTTATCTCAGTGCACCTGGGTGACACAGTCAGTTGGAGGTCCAACTCTTGGTTTTGGCTCAGGTCGTGATTTGGGGTAATGAGATTGAGCCCCGTGTTGGGCTCAGCAGGAAGTCTGCTTGAGCCTGTCTCTGTCTCTCTCCCTCCCCACTACCTCACCCATGCTCTCATTTGCACACACTCTCTCTCTCTCTAAAAGAAAGATAAATAAATCTTATGAAAGGAAATCTACTTTATCTCATATAGTCATTGTAGCTTTCTTTTGAATAGTGTTAAAATTTTATATATTTTTCCATCCTTTCTTTTTTCTTCATCCTTAAAGTTTGTCCATTAGGCAGCATATAGTTGGGTGTTGCTTTTTAAAATATAAACCAACGATCTTTGCCTTTTAATTGGAATGTTTAGACCATTTACTTTCAAAAAAATTACACCAACAAATCTTTCTTTTTTTTTTTTTTAAAGATTTTATTTATTTGAAGAGAGAGACACAGCGAGAGAGGGAACACAAGCAGGGGGAGTGGGGAGAGGGAGAAGCAGGCTCCCCGCCAAGCAGGGAGCCCGACGCGGGGCTCGATCCCAGGATCCTGGGATCATGACCTGAGCCAAAGGCAGACGCTTAACGACTGAGCCACCCAGGTGCCCCAACAAATCTTTATTTCTTCCTCCCATTTCATGTTCATCTCAAGCTACAGGTTGAGTACATCTTTGTTCCACACTTCTTCATTCCAGGACCAACGACCTGCCCCTATCCAGGAACAACCAGACTTGCAGCAAATGGAAAAGAGATAGAGTGGAAATACCTTAAAGTATTGGTTAGGGAGTGATCCACATAACTTCTACTTAGATTTTATTGGGCAAAGCAAATCACGTACCCAGACCTCATGGAGTGATGTGGGAATTACAATCTTCTTGCAGGGATGGATTTATTATTAATATTTCATCTGGTTTTTTTTCCTGTATTTTCATCGTATTGTTACTTTATTTTTAACTTATTCTATAAGTTTAAAATTCACCATTTTAAAGTGTACAAATATAGTGGGTTTTGGTATATTTACAAAGTTGTGCATCCATTACTACTATCCTATTTCAGAACACTTTAATCACCCCCTCAGAAGAAAGTATCCATTAGTCTCCCCTTTTTACCTTCCAGCCACTGGTAATTGCTAATCTACTTTCTATCTCTATGGGTTTGCCTATTCTGGACATTTCATTATGGAATCATACAATAGGTGGTCTTTTGTGACTGGCTCCTTTCATTTAACATAGTGTTTTCTGGGTTTTAAGGAAAATAGATAATTTATATTTAATGTGATTATTGATAGGCTTATATTTACATTGGTCATTTTGTTTTATATTGTTTCCTTTTTATTTTTCTGCCTACTTTTGACTTAATGGAATTTTTTTTTTTTTTTAAGATTTTATTTATTTATTTGACAGAGACACAGTGAGAGAGGGAACACAAGCAGGGGGAGTAGGAGAGGGAGAAGCAGGCTTCCCACTGAGCAGGGAGCCCGATGTGGGGCTTGATCCCAGGAGCCTGGGATCATGACCTGAGCTGAAGGCAGGCGCTTAACGACTGAGCCACCCAGGCGCCCCATAATGGAATATTTTTTAATGAGTCTATTTTCTTTATTGATTTATTAGTTATAACTGTTTTTTTTTTTTTGTTTTTTTTTTTACTGGTGTCTTTAAGGTTTGTAGTAGATATCTTTAATTTATCACCGTCTGCCTTAAAGGGATCTCATAGTATTTCACACGTTGTGTAAGTACTTAGAATAGTACATTTCCATTTCTCCTCTCCAGTCCTTCATGGTAGGTTTGTCAAGCGTTTTACGTTTATATATGTTGTAAACCCCATGCTATATTATGATATTTGCTTCAAGCCAATTATCTTTTTTTTTAATAAAGATTTTATTTATTTAATTGTCAGAGAGAGAGAGGCAGGCAGAGGGAGAAGCAGGCTCTCTGCAAGCAAGGAACCCTATGTGGGACTCGATCCCAGGACCCTGGGACCATGACCTGAGCTGAAGTCAGATACTTAACTGACTGAGCCACTCAGGTGTCCCAAGCCAATTATCTTTTAAAGAGATTGAAATAATAAGAAGAAATCTCATGTATTTACATATATAGTTTCCATCTCTGGAGCTCTTTGGTTCTTTCTTTAGCTCTAGATTTACAACTGATACAATTTTCCTTCTGTCTGAAGGACTTTCTTTAAAAGTTCATGTAGTGTGGGGCTGCTCTTATATGTTTGAGTCTTTGTTTTTGTTTTTTTCTTTTTTTTTTTAATAAGATTTTATTATTTATTTATTTGACATACTGAGAGAGAGAGAGAGAGAGAGAGAGAGAGTGTGCACGCATAAGCCGGGGGAGCAGAAGGCAGAGGGAGAGGGAGAAGCAGGCTTCCCGCTGAGCAAGGAGCCTGATGCCAGGCTTGATCCCAGGACCCCGGGATCACAACCCAAGCTGAAGGTGGACACTCAACTGTGACTGAGCCACCCAGGCACCCCTCTTTTGATTTTTTTTTTTTTTAAAGATTTTATTTATTTATTTGACAGGGAGAGACACAAGCAGGGGGAGGGGAGAGGGAGAAGCAGGCTTCCCGCGGAGCAGGGAGCCCGATGTGGGGCTCGATCCCAGGATCCTGAGATCATGACCTGAGCCGAAGGCAGATGTCCAACGACTGAGCCACCCAGGCGCCCTCCCCTCTTTTGATTTTTAAAGATACTTTTTCTGTGTATAGGTTGGCAGTTCTTCCCCCCACCACCATAGTACTTTAATGATGTTTCATTGACTTCTGTCTTGCATTGTTTTCATTGGGAAATCTGATCCTTTCCTTATCTTTGTTCCTGTGTATATAATGTACCTTTTTTTTTCCTGTCTCTTTTTAATAGTTTTTTTTTTTCTTTATCTCTGGTTTATGCAGTTTAATTCTGAGAGATGCCTTATTGTACTTTTCTTTTTTAAATTAATATATTTAGAGAGCATGTGAGCGAGGGGAGGGGCAGAGGGAGAGGGAGACAAGCAGACTCCCTGCTGAGCAGGGAGCCGAAAGTGGGGCTCAGTCCCAGGACCCTGAGATCATTACCTGAGCCGAAACCAAAAATTGGATGCTCAACCGACTGAGCCACCCAGGCGCCCCTGTACTTTTCTTCTTGTTTCTTATATTGGGGTTTTGTTGAACTTCTTGTAGATTTACAGTTTTCTTCAAATTTGGAAACTTTTTGACCATTTTTATCTCAAAATTTTTTGTTGCTTTCCTCCTCTTCAGAGATTCTAATTACACAAATATTAAACCCTCTTGAAGTTATTCCACAGCTCAGTGAGACTTTGTTCATATTTTGGAAAATTTCTACTGCTGTGTATTCAAGTTCACTGATACTTCTTTCTGCCATGTCTAATTGGCCATTAATCCCATCCAGTGTGTTTTTCATCTCACATTGTGATTCATCTCTAGGAGTTGGAGCCAAGTGTTGTTTGTATGTCTTAAGTACTTAAGTTTTAAACATACAGAAATATAGTCACAGTAAATTTTAATAGCCTAATAAGCACTTAGAGATAATGCTAAAGGGTATAAAGTATTTGTAAGTTTTGACTTGGTTCTTACATGGAAAAGTAGTTTGCACAAAAGATAACTTTTGGTGCTGAGTTTTAAGTGACCAGAGTTGAATTTATTTTTATGGTTGTGATCAATAATTATTGTACAACTAAAATATACAAACCACTATATTAAAAATTATTGTAAGGTATGGATATAGATGAACTTTTTCCCAAGTAATTCACAGTTTATTTGGGAATACCAGATGTGCCCTGTGTATATGTTAATATCTAAAGAATAATTACTTGAGTTTAAAGATGCTCAGAAAAGAGGTTTTGACAAGTAAGAATTTCAAGAAATAAAAGGAGCAGAAGGTTGTCACCCTTGTTCTTGTGTGGATTGCTCAAAATCTGTACTCATTTCGAGTTCACATTTTGAGACTTTCATTTTCTCTTTTTCTGTCTCTTTGTGTTTTTTTTGTCATTAAAACTCAAAATCCATGGGAAGGATTTATGTGTAGAGAATGTTTGAATGTAATGACATCTTGTTTTTGCCTTAGAACAATCCTGGTGGAAAAACACATTTCTGACTCTAACAAAAAATAAAATGGCAAACACTAGGTTTAACTTTTCCTCCCCCTGTTCTGCCCTACTATCCTGCCAACATATTAAGTCCAAGGAAAAATTATAAGAATAATAACTTAAATTTTCTCTGACCACTTCTGTGTTTTATAATGTAGATATGTAAGTTACATAACTAAAGTAAAAATTATGAGACACAATTACTATTTGTAATGAGGGATATAAGGAAAATGCTTTTATTTAGGATATTTTGTTCTCTTCTCCAAATATAGATGAGTCTCTGGTTATGTTACTTAACTCTCTTTAATTCAGTAAAGTATTAAAATGGCAATATTTTAGAAAATGATAATTTAAGAAACATGAAAATATCAAATATCAAACAAACTGTTTTTCCTCCCCCATAGTTTTACTGCAATTATAACTTTTAAAGTATCAGTGCATGTGGCAACCCCAGAAAGATGTGAAGAAATGGTTCAATACAATATCAAAGATCTGTTTGATGAAAGTTAATAATTGATGGCCTTAAAGTTGAAATGGGACAGCTATTTTTTTCCTATGTGTTAAATGTGTTTGTCGTTTTAAAAATACAAAGGCTTTGGCAGAGATGAATTTAGGAAGGTAAGGTTCAAGTGTGATAGCAGTGCATTTTAATTAAGGAAGGGAATGTTGCTAATTTAAATTTTTAATGGGCCATTATTCGTGTGGTCTAAAAGTTTAGCATTGAACAGTGTTTATTTCCTTTTACATTCTTTGCTTTTTAACAGATTTTTGGGCGGTGAGATATGAGAATAAGGAAAATGGATAAGGGTTCTTTTAAAATAAAATAAATGTATTTTATGTATTTTTAAATATAGTAAGCAGGAATCCTTGAAACCTTAATTTATATATCTTTATCTTACCAACATCTGGATCTATACTGTCCAGTATGGTAGCCACAAGCCAGATGTGGCAATTGAGCACCTGAAATGTGGCTGGTCTGAATTGTTATGTGCTATAAGAGTAAAATGTATACCAGATTTTGAAGAGTTGATTTGAAAAAAAGAATATCTCATTAATTAAATTTTTATTACATGCTAAGATGGTATTTTGACTATATTTGGTAAAATTATTAAAATTAATTATACTTTTTTTTTTTTACTTTATATGTGGCTAGTAGAACATTTAAACTGATATAAGGGGCTTGCATTATATTTCTGTTGGACAGGGCTGATCTAGATGATCCAACTTTCATCTTACGTTTATAATTTTACTACTAAAGCATTACCTTGTTTTCCTGAGGATACTCTCTATAACACAACCAAGAATATTAAGGAATTAAAAAGCTTGGGAGCAAAAGCAATTTTTTCAAGTCTCTCTGTAAAAAATTCATGTATTTTCAATCATAGGAGAGGCCTTTAAGATCTTCACACAAACTCTTTATTCTTTTTCTTTTCATTGAGGATTATTTTGCATTTTTTATTAGTTGATTTCCTAAGGAATTTGATGATGTAATTAAGAGAATTTATTGAACTACTTTTTCTGTTGCAACTAGCTTAGCTTCACATTGTGTTTTAAATTAAGAAATCTTAGAAGTTAAGTTTGTTATCCTTGTCTGTCTGGAATGTCTATATAAAAGTAATCCCCAAACCATCAGTTTCTGGCCAGGATATTTGGGAGGGAGGTGCAAGTCTCCTGTGTTTGCCTTCTCTGAGACCTCATCTTAAAGAAACAGAAGCAAAATAAAAACCCCCATGCTTTCAGAACTGGAGAGATTGCTGTCACGTAGGCACCCCACTGTGAGTTGTCTCTGAATTGTTTCCTGTGCTAATTCCTTGGGTTTTCTCTTAATTCTCCCCTTTTTTGTTTCTCTTGCTTTGAGACTTGAATTTATGCTTGATGATGTTGATGTGAAGGGGGTGACTACTCTGTGAGTCAGGCAAGTATTTTGCTGCTACTGGTTTGCTGTTCTTCTAGCTTGCTAGTTGCTGTTTTTCTCCCAGTACATTCATATCCTGTTTCTTTGATGTAACATTACAAGAGATATTTGAATCCCTGTTTGTAAAGTGGATTCCCCTGCGGTAAGTGCCAGTGTATTTAGCTTTCCAAGTGTTTTTCTTATATAGCAGTTTTTTTACCTTTGCTTTTCTAGGTCTTTTGTTAGCTCTTTGTAAATTATCTTAGCAGTTGACACATTTTCAAATGGCATGATGACCTGTTGCTGTTGTATCCTGATCTTTTAGCTCTGGTACCTATAGGAAAGTATTATGCTGAGTACAATAGGGTATTCAAAAAGTTTACTGTCAACTCTTCGCAAATATGGTAGTTTCCCATTGTCTGTGGAGGATACATTCCAAGAATGCCAGTGGATGTCTGAAACTGTAGATAGTACTGAACTCTGTATGTATTGTTTTTTCTATACATACCTACCTGTGATAAAGTTTAATTTATAAATTGGGCACAGTAAGAGGTTAACAACAATAACTAACAATACAATAGAACAATTACAGCCATATAGTCTAATAAAAGTTGTGTGAGTGAGGTTTCTCTCAAAATATCTTAATGTACTGTTCTCTTATAATGATGTGAGATGGTAAGATGCCTACCTATGAAGTGAGGTGAGTGACGTAGGCATTGTGACATAGCATTAGGCCACTGTTGACCTGCTGACCATATGTCAGAAGGAGAATCATCTGCTAATGGACCACAGTTGATTGTGGGTAACTGAAACTGCAGAAAGTGAAGCTGCGGATAAGGGGGGACTACAATAATTGCCAGATTTCTATTTGTGGGCTTCACCTCTATTCTTCGGTTCAGACTTGTCTTTTCCATTGCTGTGCTTCTTACCTACATTGATGTCCCCCAAGGTCTTCATACTCCAAATACCCCAAAGAGAACCCATTGTTTTCCTTCTCCTCCATTGTGTTTTTCAATCATGGTATTATTGTGAGAGGCTTTTTCTTTGATGTTCATCAAGTGTGCACTGCCACACACAAGCTACTCTTTTTTTCTCATATCTCTCTTCTGATTTTTATTGTCATCGATATATTTTACCTGTTCTTTTTTATATAACACTTTTTTGAGCTATAACTCATATACATACAATTCACCAGTTTAAAGTATACAATTCAGTGTTTTTTCATGTATTCAGAGTTGTATAATCATCACAAGAAAGCATGTGTTCATTAGCAGTCACTGTCCATTCCTTCTTGCTCCTCTCACTTCTCCAGTTCTCAGCAACAACAAATCTACTTTCTGAGTTCTAGATATTTTATATAGGTGGAATCATCCAATATGTTTCCTTTTGTGACTTCTTTCACTTAGCATAATGTTTTCAAGGTTTGTCCATGTACCAATATTTCACTCCTTTTCATGACCGAATAATATTCCATTATATGGCTGTACCAGTGTTTTTTTAATCCATTTAAGAGTTGATGGACATTTGGATTGTTTCCACTTTTTTGGCTAGTATGAGTAATGCTGCCCTGAACATTTGTTATGTAAATTTTGTGCAGCTGTCACCACAGGGAACTGACATTCATTAGCAGTCACCTCCTGTCCCTTCTTGAGCATAGATTTTCATTTATTTTGGTTATATACCTAGGACTGGAATTGCTGGTTCACATGATAATTCTTTGTTTAATCGTTTGAAGAATTACCATATTGTTTTCCAAAGTGGTTTTACCATTTTACATTCCCACAAGTAGTGTCTAAGGGTTCCTATGTCTCCATTTCTTCACCAACATTTGTTATTATGTCTTTTCGATTACAGCCATCCTAGTGGTTGTGAAGTGGTGTCTTACTATGGTTTTGGTTTGCATTTCCCAAATGATTAGTGATGTTGAACAACTTTTCATGTGCTTATTGGCCATTTGTATATCTGTTTTTTGAAAAATGTCTATTCTGGTTCTTTGCCCATTTTTTAATTGGGTTGTTTGTCTTTACCATTGAGTTGTAAGAGTTTCTTACATATTCTAGATATAGGTCTTCTGGCTTGCAAATATTTTTTCCCATTCTGTGAGTTTTCTTTTCCCTTTCTTGATGGCATCCAGGAAGGTATGAAACATTTTTAATTTTGATGAGTTCAATTTGTGTGTGTGTGTGTTTGTGTGTATTTATTTATTTAGTCACTTGTGCTTTTGGTGTCATTTTTAAGAAGGCTTTACCTAACCCTGAGTCATGAGGACTTACTCCTGTATTTTCTTCTATACTATACTTGTTCTTGAACTTCATATATGTGGAATCATGTAGTATATGCTTTTTTGCATCTGACTTCTTTCACTCGACCTAACATTTATAAGGTTCATCTATGTTATATGTATCAGCAGTTTGTTTCTTTTTATTGCAGAGTAATATTGCAATGACTGAATATATCACAATTTGATCACTTATTTTTTCTGGATATTTGAGTTGTTTCTAGGTTTTAACTATTACGAATAAAGCTTCTATGAACTTTCTTCAAGTCTTTCTCTTGTTGGGTCATATGAAAATGTATTTAGTTCTTCAAAGAGGTTGAAGTATGACATCACTATATGACAGTTACAAGTACTTCCATCCCAGGCAACACTTGGTATGGTCAATCTTTAAAATTGTAGCCATTTTAATGTATACATAGTTTGATTTTAACTTGCATTTCTCTGATGACTAAAGATGTTAAGTGTTTTCCGATTGCTTATTGGCCACTTGATTATCTTTTTTTGTAAAGTGTCAGTTTTAGTCCCTTACTCATTTAAACAGCTGTGTTGTTTGCTTTCTTAATTATTGATTTTAAGAGTTCTTAGTATATTCTGGATACTAATCTTTTGTCAGATACATATGTTGAGAACATTTTGTTCTCAGACTATGGCTTACCTTTTCATTTTCTGAGCAGTATCTTTTGAAGAGCAGAGTTTTAAAGTTTGATGAAGTCCATTTTATTTTTTATTTATTTATTTTTTTTTTTAAAAGATTTTATTTATTTATTTGACAGAGAGAGACACAGCGAGAGAGGGAACACAAGCAGAGGGAGTAGGAGAAGGAGAAGCAGGCTTCCCTGAGGTGCAGGGAGCCTGATGCGGGGCTCGATTCCAGGACCCTGGGATCATGACCTGAGCCGAAGGCAGACGCTTAACGCCTGAGCCACCCAGGCGCCCCAAGTCCATTTTATTTTTTAATCAATCTTCTCTTTTATGGTTAGTGTTTCCTTGTGTCTTGTTAACACATTTTGCCTCCTCCAGGGGTAAAGGCTTTTTCCTGTTTTCTTCAGGGAGTTTTAATAGTTTTAACTTTTATATTCATGGCTGTTGTCCATTTGTGTCATTTTTATATGTCATGGTAGTTAAGGCAGGGACAGTAGTTTATTTTATTTTAATTTTTTAAAGATTTTATTTATTTATTTGACAGAGAGAGACACATAGAGAGAGGGAACACAAGCAGGGGGAGTGGGAGAAGGAGAAGCAGGCTTCCTGCGCAGCAGGGAGCCTGATGCAGGGCTCAATCCCAGGACCCTGGGCTCATGACCTGATCCGAAGGCAGACGCCCAGTGACTGAGCCACCCAGGTGCCCCTGTTTTATTTTATTTTATTTTTTAAAGATCTTATTTATTTATTTGACAGAGAGACACAGCGAGAGAGGGAACACAAGCAGGGGGAGTGGGAGTGGGAGAGGGAAAAGCAGGCCTCCTGCGTAGCAGGGAGTCCGATGTGGGGCTCGATCCCAGGACCCTGGGATCATGACCTGAGCCTAAGGCAGACGCTTTACGACTGAGCCACCCAGGCGCCCCAGGGACAGTATTTTAAATATTTTAAATAATGTAGTATCTTTATTTGGAATACTTCATTTATACATTTTTTCTTACAGTTCTGTGTATTTGTTTATGTTATTTCACTGTCCTCTGAAGATAAACTGCTTTACCCTCTTCTCTAACTCACCCATGATTGCACTTGGCATTCCTGCTTATACCAGAAGTTATAACTTGGCAATCTCTGAGACCTTTCTGACTCTCTAAAAAAAGCCTTCTGTTTAGGCACTTTTTCATCTATATTTCCATTATATCTCAAACTTACATTTAACTTAGGAAATACCATTATTTTCTTTTTAACTCCATGTCTCTCTATTGATGGTAGTGCTGTAGTTTAGTTACTTGGCCCAATAGCAAGCACTCAATGAATAATGAACTGAAATACAGGACTTAGGTTCAAGTTGTTTCAGTAAAGTTTGTTTCTCTATTCCATTTAGAATTCTGAAGGATTAGACTCATACATAAAAGTATTTACATATGTTTACTAATTTTTCCATAGGATATATTGTGGACTTACTGAAATAATATCTGTAGAAAAAACAGTATTTAAGTAAAACATCATCATTATTTTTTCTAATAAAGAATATTTATAGCAAATAGTTGACCCTTAATTTGCCTGGTTGTATAAATTTTTCTGTTTCTAGCAATATTTGGGATATTTTATATAAATTATGTTGAAATGGAAATGTATTAAATTATCCCATGAATAAGGATAGAATTTGTTCAATTTGTGTTATTGTGTTGTATTATTAAATATGACATATTTGGGATTTGAAGTTTTTTTTAATATGGGAATTTTGATTTTATTTCATCTCAGTCAATATTTAATGTACTTTGTACTGAGTTAAATGCTGTCAGGGATATAAGGATGAGTAAATTATAAATATAAAGGATGTTTCTGTAGTCTGTTCAGTAGGGTTTGACACATATGTTTCTTTCCTTTATTAATAAGTTTTTATTTATCTTAAATTACTACTGGGAGCATTTCTTATATCCTAAGCAGATGACTTACTCAAGAAATTACTGGAAGTAAATAGAAGCCATGTTAAAAACACAAATAGCTCTTTTAGGACCCTTATTTGAATGACATGTAATTTACATCTTTATAGTGATGGAGCCACATTTTCCAACCTTTTTTTTATAGTTTGTTTCTTTATAAAAGAAATAATGGATTTGATGTTGTGATGAGTCATGGAATTGATCTCTGAAATTATCTTAATTCATCTTTCAACAGATAAGGAAACACAAAGGCTGTAGGTCCTTAAGAGTGAAGAGGTCTTTGTTTGAGAGTGCAAACCCAGTGATAAATAACAGCTGTTAGTTGGCCTGAGTTTTGGGGAGATAGTAGGGATTATGGAGATTGAGTGGATTAAAGTCCTCCATTTAGTAAGAGAAGCTCTTACTCTGCTACACCTTGTTGTTCCTATGCAGAAATATGGGCCTGGTTTTGCCCTATCTTTTTATTTTTCAAGAGAACCCCAGAATTGTAAATAAATATAAATATATGTGTATATAAACAAATAAGTAAAATCTTCCAATTTTAATATTAATAATTGTTCAATTTATACAAACACTGCATGACCAAACAAAACACTTTGGGCAGATTTATACATGGGTAGAGAAAAATTAAAAAAGAGAAGGGATTTGGATGATTTGTATGGCTTTGCCTTGCTTTTTTCTAGCCCAGGACATATTCTAAACATATTAGGATTAGTTCTTTCATAGAATTTGTTATACCTGTTCCAACTGTAGTTTCTTTTTTCCTGAAGCCCTCCCAACTATTTTTCTCACCAGATTTCTCCTAATTTGTATTTTTAGTGGAGATGAAAGGAAATTATAATGGGACTAATAGCACTAAAATATTTAACATAATTTACCATCAAGTTCTGAAATTGTGGGGCACCTGGTGGCTCAGTCAGTTAAGCATCCAACTCTTGGTTTCAGCTCAGTTCATGATCTCAGGGATGTGAGATCAAGCCCTGTGGCAGGCTCTGCGCTCAGTGCAGAGTCAGCTTGAGATTCTTTTCCCCTCCCTCTCCCTACCCCTCTGCCTCTCCCCCTGCTCTCTCTGTCTCTCAAATAAATATTAAAATTTTTTTGAAATTGCTATGCTTAGATAACAAAAATAGCAGTAATTTTATAGATGCCAATCAGATATTATTGAAATTATGCATATTCTAAAACCACAGCTATAGTGAAGCTGTAAGTATCATCATTACTTCATCAAGTATCACTGTGAAATTAGATCTTGAGCAATTTTTAATTATGTTTTAGATTGTTAGAGACGGATAGTAAGTCTTTAAGATCTGTAAATGGGTCAAGAAGAAACAGTGGCTCCTCCCTTGTATCAAGTTCATCAGCCTCTAGCAATCTCAGCCACCTTGAAGAAGATTCTTGGATTCTTTGGGGAAGAATTGTTAATGAATGGGAAGATGTACGCAAAAAGAAGGAAAAGCAAGTTAAGGTATTCGTATTCTTTGTTGAAGTTCTTCCTCTTATCCCAAAGGGGCATCAAGGCATGGATTAATAGAAGATTTAAAAAAATCAGATTCTAGTACTTTCCAAGGGCTGTAATAGAGCTCTGCTTTATGTTTTCATTTATTTGTGCCCATAAAAGTTTTGACTTGTAAATATCAGTTTTTATAGATGTATCCTAATGGTAGAAATATATAGCTGAAAATTATTTTAGAAATTAAATCCTCACATTTTATAGATTCAGGAATGAAGTTGTAACATCTGGTATCTTTGAATTATCGGTATTTAACTTTTTTTGCCTAAAACACCCCTTTGAAAGATAATGGTTACTGTGCTTTCATTCACAGCTCTGCAGATTATCAGTTACTTCCTTAGTAGCTTTAGAGGCCATACTTTGGGAGAAATGTCAAGAATTTATCCATGGCATTGTAACCCTCTGAACAGAATAGGATACAGCCAAGGGCCAAGTCTTAGCCTTGGTTAAAAGGTTCCCTAGTATTAAGAGTAGCTTTGTGAATTATAAATTTGATAGAGTGTTCTACTCCATTCCAACCCCCAGTAAGTCTTCTTTGGCTTTTAAGGTAGGAGACTTAACTGGTTCATTTTTAAAATTTTATTTTACTTTTATTTTTATTTTTAGGAGCTTGTTCATAAAGGGATACCCCACCACTTTAGAGCAATAGTTTGGCAACTTTTATGCAGTGCGCAAAGTATGCCAATTAAGGATCAGTATTCAGAACTCCTGAAAATGACCTCACCATGTGAAAAATTGATCCGAAGGGACATTGCTAGAACTTATCCTGAACACAATTTTTTTAAGGAAAAAGATAGCCTTGGACAGGAGGTTTTATTTAATGTAATGAAGGTAAGTTCTATTTATTCATTTTTTGAAATGAATTCTCAGAAGATTGAAATTATACATATAATGAAGCATGAATCCTCGGCACAATAATCAGTTTCTTCTGCAAAAATTTGTTGTTAGCCTAATTTCTGCTTTATTTTTGATGCTACATTACTGTCTAGTTTAGAGAACTTAGAAAATTCATCACTTTGCTTAGTACTAGTTGGTTGAAATCAAATAACCTATAAATCACTATACACCATAGAAAGATCATTTATGAAAATGGATAATTTATCTTCTGTGAGTTTCACAATCTAGGAACAAAGTTTTCTGCTTACTGTGGCCAGCACTGTTAAAAGTTCTTAGCCCTTAAAAGTGTGTGCCATTGTAATTTTTTCTTTCAATATTGCCTTTTTTCTTCTCATAATTCTTTTCCCTTTCAACTACCTCTGCGAAATATTAATTCCTTCTTAAACCATCTCAGTTTTTCCAGTGCTTTACCCTAACCTTACTCTGGTTTTATCTCAGATAAACATTTTTTAAGCTTAGTTACTTCACTGAGTACAAATTCCTTTATTTTCTTGTCCTTAGGAGCTGTCAGTTTCTAATTGGGAAATTGTCAGAAGAAAATTTTATATAATAAATCATCTACTTTTTAAACACAGGATAACTTGTATAACAAACAAGCAAAAGCTTTTCTAAAAAATAAATGGTCTTTACTCCACTGTCTCACGATTTTTAGGTTTTTAGAGAAGAAAGATATAATACATCATGTTAAAGTATTCTGAACATTTTTTTACTTTTTAGGCATATTCTTTAGTGGATCGTGAGGTTGGTTACTGTCAAGGAAGTGCTTTTATAGTTGGATTGTTGCTTATGCAGGTAAGTTAGTACAAGTATTAAGTGTCTGATTAAGTTCTTTATTGAAGTTGGAGAATTTAAAAATCATCCTTGTTTTTATTAAGCATTAGATACTGGAAATTTTTCCCTAGGCATAATTTAAATAGGGATATTTAGTTTGCAGTTTAAAATATTAAATGTGTTGAAAATAACATATGCAATAATATCCTGCCACTAAACAAAATTTCAACTTCATGGTATCTACATTTGGACCATAATATTCCACTAAAGCCTGTATCTACTTTTAAATCTTAACTTACATGTCAGTATTTAATAAAGACTCACCTTTTCCGAACCAAGGAGGACATGATTGAAGTGTTGATATGAAAATCTTATTAATATCATACATCTTTGCAAATTTACACAGAAATTTTGGTTGTCATAGAGTTGAGGGCTTGTTACGCCTACCTTGTTATAGGCTCTAAAATAGAGGTACTCAGTTATTCTTACTGCCCCAGAGATATAACCTGTATTTCCATTACCAGCGAATAATTTTGGAGTGGGTTTGGGTAGGATGTTTTCAGAAGTCAGGGACAGGATCATCATTTATATCTTTGAGGGGAAATGGTAAATAGTGTTTTCTCTTCACCTTTGTTGAAATTTTTTTTTCAAGTCCATCATACTCTATATTATTCTCAGACTAAAATGTAATCTGAAGAGAAACCTTGGAGATAGCTTGATTTGAGTCATATATACCGGTTTTTGCATCTTAGTACTACACTGAATTCTGTGAATGTCAGCTAGATTATTTAGTCTCTCTCTGAGCCTGAATTTTATCTACTGTCAGATTCATTGTGAGGTCATATGAGATAATAAATGTAAAAACCTAGCATGGTGTTTTCCACATAGTAGACATGCAATAAAAGTTCGGTGTCTTGCCCAAGATCACTTTTCTTGGTAGATAAAAGCAGAGTAGGAATCTGAGACTGTTTCCCCATTCTTTGCTTCAGTTTCCTGAGAGTTCTGCCTGAGTTTTAAAGCTCTATAACTGACACTACTTTTCTGAGTGGCAAAAACCTGATGTCAGAGACATTGGTTTATAATAAAAGTGACAGATTTTTATTTTGTTTTATAACATAAGAACTACTACCAATTGTTGTAGGATAATTGTCCATTTCTAGGTGACATTGGCTTGTAAATAATAAAAACAAAACTAGTTTTGTTAATGTCGAGGTGTAACGGTTTTGTACGATTGTGATTTTTCCTAATTTGTAATTGATTAGTATTGGTAGGATTTTTACTGTTGAACTCAAGCATTCCTATTATCAATCCAGTAATTTTTTTTCATAATTCTATGCCTTTTACTTTCATATTAGCTCCAAAATAACCTTTCAGTAGTCATTTCTATTGAGCATTTAAAGAGCAGCTTTTCCTTACTTGAGTTAGGAATCTCCTAACAGCGGACCTAGCTCTGTAGGAATCCTAAGGGGCCATCACATTTTCCTTCAGGATACTGTAGTCTGGTAGTGGTACTTTTATTTAGTGATTAATTTACTTAGCTAGTATTGTCAATGGCAGCTAATACATTACCATAATAATATTTTTCTAGCCTAGGGCCATAAGCTAGAAAGCCCCCTCTCTTTGTTTCTAAAGCTTATTCTGATACACCCGTTGCTCTTTTGCCTCCCACATACTAGCTTGGCAACGCAACTCAGAGTCTGAGAAAAAAATTTTGCAAAGTTAGCTTAATTAGTACGTGTTGTTTTAAAATAGCTAAAAGTGCTGGATATATGTTTTGTGTGTATCTTAATACTCATATAAAATTAGGTAGATTTTGTCACCGTTAGACCTTTGCAAAAGGCATGGATTCTCTTTAAGTTAGTGTCATAGAGAAAGTATGTAGCAGTGCGATTGTTCTTCATATTTATATTTCACTTGGTGTCACACTTTTTCATTTTGTGACCATTGTTTCAGTCTTTTTGAGAAGGGCCCACTGATTTTTTTCTTTTGGGTCTTTTATTCAATTATTTCAACTCACTTTTTAAAAAATATTGTCAGTTCCCATATCAATGCTATTGCAGAGGAAGAAGGCAATGAAACTTTTTTTGATATGTTCAGAAGAGAAGAAATTCTTACAAGACAAAAAAATGTATTCATTCCCACTGTGGCTAGAATGAGGGGTGGTAGGGGTGGAATGCAAAGGGGAAGGTAGTGGTAGGAGAAGAGGTTAGAGAAGTAGTAAGGGGTCATGTAATGTAGGATCTTGTAAGGATTTTGGCTTTTACTGAGGATATGAGAAGCCACTAGAGTGTTTTGAGCTGTAGAGTGAAATGGTCTAATTCATGCTTTGAAAGGATCACTCTGGCAGTTCCATGCTGTACAGGGAATAGACAGGAAGAAAGCACAGGGAGGTGGCAGAGTGACCCATGAATGATGTAGGAAAAACATTGAGTTCAAAGCCGATGGCCAGGAAAAAATTCTTGAGATGACTTTGGTGGAAAAGGTGGTTTTTAATAAAACACAGAAACAGAACCCATGGGCAGAAAGAGTTGTACTGCGGTCATGAGGAGTGGCCCATTATATACTTTCAAGTTGGGAGGGGTTAGGGATAGCGTAGTCTCTAAGGAGTTTTGGGAACAAGGTTTCCAGAACCTTGAGGGGGCTAGCTATTGTTGGGTAAAGGTCATTTATTCCTGTCTAGTAAAAGCTTAGTCATGAGACCCTTCAGATGTATATCAGTGGGTCGTATGTTTGGGGGATGATTGCCAACATGTATCTTGGGGAGTAGAGATAAAGGAAATTTCCAAAGGAATTTTTATGTTCAAGTAGACTTACAGGTTCCTGGGGTTGGGCTAAGATTGCCTTTTGTCCTTAGCAAAATATTAACATCGAGGCAGCTGAGTTCCTGGAGGAATATCATTCTGCCTGTGTCACGGTCTTGTCAGTGGAGCAGAATGGAGAGACTTTTCTTCTGCTTTTGTTTCCCACATCAATGAAGAGCCTTGTGGAGTTGTCCAGACAATGGGCTGCTCTTTTGATGGTGGTTTGGACTAGCTGTGAATGGTTGGAGGTGGTTGATTCTTGAAATAATTTGAATTTAGAGCCAACAGGAGTTATTGAAAGATTAGATGTGGAGTAAAAGAGGAAGGAGATTGTGATGATGCATATGGATTTTGAGTGGAAGTTTGGGCAAGGAATGGCAGGGTAGGAAATTACAAGTGGTTTGAGATGTCTTTTGGACATGCAAGTGGAAATGTAAGTAGGGCATTTGAAAATATGAGACGAGAACTAAAGGTTCAGGCCAATAGAAGAGAGAGTCTAGGGGTTATAAAATGGGTACAGATGCAGATAGGATGGTATTTGTGGTGGTGTGAGAATGGGAAAATTCTGTTCTAATTGCTTCTAATTTTTAAAAAATTGAAATACCAAATAAGATCATTAGCTTAGAGTTGAGTGGGAAGGAGGTAATGGAAGGTTGAGGACAGAGAAGTTTGAAATGGTGGCCTAGGAGAATGAGAGTGATTGAATTAGGGAAATAAAATATACCAGAAGCATTAAATACCTACTGACATTAGTGGTCCTGAATTCAAAGTGAGACCAGCCAGCATGGTTAAGTGTTTTGTTTTTACCCAGCCACTTTCTGCTATCTAGATGTAGTTGTAGAGTTGGATTTATCCAAGGGTGGAGTTTTTGAGTTGGAATTATTACTGAGAGAGAGAGGCAAGAGTAATTGTAGATATAAGTGAATGAATAAATGTAACAGGGTAGGTAGCAGAGAGCATAGGAACAGAAAAAAGGTAGTGTGCTATAAATGACTGATATGCTTGCAAAGTCATATAGCTGTAAATACTCTGTGTGTATTAATCTTCATTGCAACCCTATGAAATAAGTGCTGTTATTTTACCCATTTGATATATGTTGAAACTGAGCAATAGAGAGTAACCTCTATTTGCTGAAGGTCACAGAAACAGAACCCATGGGCAGAAAGAGTTGCACTGGGGTCATGAGGAGTGGCCCCTTATATACTTTCAAGTTGGGAGGGGTTAGGGATAGTGTAGTCTCTCCCACTCTATTAAGTGGTATTTGAATCTTAAGTGGTGTGGCTCTAGAGCCTGAGTGAGGATCATTGGAGGAAAGGAAGGCAAAGATCTGCTAGGCCAGGGAATTAGTCCTCATGAAAACAAGTAGGGTTTGGGTCAGTGACCTAGAGGTTTGTAGATACTACAAAAAAGAAGAGTCATAAGTAACACCTACAGGTATTGTTTCAGAGAGAAGGGGGAGTTAATGCAAGGACAACGAGTCAGTAAGGTCCAGGGAAGGGCATATACCTCTCTAATCCTTGGCTTCTTCCAGTGCTATGGGAGAGAAAACAGCCACCTTAGCGGAGACAAGTTTCAGTTAGAGGAAAATGGTGAAAGAACATCTGGTAGAGAGATTGAGGATGTAGGTAGGATATTTTGTTGATGGCAGGTTATGAGTTCCAGAAAGTGCTGTGGAAAGGGTTTAGGGAAGGCTGGATATAGGGTTAGATTAAGGAGCAGTAGAACCACATGGGATGAGAGTTCTGGATTGTTGGACTTCTTGCAGTGGGGCTGTAGGGCTTGAAGGGATTGATAGGAATAGTCTCCAAGGCAGAACTGTGGCTGTGTGTGTGGGGAGGAAGGAAGTACAGGTTTTACCAACGGTAACACTTGACTTCTATCCATGGCTGTGTCAAGGCCAGGAAAAATGTTATTAGAAGCAGTCTTTAGTAAGAAGAATACCTAGAGAACCTTTGAGTTTCCTCTTTTAAAACACATTGTTATAATGTGAGTGAATGAGCATTAGAAAATTAGAAAATATTCTGAATATCTGTGTAGCTCTTACATTCATTATCTTACTTGATAGTTTTTCTTGTGAGTTACACATAAAATGTGAAATTGGTACTTTTAAACCTTGCTTACAGATTCTTTGAAAATTTATTTTACAAGTTTGTGTGTGTGTGTGTTTAACACTTATACCGTATCCTATCATTTCTGCTCAGAACTGTTGAAAGTTTTCCCATCACACATAAGATAAAAGTCCACATCCTTACAGTGGCTTCTAAAACTCTATATAATTTGGTTCCCTGTATTTCTCCTTCATAACCTAACTGCACTTGTAGAATTCCTCCTAATTAGTAGTATCCTATTTGCTGTTCCTTTAGCATGCCAATTGTGATTCTACTTCAAGGCCTTGTTTATTCATTCTCCCAGGATTGTTCTTTCCTCAGTTGCTCCCTTATTTCTTCAGTATTCTGTTCAAATGCTCCCCTATCAAGGGACTTTCCCTAATCTGCCTACATAAAATAGCAGTGTATCTTCCAGCATTTCCTGTACCCTACTCTGTTTTCTTTCTGTAGCACTCAAAACCATCTGGCATACATACTAATTGATTTATTACATTTATTGTCTGTCTCCCCTCAGTAGGATGTTCAAGTTCCATGAGGGTAGAGTGTTTATTTTGTTCACTGGTATATACCCAGAAAAACAGAAGTATCTGGCTCTAAATGAATATTGGTTGATTGAATTCATGAATTAGGCAAGTGAGGCAGTTAGTCTCAGAGGTTATAAGATTTAACTTCTCATTCTGAGAATGGGAGATTGGAACCTTTTGATTCCTACTTAACATTGTATCACATGGCCACTCAAATCAGTGTTTATAGATGAATGGGTACTTAGTTTAAATAGAATTTAGCTTATTTGTGTATGACAGAACATTAACCTATGTTGCTTTTTTCCCCTCCTAATGTAGATGCCAGAAGAAGAAGCTTTCTGTGTATTTGTTAAATTAATGCAAGATTATAGACTTCGTGAACTTTTTAAACCAAGTATGGCAGAATTGGGCCTTTGTATGTACCAGTTTGAATGCATGATACAGGTAAAATTGTAGTTTGTTTTTTTTTTAAGATTTTATTTATTTGACAGAGAGAGACACAGAGAGAGAGAGAACACAAGCAGGGGCAGAGGGAGAGGGAGAAGCAATCCCGCGGAGCAGGGAGCCCGGCGAGGGGCTCAATCCCAGGACCCTGGGATCATGACCTGAGCCGAAGGCAGATGCTTAACGACTGAGCCACCCAGGCACCCCTAAAATTATAGTGTTAACAAAAAGGCATATTGCCTTTATATTTGTGTCATCTTGGTTTGAGTGACAACTAAGCAAATTTAATGTTAAAAGCATTATAGCAATTGAAAAATCAGTGTTTTAAGCATATGATCATTTGTTCATTGGTTAACACAGTTTAGACCTACTTCCCAGTTAGATACTGTTTACAGGTAGATCACAGTCTGGAACTTGACTGCAGTTTTCATATTCAGACTTTAAGCATTTGTGCCAAGTCTGTCACAACCACATTGCCTAAATGCATGAGTTTCCTTTTTATGCCCTATTGTATTCCGTTGTTAAATAGACTATGCTCTCACAGGAGCTTATGACATTATGACACTGACATCAGTTCATTTCCTTTGAGACTTGGCTGTTCTGGTTCTTTCAGTCCTTTCTCCTGCCTTTCCCTTTTTATCTCACTCTTTTGCTAGCCTAATCTTTTCTTAAAATAAGGCTTTTATGTTGCTAGGCCAAGAGTCTAGTGACTGTGTGAGGGTATATAGAAGAGGAGAGGAATCAAAATCAAGTGAAAAATATATTTTGGGGGCACCTGGGTGGCTCAGTTGGTTGAGTGACTGCCTTCGGCTCAGGTCATGATCCTGGAGTCCCTGGATCGAGTCCCGCATCGGGCTCCCTGCTCTGCGGGGAGTCTGCTTCTCCCTCTGACCCTCCCCCCTCTCATGTGCTCTCTCTCATTCTCTCTCTCTCAAATAAATAAATAAAATCTTTAAAAAAAAAAAAAAAAGAAAAATATATTTTGGAATATTTTACCTTTCTGGAGTTAATTTACATATATATAATAGATAAATATATATTATTAACTAATATATTATATACTAAAAATATATATAGTAAGCTATATATATATATATATATTTAAGATTATATTTATTTGACAGAAAGAGAGAGAGCACAGATAGGCAGAGTGGCAGGCAGAGGGAGAGGGAGAAGTAGGCTCTCCGCAGAGCAGAGAGCCTGACGAAGGGCTCGATCCCAGGACCCTGGGATCATGACCTGAGCCGAAGATAGCTTCTTAACTGACTGAGCCACCCAGGTGCCCCTATAGTAAACTATATATATATATAAATTAGTTTACTGTATTGTCTGGTAATATAATGGTGTATTTTCATTTACTTAAATTTTAATTAGATAAGCAGAACTTAAGAATATAGGTTAATGATTCACCTGACATGAGAACCACTTTTACAAGTCTCCTTTTCCCTGGCAGCCTTACCTACAAGAATTTTAAAATGCTTTCTTTTGTATGTGTGGTGGGGACAAAAAAGGATATGCAAAATGTTGGCACATTTTAAAGAAGACAAAGTAGGTCTTGAGATGATTCTTAGTTAAATTTTTCTTTCTGAAATAGTAGGCTTTTTTAAAAAAGATTTTATTTATTTATTTGAGAGAGAGAGCATGAGTGTGCATGAGGGGGTGGGGTAAAGGGAGAGGGAGAAGTGGACTCCCTGCTGAGCAGGGAGCTTAATGTGGGACTGGGAGATCACACTGACTTGAGCCACACAGGGGCCCGCGTAGGCTTGTTTTTAACCAACCTTAATCTCTCGTGGTTTATTTTCAGTTAGTGTGTCATTTATGTTTTGAATTACTAGAATTGAGGAAGCATCTGTATTTTAGGTGAGAAGGTAGGAAGGTAATCAATGGTAGATAGCACATGAATGTGTTTCAGTATAGCATTTCTTTCCTTTAAAAAAATTTTTTTGGAATTATTATAGTTTATAGAAAAGTATTGAGAATATCAGACACCCATGTTCCTACCAACATGATTAAACAAATATTAAAGTTTTATTTACTTGTTTTCTTATTTTTATTGATAAATATTACAGATACAGCCTAAGTTCTAACTCCACATCCTTTTCCCCTTCTTCCCTTCCCTGATAGTAACCATCATCCTGAATGTATCAATTTCTACATCTTAACTTTTTTTTTTTTTTAAAGATTTTATTTATTTATTTGACAGAGAGAGAGAGACAGTGAGAGAGGGAACACAAGCAGGCAGAGTGGGAGAGGGAGAAGCAGGCTTCCCGCGGAGCAGGGAGCGCGACGCGGGGCTCCATCCCAGGACCCTGGGATCATGACCCAAGCCAAAGGCAGACGCTTAATGACTGAGCCACCGAGGTGCCCCACATCTTAACTTTTCTAAGTGAGGCCTGATCTTTGTGTTTGATATAGACTTATCTCGTATACACACAGTAATCTGGTTTGAAATGCTCAATTTTACTGTGTTTTAATTAATTCTTTTCTTCTCTTTAGGAGCATCTTCCAGAGCTCTTTGTGCATTTTCAGTCTCAGAGTTTTCATACCTCAATGTATGCATCATCCTGGTTTCTGACTATCTTTCTTACGACTTTTCCATTACCAATTGCAACAAGGATATTTGATATCTTTATGTCCGAGGTAAGCTAATGGGCAGGCTGAGCAAAGGAATCATTGGGTTAATCATTAGTGCAAAGCAGTGAGGAGCCATGTGTTCCATACTAAGCTACTTACTTTGATATTCTCCTTTAAACCTGTAATAACCCTATAAGTACTGTTAGTACATTTAATAGATGATAGATGAGGAAGCTGAGACTTACTGGAAGGTTAAGTAGCTTGTCTGTGGACACACAGCACGTAAGTAGTGTAGTAACCATCGTTCAAATACAGGCAGTCGAAATCTGGAGCCCACACTCTTAAACAAACCTCTGTATCACCTCCTGATTGATTTAGTGAGAATTAGTGAGAAGTGAAATTTGCCTTACAGTTAATATTATTGCTCTGCATCTGTTACCCAAAGAGCAAGAAGTAATGAATATATATTTTTTCTGTTCTGTGAATATATTGCAGGTTTAATTGTCATTGTCATGTTGTAGTCATCTTTTGTCTTTTTTTCTATATTTTGGATGAGAAGGTAGGCAGGTTAGGTGACAAATTGTAGGTAGCACTTGAAAGTGTTATTAATCAGTATTAATAAAGGCTGGGTGGCTCAGCTGGGAGAGCATGTGATTCTTGATCTCAGGGTCATAGAGCTTACTTATGAATGAATGAATGAATGAATGAATAAATAAAAGAATAGAATATCTTAATCAAACCCAGTGTTAATTGTTGTTAATTACATCTTGGGAAAATTAGCTTATATTACCTAGTTAAATTAGTTTAGTTTGGAGCCAGGAAACTGTGATTTGTGTGCTGACCCTACTGGTTCAGGTACTAAAGCTGTCCTTCCACTTATTTTTGTAAATAGTTTTCTTGGAACATAGCCATGCCCATTTGTTGTGTTATCTCCGTCTGCTTTTAGTCTTAGTGGCAGAGTTGAATTGTGACAGTAACCACATAGCCTACAAAGCCTAAAATATTTGCTATCTGACTTTTTACAAAAAAAGTTTGCCAGTTCTAGTAAGACAAATATTTACCTTAGTATTCTTTTGAATGATTAGTTTTTGTCAATGGAAGAGTAAGACAAGTTTGGCTTTATAAAAATGTGTTTCCACAGGGTTTAGAAATAGTGTTTCGAGTAGGATTAGCACTTCTTCAAATGAATCAGGCAGAACTGATGCAACTTGACATGGAAGGGATGTTACAGGTAGGTCAGTTCATGATTTCTTGAGTGTCTTTAGATTTTACTCTTAATTAGTCAGTAATAAGCAGCACTAAGTAGTTCTTACACTTTGCTTGTGTTTTATTAGCACTTTCAGAAGGTCATTCCACATCAGTTTGATGGTGGTCCAGACAAATTAATCCAGGCAGCTTACCAAGTCAAATATAACTCAAAAAAAATGAAAAAGTAAGTATTTTATATTTTGGTTTTTAGTCATGGGTGTTTGTTGAAGCATATAGGAGATTAAATAGAAGTGTCAAAACAGTCCAATGATAAGTGCAGTTTTCTTCCTCAGTTTATAGAACTGTAGCATTTTATTTGGTGGTACTGGTTTCAATATAACATTAATGTTGGAATTTCATACATCTCTTAGTAGTGGTGCTTATGACCATTATATATTACCTGTGAAACTCCCCTTTCCCATTTCACATTGACTGGAATTAGGAACCTGTGCTGTTATTTTGAAAACCACTTCTGTGGTGTGATCCAACTTCACTGACATTCTTTTCTGCTCAACTCCAGACTGTAACTTAAGTTCAGGATTTGTCTAACCAACAAGGTACACATGAGGTATAGATTGAGAATTTAAGTTGTTTTTTTTTTAAAGATTTTATTTTTATTTTGATAGAGACACAGCAAGAGAGGGAACACAAGCAGGGGGAGTGGGGTAGGGAGAAACAGGCTTTTGCTGAGCTGGGAACCCGATGTGGGACTCGATCCCAGGACCCCGGGACCATGCTGAGCCAAAGGCAGATGCTTAACGACTGAGCCACCCAAGCGCCCTAAGTTTTTTTTTTTTTTTTATTGTGTATTATTTTCTAATGAAACTTTTCTTGTTATATATTTAATGGAAGTCCAAGGTAAGCAGTCTTGGCTCCCAAAGATTTTTTGAAATATGGTAAAGGTATTAAGAATGACAGCTCTTGTTCTTCCAGCTTCTGGTATTTAAATAAATCTTAGCCAGAGGTCATAATTACCATTCCTGACACTATTTTCTGTGGTACAAGATACTTTAAAATAATAGCAATACTATATGCTAACAGTTCTCAATATCTTCACTGCTGTAACATAAAATTCCATTCACATGTATGACATACTCCCATGGATGTTCCTACCCAGGAAATATATTAGAATATGAGTGAGAATTATGTTATTAAAATTAGCGCTAGGGGCACCTGGGTGGCTCAGTCTGAGGTTAAGTGTCTGCCTTCGGCTCAGGTCATGATCTTGGGTCCTGGTATCGAGCCCCCCATCGGGCTCCCTGCTCAGTGGGTAGTTTGCTTTTCCGTCTCCCTCTGACCCTCCTCCCTGCTTGTGCTTGCTCTCTCTCTCTCAAATAAATAAATAAAATCTTATAAATAAATAAAATCAGATCTAATTCACAGAAACAAGCCAATTTATGAGCTTTCACTATTATTATTAATAAATTACTTGTGAAATTACACCATGATGTTGAGACATTATTGACCAAAAAGCAATTCTGTTCTATAATTGATAAAACCTTTAGGAGCCATGTGAACTTCCAGCTCTTGGTAAAACCACATTTAAATCACACTAGCCAGGGCGCCTGGGTGGCTCAGTTGGTTAAGCGACTGCCTTCGGCTCAGGTCATGATCCTGGAGTCCCTGGATCGAGTCCCGCATCGGGCTCCCTGCTCGGCAGGGAGCCTGCTTCTGCCTCTGACCCTCCCCCCTCTCATGTGCTCTCTCTCTCTCATTCTCTCTGTCTCAAATAAATAAATTAAAAAAAATCTTAAAAAAAAAAATAAATAAATCACACTAGCCAAAAAGAGAATTTATTTTACTTTAATTACAGAGAACAACATAACTGATTTTCCTTTTAGATTTTATTTATCACCATTATAATCCCATTTCTGAAATTCTGGTTATGCTATTTACTTATCAAACTTACGACCCTCTAGTTCTTTCACTCTCTTACTCATACAATATCTCTGTTCCACTTAAGATCTCTACTCTGATGTTAAATAGCCTTCCTCTGATCCAAATAAGCATACTTCATCTGATGCTTTGTACCCTGTGTTCATGTAGCCAAGTGTCAGAGAACATTGCATAAACAAATTGCTGGCAGTAAGTTGTATCTGCATTGCCACTTCATGTGTATTTTTATTGACCTTGATTAATTATCCCATTCCCCATGGTGATTATTTCAAACTTTGCCATTTTTCCCAGATTCTGTGCCCATTTTGCCCTGACTAACTCTTTGGCAGGCTATTTTGCTTGTTAATTCATCAGCCATCATTTTTCAAGCTCTCTGAACTTTTTCTCCTATAATTTCCAGCTTATAGAGTTAGCCATATTTCTTTTCTTCCCTTTTCAGAATATAGTATTTCTTTGCCTTCACAGTGCTAATTCAGGATGTTATTTCCATCTCTTCCAGGTCCTTGCTCCACTAGTTTTTTCTACTTTTATCTTCATCCCTTCCTTCTGTTTCATTTTCTTCAATGTACAAAGGTATTTTTGAGTTCTGACTTAAAAACAACAAAACAAAACCTACCTCAACATAGCATTTCATTCTCCTTTTATGAAACTTAATTGTGAAGGAAAGAATAGTTTACTCATTAGCTCCAGATCATATTTCATCTGCCATTTTTTTTTTCATTTGGGACATTTTTCAAATATACAGAGTATAGAATTCATGACATTTCACTCCTTCAGTATTCAGTATGTAAAGCAGGATGAAGGACATAGAGTGATGGGGTGCTATTTTAGGTAGAACACTCAAGGATAGAGCACATAGACTGATAAGGTACCATTTGAGTAGACACCTGAGAGAAATGAGAGAGCAAACCATGTGATAGTATTCCATGCTGAGAGAACAGTAAATGTAATGACTAAGGCCAGAATGTGAGCGATACATTTTGTTTTTTCTTAATTTTGAAAAATTTTTCTTTTTTTTTTTTTGTGATCAATATGTTTAAAGAATTGCAAAAAGCCAGTGTGACTGTAGCAGAGGTAAATCGGAGTGTGTTGGCCAATGAAATCCAAAACATAGTAGGGAGCAAGGGGTATTTAAAGCTGGGCTGTTTTATAAGGTAGTTACTACCTACATGTGGCTATTTAAATTTTAAAAACTAAAGATTAATTCATCAGTTATATTAGCCACATTTCAAGTGCTCATTGTCACTTAGATTTGGCTAGTGGCTACCATATTAGACAGCACAGATCTAAAACATTTTCACTGTTGTAAAGATCTGTTGGACATGTTGGCCTCCTCAGGGACCAGACTTATATTTTTAAGTCTAAGGGAAACCATTAGAGAATTTTGACAAAAGTGACATCACCTTATTTCAAAATTTCACTTTTTGCTGTCTAGAAGAGTAGGTAGCAGTTGGCCAAGTGAAGAGAAGGCAGGCATTTAAGGTAGTATGTACAAAGGCTCAGAGGTTCCTTTAAGACAAGAAATTTGTAAGCAGTTATTCTTAGGTTGTTTTGTTGTTTTTTTTTTTTTTTTTTTAAGATTTTATTTATGGGGCGCCTGGGTGGCTCAGTCGTTAAGCATCTGCCTTCAGCTCAGGTCATGATCCCAGGGTCCTGGGATTGAGCCCTGCATCGGGCTCCCTGCTCGGCGGGAAGCCTGCTTCTCCCTCTCCCACTCCCCCTGCTTGTGTTCCCTCTCTCGCTGTCTCTCTCTCTGTCAAATAATTAAATAAAATCTTAAATAAATAAATAAACAAAGATTTTATTTTATTTTTTATTTTTTAAAGATTTTATTTATTCATTTGAGACACAGGGATACAGAGAGAGAGAGCATGAGCAGGGAGAGAGGCAGAGGGAGAGGGAGAAGCAGGCTCCCCGATGAGCAGGGAGCCCGATGCGGGGCTCGATCCCAGGATGCTGGGATCATGACCTGAACCAAAGGCAGACGCTTAACCATCTGAGCCATCCAGGCGCCCCAAGATTTTATTTATTTTTTGACAGACAGCGAGAGAGGGAACACAAGCAGGGGGAGTGGGAGAGGGAAAAGCAGACCTCCTGCTGAGCAGGGAGCCCGATGCGGGGCTCGATCCCAGGACTCTGGGATCATGAGCTGAGCTGAAGGCAGACGCTTAACGACTGAGCCACCCAGGTGCCCCTGTTGTTGTAATTTTTATTTTGGTGTACTTTTAAACTTTTAAAAAAGTTATAAATAATATGTGTGTGTGTACGTAAAACCCATACCCATTTTTAGGGGATCCATTTGAGAGTAAGTTAAGATACTGTGCCCTTTTTTCTTAAATACTTGAATGAATGTGTACTTCCTAAGAACAAGGACTTTTATTTTTTTAGCAGAACCCAATAGTTAATCAAAATCAGGAAATTATCATAGATACAGTACTCTTACCAAATTCCCAAAGCATGTTCAAGTTTTATCACTTGTCTCAGTTAATACTCTTTGTAAGTCCCCCCTTTCAGACCCCTGCCTAATCCTCTCTCCTGTCCACTCCCTACCCCTCACCTCCTGGGTTTTGGATGCACTTTAAGTACTCCAGGATCATGTATTGCATTAATTGTGTCAGATCCTTTAATCTGAAACACTCCCTCCACTCTTCTTGTATGTCTTGACCTTGATACATTTGAAGAGTACAAGCTAGTTATTTTTTGGAAAATCCCACAGTTTGGGTTTTTCTTGCATTTCCTCATGAGTAGATTCACGTTGTGCATTTTTGGCAGGTATACCAATGATGTGTCTTCTCAATTAACCATGCAGTGGGTGCATGATAATGGTTTACCTCAGAATTGATGATGGTATCTCTAATCATTGGGTTAAGGTGATGTCTGCCAAGTTTAACTACTATAAAGTTATTATTTTGTCTTCTATTATTATTTGTTTCCAGATGCTTTGAGATTATATACTATCCTGTTCCTTACCACACCTTCTTTCACCAGATTTACATCCACTTATGATTTTCTCACTCTCCCATTCCTTCTGTATTAATTGGCATTCTACTGTAAGGAAGAGCTTTTCCTCTTCTCTAATATATTTATTCATTTATTTATATAAGTGTGAATTTGTGGGCTCTTTTTTTATTTGGTGAATTATAATTCATTATTCTCCAGTTATCCTTGCTTTGTCCAGTAGGAGTCCTTTCAAGCTGGCTGTTGCTTCCTTTTGACATGTCCCCATGGTTCTTTGAGAATTTCCTTATTTTAAGACAACAAAAAGCTCTAGGCTCATCTTGTCTCTTACCCACTCCTGCACAGGAGCAAGTCATTTCTCCAAAGAGCCTTGATTTCTTTTAGTAAGCTTTTAAAATGTTGCCTGAAGGTAATGGATAGACACTGAAGCAGTTGGCCTCTGGGAGTGGCATGATCCAAATCAACATTCTAAAAACTTCATCCTGGTAATAGTGTGCGGAAGAGATTGAATTATGAAACTGGCGTAGAGAGAACAATTATAAGGTTCCTTTAGTAATTAAGGCAAGATATAATGAAGGCCCAAAAATGCTGCCAATAAAAGAATGATGTAGCTCTGTAGTTACTTTGAAGTCGCTTTGTAGAAACCTTATAAGCACACCTTGGCCAGCTGATCAAGGTCAATATCAATAGTGATATCCTGGTGATAATTTGTACCCTTGATATGATGTGATGAAAATGGGACTGACTTCTGTGGTCTTCTTCCTCCAAACCCATAACCTCAATACAATCATGAACAAACATAAGAGAAATCCCAATTGAGGAATATTCTTCAAAATACCTGACCAGTACTTCTCAAACAAAGTCATCAAAAACATGGAAGGTCTTAGAAATTGTCACAGCCAAGAGGAGCCTAAAAAGACATGGCAACTTAATGTAATGTGATTCCCTGGATGGGATCCTAGAATAGGAGAAGGACATTAGGCAAAAATTTAGAAATCTGAATGTAGTATGGACTTTAGTTAACAGTGTATCAATATTAGTTCATTAATTGTTACAAATGTTCTATACTAATGTAAAATGTAAAACAGGAGAAACTGGGGACAAGGTATATGGGAACTCTGTGCTCTTCTCACTTATTTTGTAGATCTAAAACTCTTCTCAAAAATAAAGTTTATTAAAAAACCACTATCAGTGCAGTTGGAGAGGCAATAATATATTTTAGAGCATTGTTAAGAAGGTTGAATTGAACGTGCTTGGTGACTGAATTGGGAAGCAAGGATTAAATGAGGATTTCTAGTGTTTTGTTTTAGGTGCATGAGTGAGTAATGATAACATTTATCACCTAACACATAACAAAATATTCACTTCAAAGTAGGCACTTGTGAAGACTGTAAACTTCAACAGTGCAGCCATTGTTCAAAACATTTTTTACCTCTTTGGAGTCTTTTATAAATTCTTTTGGATATCCTATTCTTTTAGATATACTAAAGTAAGAGACATGGTAGTATACAGTCAAGGTTGTGACCTTAGGCAAGTTTCTCAGTCTTTCGAAGCCTCCAAATGGACATAACAAGCTGCATTAAAAAGGTTTGTGGGAGGATTGTGGGAAGATGGAGTAGAAGGCACCAGGAATCTGTCTCCAACCTAGAAAACAATTGCTGTGGCAATATCTGATGTGACTCTTTTGGAACTCTGGGGCTTATTGAAGCCTTGTAACTTCTAGGAGAAGGCTGCGATGGTGAATTGTGGTTAATTTGGTCAGTTTCAACTCTTAGCACATTAGCACCCCTTAGCACCATCCTGTACCCTTCAGCCACATGGTAAGCAGCTGTGCTTGTATTTCTGGAGCAACTTTCATGCAGCTTGTGGGAACCAGGGTGGGCAAAAATGACCTTGTCTTCTATATATCAGAGATCTGTGTGCTCTGATCAGTGCTTGCTGTGCTGTTTCTGATCACAGGTGCAAGAAAGTGAGCAGCCATTGATGTTGCACCACTTTCCATTGTTGCAAGTCCCCTCCTCCTCCAGCTGAAATAACTACCAAGAGACTTAAAGGGCGTCATCCTTCTCTTCCTTTTATTCTTCTTTTCTCCCCACCTTTGGGAGCCAGACAGGAAAGACTAGGACATTCAAAAACAACTGCATATTTGGGGGAAATTAGAAAGTGACTGTGTGTGCCCAGGGAAAGGCTCAGAAAAGTCCTGAGACAGCTTACAGCTCAGGTTGATCTTCAGCACAAAGATAGCCTGTAACAATCAAAAAGACAAAATCAATAACAAAAAACAGCAAGCTCTGGGAAGAGGGGAGACTGATTTCCTGAGTTACCACATTACTAGATTCAAATGTCTAGTTTTTAACAAAAATCACAAGGTATATGAAGAAAAGGAAAGTATGGCCCAAAGGAAAAGAATATTGACCCTTGAACAACATGGATTTGAACTGTGCTCATCCATTTATATGCAGATTGTTTTCAATAAATGCAGTACAGTACTGTAAATGTATTTTCTCTTATAATTTTCTTAATAACATTTTCTTTTCTCTAGCTACTTTCATCATAAGATTATAGTATATAATATATACAGAATATATGTTGACTATGCTATTGGTAAGGGTTCCAGTCAACAGTAGTGAAGTTTTTGGAGAGCCAGAAATTATACACAGATTTTCAACTGTCCAGGGGTGTCAGCACTTCTGATTCTCATGTTGTTCAAGGGTCAGCTGTAAATAGAAACTATTATCTGAAAGAGACTTGATGGTAGATAAAATAGGCAGAGACTTTAAAAGAAGCTCAAAGAACTAAAGTAAGAAGTGGGGAAGATTGAGAAAAAGATGAACAAAATGGAAATATTAGTAAAGAGATAGAAAACCTAAAAGGAAACAAAAAAAATTTCTGGATCTGAGAAGTCCAGTAACTGAAATGAAAGACTCATAGAGTGATTAAAAAGCAGATTTCAGGGGCGCCTGGGTGGCTCAGTTGGTTAAGCGACTGCCTTCGGCTCAGGTCATGATCCTGGAGTCCCTGGATCGAGTCCCACATCAGGCTCCCTGCTCGGCAGGGAGCCTGCTTCTCCCTCTGACCCTCCCCCCTCTCATGTGCTCTCTCTCTCTCTCATTCTGTCTCAAATAAATAAATAAAATCTTTAAAAAAAAAAAAAAAGCAGATTTCAGCAGGCAGAAGAATAAGTGAACTTGAAGATAGAATATTGGAAATTACTGAATTTGAGGAACAAAAAGAATAAAGATCAAAGAAAACTGAACAGAGTCAAAGGGGACCAACATTCACATTGCGAGAGTCCCAGAAGAAGAGAGAAAGGGTCAGAGAAAATATTTGAAGATATAATGGCTGAAAACTTCCCAAATTTGTTGAAAGACATGAATATAAACATCCAGGAAGCTCCGTGAACTCCAGGTAATGTGAAGTCAAAGAGATCCACACTGAGATACATTATAATCACACTTGCAAAAGACAGAGAAAATCTTGAAAGCAGCAAAAGAGAAGCCAGTCACCACATAAAAGAGGTTCTTAATAAGACTACAAGACTACAAACAGAGTTCTCATCATAAACTGTTGAGTCCAAAAAACAGTGGGCCAATATATTCAAAGTGCTAAAAGAAAAAAATTGTCAACCAAGAATCCAAATCTGGCAAAACTGTCCCTCAAAAGTGAGGAAAAATGGGGCGCCTGGGTGGCTCAGTCGTTGAGCATCTGCCTTCAGCTCAGGTCATGATCCCGGGGTCCTGGGATCGAGCCCCACATTGGGCTCCCTGCTCCGGGGCGGGAGGCCTGCTTCTCCCTCTCCCTCTGCCCACGCTTGTGTTCCCTCTCTCGCTGTGTCTCTGTCAAATAAGTAAATAAAATCTTAAAAAAAAAAAAAAAAAGTGAGAAAAAAAATAAAGACATTTTCAGACAAAGATTGAGGGAGCTCATTACCACTAGACCTGCGTTGCAAGAAATGCTTGTTCATGTAGGGTGAAAGGAAAGGACACTAGACAATAATTCAAAGTTGTATAAAGAAATAAAGATTCTAATTAAGGTAAACACATGGGCAATTATAAAACCTATTATTGTAACAGTGGGTTGTAACTCCACTTTTTGTTTTCTACATGAATTAAGACTAATACATTAAAGAAAACTGGGGTGTCTGGGTGACTCAGTTGAGTGTCTGACTCTTGATTTTGCCTCAGGTCATGATCTCAGGGTCATGGGACTGAGCCCCATATCGGGTTCTGTGCTTGGGCACGGAATGTACTTGAGATGCTCTCCCTCTCCCCCTCTGTGCCTCCCCCTGCTCGCTCACTTTCTCTCTGTCTCTCCCTCTCAAATAAATAAATGAAATATTAAAAAAAGAACAATTACTGTCTAAAAGCTAGTATTAATGTAATTTTTGTTTGTAACTCCAAATCTTGTTTTCTACATAATTTAAGAGTAGATACTGTATACCTGAAGCTAATATAACACTGTATGTTAACTACACTGGAGTTAAAATTTTAAACATTTTTAAAATATCTTAAAAAGTGATTATGACCAGTGCACATGCATACAAAACTAAATCACAAAGAAATGGAAAATCAGAATAGGTCTATAACTAGTAAAGTGATTAAATCAGTAATCAAAAGTCTCTTGAGAAGAAAATCCCTGAACTTGTTGACTTTACTGCTGAATTCTACTACACATTTAAAGAACTAATATCTTTTTAAACTTTTTCAAAAAATAGGAGGGAATACTTCCTAACTCATTCTGTGAGGCCAGCATTATTACCCTGATAGGAAAACCAGGTAAGGACACACTAGATAAATATCCCTTATAAACATTGATACAAAAGTCCTCAACAAAATACTGGTAAACCAAATTCAGCAGTGTACTAAAAAGACTGTATATATATACCACTACCAAATGGGATTTATTCCTAGAATGCAAGGATAGTTCAACATACAAAAATTGATCAATGTAATATACCACATTAACAGAATGAAGGGAGAAAAACCACAGGATCATCTCAGTTGATACAGAAAATGTATTTGACAAAATTCGGTATCCTTTCATGATTGAAACACTCAACAGAGTAGGAAAAGAAGGCAACTACTTCATAATAAAAGCCATCCATATATGAAAAACCCACAGCAAACATCATACTTGGTGGTAAAAGACTAAAAACTTTTCCTCTAAGATCAGGAACAAGGCAAGAATCGTTGATATTGCCATTTCTATTCAACATAGTACTGGAAGTAGCAAAAGAAATAAAGAGGAAAAGAAATAAAAGTCATCCAAATTGGAAAAGAAAAAATTATCTCGGTTGACAGCATGATCTTATATGTAGAAAAACCCTTCTACAAAAACAGCTAATAAACGAATGCAGCAAAGTAGCAGATTACAAAGTCAACCCACAAAAAATTAATTGCATTGCTATACCTTAACAATGAAAAGGAAATTAAGAAAGCTATTATTCCATTTACAATAGCATCAAAAAGAATAAAATATGTAAGAATTAACTGAGGAAGTGAAAGATGTATACAATGAAAACTGCAGAACATTTCTGAAAGATATTAGAGAAGACATGAATAAAAGCATATTCTATGTTCATTGAGTGGAAGACAATATAATATTGTTAACACATCAGTATTACCCAATGTGATCTACAGAGTTAACTGAAGTCTCTCTTAAAATACCAATGATATTTTTTGCAGAAATAGAAAACTCCATCCTAAACTTCATAAATAAACTCAAAGGACCCAAATAGTTAAAACCGTCTTGAAAAAGAACTATAAAGCTGGAAGACTCATACTTCCTGATTTCCAAACTTACTACAAAGCTATCATAATCAAAACAGGGTACTAGAATAAAAATAGACATCTAGACCAATGGAATAGGATAGCACTCCAAGAAATAAGCCCTCACATACACGGTCAAATGATTTTTGACAAGGGTGCTAAGACCATTCTGTAGGGAAAGGTCTATCTTTTCAACATAGGATGCTGGGAAAACTGTATATCCACCTGCAGAAAAACAAGGTTGGACCCTTATTTAATACCATATGCAAAATATAAGTCAGAATGGATCAAAAATTTAAATGTAAGAACTAAAACTGTAAAACTCTTAGATGAAAACATTGGACAAAAGCTTGGAATTGGATTTGACAGTGACTTTTTGGATTTGATACCAAAGGCTCAAGTAACAAAAGACAAAATAGACAAATTGAACTTCATGAAAATTTAAAAATTTTGCACATCTAAGACACTCTCAAAAGTGGAAGAAGATACTTGCAAAGCATGTATTGGATAAATGATTAATATCCGCAGTGTATTGAGAACCCCTAAAACTCAGCAGCAAAAAACACAACTGGATTCAAAAATTGGCAAAGGACTTGAATAGACATTTCTCCAAAGAAGAAATACAAATGACCAATAAGCACATAAAAAGATGCTCAACATAGTTGTAATATAGATGAACCTGCGGGACTTTATGCTAGGTAAAATAAGCCAGTCACAATGGGACAAATACTTTGTGATTCCATATATATGTCAAAATTATAGAGACAAAATGTAAAATGGTTGTTGCCAGGACCTGCTGAGAGGAATGGGATTTTCTTTTTTTTTTTTTTTTAAGATTTTTATTTATTTATTCATGAGAGACAGGGGGAGAGAGAGAGAGAGGCAGAGGCAGAGGGAGAAGCAGGCTCCCTGCTGAGCAGGGAGCCCGATGCGGGACTTGATCCCAGGACCCTGGGATCATGACCTGAGCGGAAAGCAGACGCTTAACCATCTGAGCCACCCAGGCGCCCGGAATGGGGTTTTCTTATTTAAGGGTATAGAATTTCAGTTTCATAAGATGAAAAGAACAGAACAGTGGACATGATGGTGGTGATGGCTGCAAGTGTATTTAATACCACTGAACTGTATACCAAAAATGGTTAAGATGGTAAATTTTGCTCTGTGTATTGTATCACAGTAAAAAAAAAAAAGTTATTGTGAGTTAAATGACATTTTATATATACTAAAAAATAGGTTTTTCTCCTTTGAGGGAGAATTTGATTTTTGACGGCAGCTGTAAGTTTTGGGGGGGCCTAGGTTTGTTAGTATTAGGAGTAGTTAAACTTGTTATTAACATTTTTGGCCCAGAGTAAGATCTGAAAATAACTTGGTGGGAGTAACTTTTGTATGGCCTATAAATTTTTGTAAAGATAATCTTACACTTACAGTAGAGTTACAAACATAGTACGTATTTGTTTGTCATTTCTTACTCTCCTACAATTAGTGACAATTCTTAAGTCTTTATCTTTTATGACCTTGATACTTCTGAAGTGAGCCAGTCAATGGGTTTGCGGGTTTGAGTTTGATGATTTCTCTTGATTAGACTGAGGATGTACATTCTTGGGAAGGATATCATGGAGGTGAGGTACCCTTCTTAGTAAATCTTAACAGTGCATGATGTCAGCATGTATTATTGGTGGTGTTAACCTTGATCAGTTGGCTCAGGTGCTGTCAGGATACTGTAGTACAAATTTACTATTTTTCCCTTGGTAATATCTAAATATTTTGAGAGAGATACTTTAAGACTCTGCTTACAGTTTTTACTCACTAATTTTAGTGTCTATTGATTTTTCTTGCCTGTGGGGGAATTCTAATGGTGATTTTTAATTTATTTATTTTATTTTTATTTATTATTATTATTATTTAATGGTGATTTTTATATTTGCCTCATTCTTTCTATGTTTAGGAAAAATTTTGTTAGAAAGAGTTGTTCCAGGGCGCCTGGGTGGCTCAGTCAGTTAAGTGTCTGCCTTCAGCTCAGTCATGATCGCAGGGTCCTGGGATCGAGCCCCACGTCAGGCTCCCTGCTCATCGGGGAGCCTGCTTCTCCCTCTCCCTATGCTGCTCCCCCTGCTTGTTCTCTCTCACTCTCCCAAAAAATAAATAAAATCTTTAAAAATAAAAAAGAGTTGTTCCTTTTCCCCCATTATAAATTTTACACAATTTTTAGTACTACCATTGTATTTTAATCTGAAGAAGAAAGATAGTTCTTTTTATAAGTTTAGGGCTAAATAGAATTTGTAAACTCAGTTCTTTGATGCCTGTATATTTCCTTTCTAAAGTTTATTTTTGTGTGGTTCTCATTTTTGTTATTTGTGAAATAGTTTTTTAGGTAAGTATCCATGTAACTATTCAGATGATTTTTCTGATATCAAGTATCTCAAGTTATAAGTTGGGAGAATCTACTGGAATTCTATTTTGTGTTAATAAGTAGTTTTAAGTTTTATAAATTAATAACCACTTCTGAGTAAAAACATATCTTTAATTTTTTTTTCCTTCTTAGACTTGAAAAGGAATATACTACAATAAAAACTAAAGAAATGGAAGAGCAAGTTGAAATTAAAGTAAGCATCTCAGAACTTTTAAAAGTGCCAAACATAAATTTATTAAAGTCAGTCATTTGGTTATGTTGATATATCTATTTCCTGTAACAAATTTAGCAGTGATGTTTATTATTTACTGATAAATTTACCATCCCACTAGGTAATAGTTAAAAATAGACATTTCAAAAACCAGAATAATGCAACAAGTAGTTTTCATTCTAGTGTGAGAACAGCTCTGTTTCTAGATTTGTTGGTGGGTCATCAGGAGAAAATACTTGTATGGGGAAGATAATTACCACTTCATTTAAGCATATTTTTAAAAATGCAGAGAAGTCAATCTGTAACATGCATAGACTAACAGCAGTGTAGTCTGAGGTGTACCAAATAGAGCACATCATGGCACCAGCACTAATTATGGCTGCCTTAGAGCTGCAGGAAACTTTGGCTAATTCAGTTTTCTCGTCTCTAAGCAAAGGTTATACTTTTGAACTCTCCACAGGAACAGGTAGATTGCCAATTTTAAGGGATATATAAATTCCTGTGTATACCTTAAAAATCTTATTTGTACCCTCTGTAGGCCAGAAGTTCCTAAGTTGATGATCTTTGGCATTGTTCAGAATTAAGAAAAGTTCTATAGGTTTTATGATGATATTTCAGGATGGGGATAATGAGTAGAAGCAGGAGTTAGTGAAGAAACTCAGTGACTTGCTGATCCAGTTTCTTATCTCTTTGTCTATGTTCTCCCCCTTCCAAAAAAAAAAACCCCACAAAAAAACAAAAATAAAACAAGTTTTGAGTGACTCCCCCCCTTTTTTTAAATTCTACATTTGGATGTGTCTGAGTTTTGACTTGAACCTGGCAAGACGTTAGATGACCACCTTACTTATGATTATTTAGCTGTGTCTTAATTCACCTTTGCTGTAAAGTACCCCTTCACTACTCACATCCATGGGCCCTTTTTAGAAGTAAGGGAATGAGTTTTATGAAATTGGTATTCTTTCTTGCCATGGTCCTTCTCAAAAGCCTCCTCAGAGACAACCTCTCCTTTGTTTCTGTGTGACCTCTATCTCATCTGTCTCCTTTTTCTAGATGTTTTATTTTCATTTCTATCAGTATTCCCTATTGATTGGAAATAGATACTTCTACATTTTTCAGAGAGAGAAAGAAAAGACCCTTGTGGATGTTTTTCCCTCCTTTTTAAAAATTCTGTCACCCAACTGCTGCTCTACCATTTGCTTTTCTTTTAGGTACCATGAGTAAGAGTAACATTAAATCATACCCTCCACTTCAACCTACTGAAAGTGGAAAAGTACGTCAACCTGATGAGTGGGGAGAGAGTATGGGTTATCGCATACCACGAATATTCGGAACTGCAAATCAAGAATCTGAGGATGGGAAGCCATCCTGTTCATTTCACCATGCTATGTTATTGCAAAAAAAAAAAAAAAAAATCACAGTTCTGTGAACAATCTTTGCTCTTAAAGAAGTTTCTTCTAAAATTAAATCAACAGTAGGAATACCAAGAGGCCTTTTCAGAAAGATCTTTAGCACAATTTAGCTTGTATTTACAGTTTTTCTCAAACTTCAGTTTTGGGGGAAACTTACAGTTAATATACCTCACAGAGTATTTTTGAATGCCAGCTCCATGTGTCTTAGGGGAAAACAGATGGCACAAAGTGTTTATAGAGAGGAAATGGGGGGGGGTCAGAATGAAAGTTCAAAAAGTTAGTAACACATGGGGGTAAATAAAATCTGATCTCCAAGGTAGTTTGTTCCTTTTTTTTTTTTTTTTAAAGATTTTATTTGTTTGATAGAGACACAGCGAGAGAGGGAACACAAGCAGGGGGAGTGGGATAGGGAGAAGCAGGCTCCCCGTGGAGCAGGGAGCCTGATGCGGGGCTCAATCCCAGGACTCTGAGATCATGACCTGAGCTGAAGGCAGACGCTTAACGACTGAGCCACCCAGGTGCCCCCTAGTTTGTTCCTTTTATACAATTTTGTTTCCACATAGTTTTTTCTTACTCTCAAACCATTTTCATTTCTTTCTTTACTCCTCCTGCCACCAAAAAGGACAAAGCCATGACCATTTTTGTGGGACTGCACCTTTTTTTATTTTGTATAAGCTTGGGTATGTCTGATTTTTGACTTGGACCTGGCAACTCATCTCAGTCATAATCAGATGACCACGGCATTTATGGATAGTTAGCCATGTATTATTGGAGGCTTTCTCTAAAATGGGAAGTGCCACTTCCTTAGTCACACTCTCTCTCCTTCTCCCCAAGGTCCCTTTTACAAGGGAATGAGTCTCTTAAACTAATGCTTTCTTGCCTTAGTCCTCCTCAAAAGCCTTCAGAGAGATAATATTAAACTGTTTTTTATACAAGCAAATGGTATGATCATCAAATTAATTAATGTTTTGATGTGGAAGTAAAAAAATCAGCCATTGATCAAGTTTCCTTTCTTTTGTTTTACTTAAAATTCTAAGACCTTTGGGTTGTGGACCTTTTTGTCTAAGAATTATATGTGGAAGCTCCCTGAAGAAGGTGTAACTTCTAAGTATTTTCCACCCCTTTTCTGAAAGTGTTACAGAAGTTTTTGATAATAATTGTTTCGTATGGAGAATCTTACATTTTATTGTGTGAAATTTTTTATTAATAGAAACAGCTTTCTCAGTATCTTCTTCCAATCTATTGATCTTCCACCTGAGGGGGAGGAGGTAAGAAATATTAAAATTCTAGCTTATATTAGGTTACCTCACAAATCCTTAAAAAAGAAAAACCTTTATTCCCCCATTCTATTTAAGGCTGACATTTGAGCTGATTATCTAATATTCGTATTTAAATTTTGTGCTTTGGGATGTAGAGATTTGAGCCCTGCAAATGAGAAAAGTTAGAGATTCTGACTGGTTTTTAGCCAGAAGTTATTTTTTTTTTTAATTTAAAAATTATGAAGTATTCCAGATACGTTGAAAAACAGAATAATATAAAAACACTTGTGTATTCACTGCCTGGCATAAAAAAGGAAAACATGACAAATGTTATCTGAGTCATTCAGGAGTTATATTTAACAGTCAGTGTGAAGTGTTAGTGTTGACACATTTATTTAACACTTAATACGTGAAGGGTCATTTACACACATCATATACTTTTATTCTTCTCATAACCTTATGAGAGGGTTCTTATCCTTGTCCTTTTGAGCTTCAGAAAGCTCAAAAAATATGCTAGTGGTCACATTGCTAGAAAATGGTGAAAGTCAAGGATTTGAAATCTGATTTATGTTTTTCTAAGACCCATATATATTCTTAAGTGTATACACTGTGCTGTTTTCCAAAAGAGACTTAATGCATTGTGATGTAAGAAGGATTCAGATGCCTGTTTTTCTGTGGCATCACAAACTTTCATTAAAAAATTAATGGCTATATAATAATATCTAATGGGGGTTACAATAACATAATTTATTCAAGAAGTCATCCATTTAACAGGTATTTGTAGAACCTACTACGTGTCCAAACACTATTCTAGGCACTTGAAATGTGTTTATGAAATAGACCAATTTCTGCCCTCATCGAACTTACATTCTAGTATGGGAGTCAGGCAATAAACAGAAAAGTAAAATACATAATATTTTGATGAGGATAAGTGTTAAATAGAGAAAAGAACACATCAGGGAAGGGAGAGTAAAATGGTAGTGTTTGGATTGAAAATTTAGAGAACTTGACTAGATTACTTTTGAATAAATACCTGAAGGAAGTGAAAGAGCTAGATACATAGATATCTGGAAGGAGAGCAGAATCCAGTCAGGAGTGTGCCCAGGGAGAAATAGTAAGGAAACCATGTGGATGGGACAGTATACATGATGAGGAAAGTGACAGGAGTAGGGTGTTGTTGAACATGTAAAGACTTTGACTTTGAACCTGGAAAGCCATTTGGGTTTTCAGTGGAGGAGAAGGTATGTTGAGTATATTGCAGGGGACAGGAAGACTAATAGAGGCTGATGAAGTACTGCAGGCAACAGATGATGGTGGCTTGGACTGAGGTGGTAAGAAATGATTGGATTCTGAATAGATTTTAAAGAGAAAGCTGACAAGGTGATTGTGGAGGTATGAGAGGGATAGGAATTAAGCATTTTGGCTTTAGTATGGAGAAAAATAGCGTTCCCAGTACCTGAGATGGGGAAGTCTGCAGGAGGACCTGGTTTGGGGAGGAATATCAGGAGCCTAGTTGGAGGTATTTTAAGTATCAGATCCCTAGGAGATGTTCACATAGGGCCTTGAATATTCAGAGTTGAATTTAAGAGAGGGCAGGCTCAAAATATAAATTTTGCAGTTATTGGCAGAATGATGATAGTAAAAGCCTTTAGAGTGGATGAGATTACCTGGGGAATAAGTGTAGATGAGAGAAGAGAGTTCAAGAATTGAACCGGATCATAAGCCAACATTTAGAAGATGAGAACAAAGCAGGAGAACACTAGGGAAGTATAAGTGTCCTAAAGCCAAGAGAAAAGAGAGTTTCAGAAAGAGAAGGATTTTACTGTGTCAGTGCTAAAGAGTGTTCTTGTGAGATGAGGATGGAGAAATAATGAATTTGTCAGCATGGAGATAAGCTGGAAAAGAGCAGAGAAGTAAACTTGAATGAACTAGAAAAAATTGGAGATAGGGAGTATAGATATCTTTCAGGGAATTTGCTATAAAGAAGAGAGAAATGGGACAATAGCTGAGAGAGAGGATCATGATGTTGAGGGGATTTTGGTTTTTCTTTACTTTTTATTAAGATGGGAGAAATAACCACGTTTTAATGGTGATAACCAAGTAGGAAAAACTGATGATGTGTGAATGGCAGGGGGTAATTGCTAGGGTCAGCACGGTTTAGGATTTAGCACATGGTGGGAGATTTGATCTCCTGGCATGGATAGTTAATCCATAAGAACAAGAGAGAATCTAAAATGTATGGGAAAAAATGTAGGTAAGAGGTAGGATGGTTGTGGGAGCTTGCAAAGTTTTGTTCTTAATGCTTCAGTTCTTTCAGTGAAATTGGAAACAAGATTATCATTTGAAGGGTTCCTGGTTTAAAGAAAGAGGAGCAAGTATGAAATAGGGATCTGAGAGGGTGAGAGAAGGAATGGCCTAAGGAAATACATTATTGCTGTTAGGGTGCATTAGTAGTCCAACTGAATTTAGTGATTGTTAATTTAAACAAACTTTATTGATTTATTTTTTTTCAGTCATATTTACCAACATAAGGGCAGACCCAGAGTTGTCAGTATGTTAACCCAGAGTAGTGGTTTTACCAGGCAAGTATGCTAACTCGTAAGGGAGAAAGGGCAGAGGGGAGGATAAAAGCCAGGGAACATTTATAATGATTGGAAATTAAATTTTGTAAAGAGGGACGAGAGCACATCAGAGTGAGGGACAATGAAAAGTTGATAAGATCAATGGATTAGCCCAATGAGGAAGATTATTGAGTTTGGGTTATTTCATAAAATGAGTAAGAATAAAATGGCAAGAATAAAGTGAGTTGTTCGAAACTGAAATTCCCCCATTTGGGGATATTTAGGGTTTTTAATCATTTTTCTTCCTTTTTTTTAAATTTTTTAAAGATTTTACTTATTTGACAGAGAGAGACACAGTGAGAGAGGGAGGACAAGCAGCGGGAGTGGGAGAAGCAGGCTTCCCGTGGAGCAGGGAGCCTGATGTGGGACTCTATGCTAGGACCCTGGGATCATGACCTGAGCCGAAGGCAGACGCTTAACGACTGAGCCACCCAGGCACCCCTAATCATTTTTCATGATTAAAAATAGCACGTATAGTTAGCATGTTTGTATATAAAGTTTAAAAAAAATTTTTTTTTTTAAAGATTTTATTTATTTATTTGAGAGAGACAATGAGATAGAGAGAGCATGAGAGGGGGGAGGGTCAGAGGGAGAAGCAGACTCCCTGCTGAGTAGGGAGCCCGATGCGGGACTCGATCCCGGGACTCCAGGATCATGACCTGAGCTGAAGGCAGTCGCTTAACCAACTGAGCCACCCAGGTGCCCTGTATATAAAGTTTTTAGCACCTTATATTTTCTTAGCCAGTTGTAAAGAGTAGAATTATTGAATTATAGGATATTAGTATTTTTCAGACTTTTGATATGCACTAAGTAAATTTCCTAAAGAGTACTTCCAGGGTATGTTCTTTTTGGCAGCGAGTTTCCATTCCACTAATACCTTGCCTACATTAGGTATATCATTTTTGCTGTCACTCTTCATCTCGTATTCTCTAAGTTTTTTTTTCTCTTTTCTAGTTTGATAGGTCAAAAGTCTCTCCCTCTTTTTTTTTAAGTGTATGTATCTGTCTTTCTCTTTATGGTTTTCACTTTAAAGTTTAGAAAACACTCTTCATTCACTCTGGCAAATGTAATTAAAAAGACAGGTACTCAAAAATTAATGAGAATTCAATCAAGTGATAGATTTTAGTCATTAATTTTCCTATATATCAGCAATAAACATTTCAAAAATATCTTAGAAAAAGAAATTCCACTTAAAATAAGAATAACAGCATCTAGGATCACCTAAATGAAAAATAGGATAGAACCTAACAAATTATCACTGAAAAACTTTGCATAAAGGCATTTAAAGGATGAATAAAGGGGAGAGACGAAAAGAACTCTATGTTAAATAAAGTTACTGTTTCCCCCATCAAATACACATTAACAAATCCAGTCATTTAATTCCTTGTGATTTTGCAGAGCATTAAAAAAATCTAAAGAATGGTTGTAAACAAAAGACAAAAATTATAAAATAGTATTCATGCCTGACTTCAAGAATATTATGAGCAATGCTTATCATTAATCAAGTTTTTGGTATTATGCTGTCTCATTAATTTTTCCCATATCATTGTAGGTTTTATTACTCTAATTTTCTAGATGAGGAAATGAATAATCTAAGATATTGAGTAACATGCACAGGTGTTAATTTTGAAGTGAGAATTTGAACCTAAACCTACCTAACTCCAAAACCCACTCTCTCAACTAATTTAGTATACTAGTACTTAGGGTTTGGGGAGGATAAACAAAACAATATAAGGATAGGGGAAATTAGATCCACCAGACATTAAAGGGGATTACAAAGCTATAATTACCAAAATACTGTGGTGCTAATCCAATAAAAAGACAGAAACACTTGAAATTTAATAGGTAATCCTGAAATAGCCCTTAATAACTGATAAAGTCTATTATATTTATCAATTTATAATGAAATAGATGTCACATAAATGAAGAATTTGTTTATTTAAAAAGTGATATTCAAACATTTGGGTAGATGTTTGGGGAAGAAATCAATTTCAATTTTTATTTATAGCAAAATTTTAGAAGATTTAAAGGGGATGGAGAGGGAAACCCAGGTAAATGTTTTTAGTTCTGAATTTTATAATATTTTAGCATCATTTCTATTGTAACATTAACTATATTCCCTCAGTTGTCTGGTTGAACTTTCTAATAAGTCTTTTAGGATAAAAAAAAATTTATTTTTTTTTGATGAAATATGTTGAGAACATTTTGAGAGTCACATTTGTTTCTTTGGATTTGCAGATTTTAAAAGCATTTAATAATTGCTTATTTGTCTAGACCACTGTGCTACACATAATACGAATGGCCAAGAAATGAGAAACATTTTCTTCCCGAATTCAAGCTTTTTTGTAGTCTGAAGTCACACATAAAGTAATATCGATTTCAAATCATTTAAATAATTCTAAATGAATAGAACAAGAAAATCTAATTTGCAAATCTATATAATAACTCTAAGATTTATTTGTTCCGATTTGTGGTTCACTTAAGATATAATAATTCATAGAATCTTATTTCCTTGGTCTGAGACTTTATATGTTATATAAACTATATTTTAGTCTTTACTGGAAAAATGATAGATTGAATTAATAGAAATTTCTGAGGAAAACATTTTTAAAAGCAGGAATTTAGAGGATGGTAGGGTTGGAATAAGGCTAGATTAAGTTCTGGGGTAAATTTGTATAAAAGGTAAGGGGAATTTGAAATTCTAATGATGGCAAAATGAAGAAGTAAGTTGAAGGATTCTAAGATGAAGGGATAACTTATATCAGGTTTCATATGAAAATTTGTGGATGGAATATACAGAAAGATGATTTTTTTATGTAGAGTGTTTTAGTTTTAATACTTAACAGTAATTTGATAGGATTTGGGGAGTCAGGTATTGAATGGTTAGGTGAAGATTTTTTTTTTTAATCTGGTTTTACTTTTTTGTTTTTATTTTTGTAATTTAAAGATTTATTTTATTAGAGAGAGAGTGTGTATGCGGGAGGTGGGGAGAGGCAGAGGGAGAAGAGAGTCTTAAGCAGACTCTGTGCTGAGTGCGGAATCCAACACAGTGCTTCATCTCAGGACCCTGAGATCAGGCCCTGAGCCAAAACCAAGATTCAGTCTCTTAACCAACTGTGCTACCCAGGCACCCCAAATCTGGTTTTGCTTTTTGAACTATAGGAAAATGCTAGTAATCAGAGCTGTTCATTTTTTTTTAAGTTTGGTATTTTTTTTTAAGTTTTTAATCTTTTTTTGAGTAGGCTCCATGCCCAACGTGGAGCTTGAACTGATGACCCTGAGATGGAGTCAGATACTCTACCGACTGAGTCAGCAAGGTGCCTCCATTTTTTTAAGTTCAAAACAACTCATAAATAATTAATTCGATGAAAACAACTCAATCTTTATATTTTCAGAATGTAAGGAATTTTGCAGCTTTGCATATGTAAGGCAGAGATGAAGGCTGGTCTAGTTCTGAACTGACAATTTGGTATTTATCCTTTGAGCTGCATTTTTCAGATTTCTTATTTGTTTCTTTGATAAACATTTGAATACTATTTGTGTAGATAGCCTTTGTAGGAGGTAAATGAGTTAGAGTCTTTCCTATCTAATGGGGATGTTAAGACATAAGAAAATACTGATTATGAGTAATGGTTGGTACTTTAAAGAAAGGGGTTATTTCTGTATGTACTGTAGCTTATATTTAAAATTCAGTCACAGCTAGAGTGATAAATGTCATTTCCTTTACTCTGTATTTCCTACTCTGAACCTATAAGAGTTTGACAGACAATAATGTAACCATTCCTTAGACTTTTCCTATTTATAAAAGGTGGTACATTTTAAGGACTATGATTTAGGTATCTTTTCCTCAGGAATGTTTGCAAACAAAACCTCTTTTTTTGTTGTTTCTTTTTTTTTTTGCAGAGGTTACGCACAGAAAATAGACTTTTAAAACAGCGCATTGAAACATTAGAAAAAGTAAGTAAATAACTACTTATGCAAGCTTCCGTTGAATGCACAGTATTTTCTATTTATTAAAAGGTTCAAGAAATCTATCACGTCTCCAAAGTTGTGGTATTAACTGCTTAGCTTGCCTAGCTTACTACTTAACTAAGTAACTTGTCATTAATAAAAATTGATCACTATGAGTCCTTGAAATTTAAGGTTAAAGTTTTAATTAAGGTTTTTACTAGAGTAACATTGATATCATTTGTTTTCTTTACATATAATCTCTAAAAAGTACGTTCTTTAGAGGTAACCTAATTGAGAATTCATTCTGTATAGTATTTTAAAAATGACTTTCAAATGTTGCCCTTTCTAGCCACATATTAAATGTGTCAGTGATTCCTTTAAGGCCTAGGATTCCTTTAAATTTAGTCAGAATGACTGGCTGATTTCTTATATAAAAATTCACCATGGTGTTGATTTTCAACACGGGGGAATTATACTTAAACATTTGGTTCTCAAACTTATTTTGATGCTACTTATTATCTCTTTCTTCCTGTTTCATATAAAATAACTGGGCAAATCTGGAAAGTTTTGCATTATTTTTAATACTGTGCTTTTGATGTAATGTCTTCTGTAGTCTTGTTCGATGCTAAAAGAATATATTGAGTAATAAAAGTATAGTCTAAGAGTTTTGGTTTATTAAAAGAAAAACCTGAATTCACAGTCTTTTGGTGTTTGGAAGGGCTTTTTTTTTTTTTTTTAAACAAAAGATGAGAGTAAGTAGGTTAATAAATGATGTTGCGAAGTATCTTAAAATCTTCCCTGAAAATCTACAGATCAATAATCAAGAAAGAAAACGTGAAGATATGGGTAGTTCGGATATTTGTCTTTTGTTTGAAAGCATCACACTACACACAAGGATAAGATGTTTATTTCATGTCTTTTGGTTGTGTAATAATTTCAGGTACATTAAGTCAAAAACAGTTTTCCTGTATTTCCTACATCTTATTAGAGTTGCTTTGAGGATAATTCTACTTTTTTGGTGACTCTGCAAAAAGGTTGAGCTTAATTTAGTTTTTAAGTTGTTTTAATTGCATATTTTTTTTCCACTAAATACTGTTTATAATATCTGTCTTAGGTGGTCTTTTATCTTTGGAATGAGATATTTTCACAGAGAAAGTATTTTTATTTCACTGAACCATCAGAAAGATAAAGGTGCCGTAGGAAAGTGTTAAGTTTGGATTTTACTTCTAGAAAATTAAGTACCTTTCTCCTGGCTTACATAGCCTAGGTCTGTCCTTTAGCACTTAGAATTCTGTAAGTACTTATATATCAGTTAAATTCTGTAACCAAAATATTTACTTATTGAGTTATTGCTAGAGTTTATTATGTTGAGCTCATTAATTTCATTTGTCATATTTTCCTTGCTTTGCTTCTTTGGAAGTTGCTGTTGTACAAATTGCTGTCACACTTTATAAGTGGAATTGCTTACTCAAATTCCTTCTCCCTTTCCTATAAGTGGTTTGACAATATGGCTGACTCCAAACATGAAGACTTAAAGAATGCTTTAAAAAGAAGCTATTTGCTTGTCTCAAATGATGAAAAACCTCTTGGAATTTGTGTTTGGTCTTCTAGAAGCATATGATTTTCTGCAGTTTATCCTTATTTTGATATATTTTTCGTAAGGGTTAAGAATAATAACAAACACAGTAAATAGCCATAAAACCAAATCTAAATGTCTATTTTAATTACAATGAAAAGTAGATGGAATTTGGGTATGCTTTGTTTCTTCTTATTCCTAATTTTATGCACTTTTATTTTATTTCTTTCTCTTAAATTTCTATCTGAATTTTTCCTTTTGTAGGAAAGTGCTTCCTTGGCAGATAGATTGATACAGGTATAGTTTTTTTGTTTTTGTTTTTTTAGCATTTTCTCTAACTTACTTCTAAGGAAAGTCCTAAACCTAGAAATTCACATTTTAATGCATGCAATTTTACATGCATTTTCCTAGAAATAATTTTTTGGGCTGATATATATGCGTGTAAACTTAATTTTTGATAACAGTGTGTTATCTTGGTTTATTAAACATCTTTTGCACGTTTTAAAGCTAACCTTAAAGTATTTGTTCCAAAATGTCAATCAATAGATTCTGCGAAATTAACTACTATACATTGAAAATTTTAGTCCTGCATGTACAACTCAGTAATATTGCATGAATTGAATTTTTATTGACTGAACGAAGAACTGTTCTTAAGATTATCAGATAAATTTTTTAATTTAGTTTCCCAAAATTTGCTGGAGCGATAATGAGCTGCTGGTTAATAATTACTTAGGCTGTTCTGTTCTCTGAGGTGATTTTTTTTTTTTTAACATGTCACAGTAAATAACTAAACCTTACAAAGGCAGTCTTTCTTGAATCTATCCTAAATTGCTTTACACACACATAAATTATGTCCTAAGGGACAAGTGACAAGAGCCCAGGAGGCTGAGGAAAACTACCTCATAAAACGGGAGTTGGCCACCATCAAACAGCAGAGTGATGAGGTCAGTGCTAAACTGGAGCAAGCTGAAAATACCATCAGGAAGCTCCAGCACCAACAACAATGGGTAAGGAGTCTGGTAGTGTTTTTTCTCACCTTTCTCATCCCCCTTCCTTTAAACTTTTTTTTTTTTTAAGCACAACTTCTGTGCTCTTGTTTTAAGTAATTTTGTTTTCTACTTTAATTGAATTCTTAATCTGCTTTATGTTCTGTAATACTTAGGGGTCTTACTGTGGTCTAAAGACTCTTTATTCTAACATTCTTTCTCTGTCCACACAGTTTTGTTAGAAATAGGTAGTATTTTCTTTTCTTACATTATATTTTAAGTCACAAAAAATAAGTGATGTTTGTCAGACCTGCTTTTTAGGTTTTAGAAATCTGTTTCATATTGGTATTTTGCCGTGGGTAATTTTTGAGTCTTAACTCCAGCTAGTTCTTGTTAATTGTGCAGATAAAATATTATATCCAACATAGAGAATGTATGTAATTATCTCACTAATGTTTCGATAATGTGGGGATTTATGTCTTGTGAAAAACTACAGCCTTAACTTCCTACATCAAGATGTCAAATTATGGTTTAAGATATATGCTTACATTTTTTTCAAGAAGGGAGAAATTTCAAAACTTTTAAAAAACTATGTTAACTAATTCAAGTTACTAAACAGCTGTTCTCAGATATCTTTTGCAACTTAAACACCATTTTCCATTGGCAAATTCAGACTAGTGTAATCTTAATCAAGGATATGAGGACTAAAAAGAAAAGCCAACTGTTTATTTTTAAAAAGATATTATTTCTTGTTTCAGTTTTCTGTTCTCAGGAGTTATATTGTAACGGTAGGCAGGAAAGGTTATGTTAAATCTAGAACTCCATATAGGTCAGGAAGGCAAATAGAATGACTTCAAATTGGACATTACTTTTATTCAGTAAAATTAAGAAATACCATCATAAGCTGGCTACAGATATCAGAAACTGAAAGCAAAAAGAAGAAATTGACAATTGAAAAAACCATAAAATAGATTTATTTTTTTCTATTAAGTAAATGAAGATCATTACGAAAAATGAATAGAAAGGTAGTAAAAGAATACTAAAACGTTGGGAACTCAAATATTTTGTCCTGCCTTTGTATGAAGTGTCAATATCAAAGCATAAAAAATAGACGAAACAGAATTGGGGATTCCTATTGGGGATTAGGTTAAACTGAGTTACCAGTGTAATGTGATTTTGTTATAGGGAAAGATAGTATTATGTTTGCATTTAGCATGAGCTACAGTAATAATCCATTAGAATCATGAATTATTAGTTTTTTTGTGTAGTTTTTCAAATATTGAGACCAATAGGACATAAAAATAAGAATGGTCATTTATAATGAAAAAAGTAAAATGGATGGGAAAATGGGAATGAACTGAAGCTTTTGAAAATAAAATATAACAAAAGAACCTCTGTGCTGTTTCAAGGACAAGATAGACTCACATTGTGGAGCTAAAATATAACAAGTAGAATGCAGATCTCTACTTTGATTTTGTTTACATTTTTTTCTCACTTGGCAGACATTCTTCTAAACTGGAATAAAATGTAAAACAAATATATGAAGCAGTGATGTACAAAACAGGTGAAAGTAACAGAGCCTTGGTTAAATTTCCAACTTCAAAATGCCTATCTCTAGATAATAAAATAATTTGCAAAATACAGGAATATTATTGTCTTTAAAGGATTTTAGAAAATAAGAGATCCTAAAGACTTGGAGGTGGGCAAAACATAGCTCTTTAGGTAATAATGGTTGAATATCTGAAAAGAAAACCAGTGAGTTTGATGATATTTCATTAAAAATTCCTAGAACATCTGGTTTGTGAACAATTAGAAAATAACTTTTACTCTTTAAAAGGGAATTTACTATGTATAAGTCAAAACAAACTGACTTTATTTCTGCAGTAAACAAAAACTGTGCCATAAGTGAAATTTTAAAAGTTATTTGTTAGGCACTCTCATGGTATCTTTCTAGTTAAGGTAGAGAAATATAGATGAAAGTAGTAAACTTAAGTGGTTTTATATATGATTACCTATATCAAGAGTTTATCCATGTTGAAGTAAAGAGATGTCAGAGATGTCTTTGTCCCCTAAACCTATTTTAATGTTATTAAACTCTTATATACAAGGTATGTTTAAGAATTTTATACATGAAATATTTCAGAAATGTAGCTAATATGTTGCATAATGAATAAAGATTCCAAAATATTTTTAAAGTATATTCAGAATAAGAAACTAAAATAAAAGGTTATTTTACAGAAATAAATCTATAGCCTTGCCCTTAATTTTCAAATTCAGGGAGCTGTCTTAGTGGTGCTTTATGTAACAAAGACCTAGAAATTTTAATTGGCAGGAAATCAGGAATTAGCCAATAATGCAATACAGTTTACCCTCCTCCCCCCACCCCAAGTAGTCTTCCTAGAAGTATAATGATCCAATTTAATTCTAAGTAACTTGCAGAAAATTTGTAGTCTTGTTTCTTGTTTGAAAACCAAAACTCGTTTGAATTGTTTACCCACTGTATTATGGCCAGTGTAGGAAAGACTGTGGCAGCTCTGGATATTTTTAGACTGTACTAAAGAAGACTTTATGAGAACATCATAGATATAGTCATTTACAAATATTTGAGAAGTGATCTTATGGAAAAGTGATTAGCCTTTTTTGATATTGCTTCAGAGGGCAGAATGTGTTTAAGGTCCAAGGATACAAAATCTTATTCATTGGAATTTTGACAATTGGACTAGTTGCTTTGCAGAGTAGTGAGCATACGAGTGGTAGGAAGTGAACATCTGTTGCTACATGTTTTGATTTCAGCCTTCCAATATAACCACATGAATTCTTCAGAACTCAGAATAAAGGTTTCAAACCTCTATTCCAGGAGGAGGTATTGAATTACCAATATAATCATCCACCACCATTACCCTCTATTGCCAGTAGTGTCATTTTATATGATATAAAGAGCTTTGGATTTCATTTGTGGGACTGAATTCTAGTCAGACTGTTTTGCTAATTGTGTGACTTTTGATATTCAAGGATTCAGTTTTTTTTCTCTAAAATGATTACATAGGGCTAGACCATCTCAAGTCTCTATTTAAGTGAACTTTATTGAAGTATAATTTACATGCAATAAAATTCATCAAATTTAAGTGTATAGTTTGATGTGTTTTAACAAATGTATCTAGTTGTATAACCATCACCACAGTCAAAATACAGAGTATTTCTATCACCCCCAAAATTTTCATCATGTCCCTTTGCAGTTCACCTCTCCACTTCCAGCAACCATTCTGCTTTCTGTCACTGTAGTTTTGCCTTTATTAGAATTTCATATAAATGGAATCATTAAGGTATGAGGCTTTTGTGTCTGGCTTCTTTCAGTTAGCATATTCACTCACTTTTTTTCTTTTTGGCAATTTTATTCTTAATTGTGGTAAAATAGATACAACATAAGTTTACCATTTAAATGCATAGTGCATGACACTAAGTACATTGACAATGCTCTGAACAATAACCACCATTTATTTCTTGAACTTTTTCATCATCCCAAACAGAAGCTTTGTACCTATTAAAAAATAGTTCCCCCTTTCTCCTTCCCCTGATAATCTCTATTCTACTTTCTGTCACTCGTATGAATTTGCCTCTTCTAGGTAACTCATATAAGTGGAATCATACAATTATTTGTCCTTTTGTGTCTGGCTTATTTCGCTTAGCGTAATATCTTCAGGCTCATCCCTGTTGTAGCATTTATAATAATTTAGTTAGTTTTGGGCGCCTGGGTGGCTCAGTTGGTTAAGCGACTGCCTTTGGCTCAGGTCATGATCCTGGAGTCCCGGGATCGAGTCCCGCATCGGGCTCCCTGCTCAGCGGGGGGTCTGCTTCTCCCTCTGACCCTCTTCCCTCTTGTGCTGTCTCTCATTCTCTCTCTCAAATAAATAAATAAAAATCTTTAAAAAAAATAATTTAGTTTTTATGGTAGTTGAACAATACTGTGTTTTATGCTTATACCAATTTTGTTTATCTGTTCATCCGTTGATGGTCATTTTGGTTTTCTGCCTTTTGGCTATTATGAATAATGCTGCTGTGATCATTAACATACAAGGATCTGTTTGAATCCCTGTTTTTAATTCTTTGGCATATATACCTAGAAGTGGAGTTGCTTGATCATATGGTAATTCTGTTTAACTTTTTGAGGAATCACTAAACTGTTTTCCACAGTGGCTACACCATTTTACATTCCCACCAGCAATGTACAAGGGTTCTAATAAATTTCTTTACTTCCTCACCAACTCTTGTTATTTTCTGTTTTTGGGGGGGTTTATTTCTTGTTTTGTAGCAATAGCCATTCAGAAATTGGAGATGATATTTCATTGTGGTACCTAGGAATAAATTTAACCAAGAAGGTGAAAGACTTGCACTGAAAACTGTGAATCATTGTTTATTCATCTCTTGATGAAAGAAATTAAAGAAGGCATAAATAAATGGAAAGACAGCCTGTGTTTATGGATTGGAAGACTTAATATTGTTAATATATCAACACTACCCAATATGATCTACAAAATTTTAACTTTTGCAAAAACGGGAAAGCTGATTCTGAAATTTATATGGAATTGCAAGGGGCCCTAAATATTAAAAACAATCTTAGAAGAACAGAGTTGAGGAAATCATGCTTCCCCAATTTGAAAACTTATGAAAGTGCTAGAGTAATCAAAACAATATGATACTGTCATGAAGATAGACATACAGATCAATGGAGTAGAAATTTTGAGAGTCCAGAAATAAACCCATATATCTGTGGCCAGTTGATTTTTGATGTGGGTGCCAAGACCATTCGATGAGGAAAGAATAATCTCTTTGACAAATGGTGCTGGGAAAACTGTATATCCTTATGAAAAAGAATGAACTGGGACCCTTACCATATATCATATACAAAAATTAACTCAAAATGGATCTAAACAGACATTTTATAGTTTTAAAATAACTGTTTTATGGTTTTAAAGTCATATAGCATTCTTAGAACACATGGATATATCTTCATGACCTTGGATTTGGCAATGGATTCTTGGATATGGGTTCTTTCACACCAAAAGCATGGGCAACAAAAAGAAACAGGTAAATTGGACTTCATCAAAATTAAAACCTTTTGGGCATCAGAGGGCATTATCTAGAAGATGAAAAGGCAACTTACAAAATGATAGAAAATATTTGCATATTACATATTTGATAAGAGCTTAGCATCCAGAATATATAAAGAGAACTCTTCAAACTCAACAAAAAGACAACACAATTTAAAAATGTGCAAAGGATTGCTACATTCTTTACAGTAACCAAGACATGGAAACAACCTAAAGTGTCTAATGATGAATGGATAAAGATGGGGGGGGTTACACACACACACACACATACACTGGAGTACTACTCAGCCACAAAGAAAGAATGAAATCTTGCCATTTGCAACAACATGGATGGACCTTGAGAGCATTATACTAACTGAAATAAATCAGAGAAAGACAAATACCATATGATCTCACTTATATGTGAAATCTAAAAAAAAACAACTCCTAGAGAACAGATTGGTGATTGCCAGAGATTATGGAGGGGGAGGTGAAATGAGATGAAGAGGAATCAAAAGGTACAAATTCCCAGTTACAGATAAGTCATGGGGATTTAATGTACAGCATGACAACTGTAGTTACTGTATTGCATATTTTAAAGATAAGAGAGTAGATCTTAAAAGTTCTCATCACAAGAAAAATTTTGTAACCTTATGGTGACATGTTAACCAGACTTAATGTGGTGATCATGTCACAATATAAACAAACACTGAATCTTTACATTTTATACCTGAAACTAATATATTGTATGTCAATTGGCCTCAAAAATTTTTTTTTAATGAAGGACTTGAATAGACATTTCTTCAAAGAGGATATACAAATGGACAACAAGTATATGAAAAGACACTCAGCATCATTAGTCATTAGGGAAATGCAGATCACAATGAGGTACCAATTCACACTCACTAGGATAGCTATAATAATAAAAAAAAATAACAAGTGTTGGCAAGGAGATAGAAAAATTGGAACCATTGTACACTGCTGGTGGAAATATAAAATGGTCAGCTGCTGTGGAAATTAGTGGCTCCTCAAAAAGTTAAACATAGAATTATCACATGACCTGCAATTCATCTTCCAGGTGTGTACCCAAAAGAATGGAAAACTGGTATTCAAACAAGTATGTGTACACACGTTTGTAGCAACATCATCCACGAAAAAGTAGACATAGCCCAAAAGTCTATCAGTGGAAGAATGGATAAACAAATTGTGGTATATGCATACAATGACGTATTATTCAGCCGCAAAAAGGATTGAAATACTTACACGTGCTTTACTATGGATGAACCTCCAAAACCTTAAGCTAAGTGAAAGAAGCCAGACACAGAAATCACATATTATAGGCTTCTATTTATATGAAGTATCCAGAATGGTAAATCCATACAGACAGCAGATTGGTGTTTGCCAGAAGGTTGAGGTGGGAAAGGGGTGAGAAACTGCTTAACATGGAAGAGGTTTTCCTTGGACTGAGGGAAATGTTTTAGAACTAGGTAGAATTGGTAGTAGCACAACATTTTGAATATCCTAAATGCCACCTAATTGTTCACTTTAAAATGATTATTTGAATTTTGCCTCAATAAATTGTTTAAAGAAAAAGACTACAGAAATGAAGGAATGAAGGTATGTATAAGGCTCAAGGAAATAACACATTTAGTTTGATTGCAGTAGAAGGTGGGAATAAGGGAGAATATATTACATCACAGTGCTGGACCCCATTGGTTAAGGTCAGGGTAGGACCAGAAGCAAGTGAGCTAGCTTTGTATGAAGAGCCTGAGAAGAATGGGAGCTTCCTCAGGGCTGGGGCTGGGCATGTCTTAATTGTGGTCACATTGAGATGAATATTAGAAATTTGGATAGCATAGTAGCTAATGAGGGTGACTCCCTCACAGTGAATTTTCAGGACTGAAGGGTCAAGGTGGTCTGCCTGTAACTGCTGGATACAACATACTAGTTATAATTCAGGAAAAAATGGAAAAAAGATACACTATGCAAACACTAAGCAGAAGGCTGGAGTATCTGTATTAATATCACATAAAGTATATTTCAGAACAAAGAATAGTTCCTAGAATAGAGAAAATCGTGATAGTAATAGGGTCAGTTCACAAAGAAGATCTAACTATCTTATTTAGGATTGTATGTATTTAGGAATATGTCTCTTAATGTGTGTGCTCCTAACAATAGAGGAGTGTGAAGCTGAACTGATAGAACTGGAAGGTGAAATAGACAAATCCACAGTTATGGTTGGAATCTTCAATACATCCCTGTCTCAGTAACGAATGAAACAAGTAGTTGGAAAATCATTATAGATGTAGAAGACCTGTGCAATGTTATCAACCAACTTGACCTGTTTGGCCATTGATGCAACACTTTACCTAGTAACAGCAGAATACATATTCTTTTCAAGTGCACATAGAACACTTACAAAGATCATATTTTGGGCCATAAAATGTTACCAAATTTAAAGTAATCAAAATCATACAAAGTATCTTCTTTGACTCTAACAGCATTCAGTTAGAAATTAATAATAGGTATCTGAAAAAAATCCCCCAAATATTTGGAAATTAATGCATTTTTATCCATGTATCAAAGAGAAAAATCTCAAAGGAAATTAGAATATATTGAATTAAATGAAGACACAACATTATCAAAATTTGTAGGATTCACCTAAAGCAGTATGTAGTGGAAAATTTATAGCATTGAATGCTTATATTAGGGAAAGAAAGAAGTCTAAAACCAATATTCTAAAGTTAAGAAACTAGACATATAAGAGGAAATTCAACCTAAAGCAGGTAGAAGGAATAAGAAATAAAAAGTAGAAATCAGTGAAATTGAAAACAGTACAAAACAAAAATAGAGGGGCACCTGGGTGGCTCAGTCAGTTAAGGGTCTGCCTTTGGCTCAGGTCATGATACCAGGGTCCTGGGATCAAGCCCAGCTTCGGGCTCCCTGCTCAGGGGGGAGCCTGCTTCTCCCTCTCCCTCTCCCCCTGCTTGTGCTCGCGTGATTTCTCTGTCAAATAAATAAAATCTAAAAAATAAAACAAACAAATAGAGAAAATCCATGAAAACAAATGCTGGTTCTTTGAAATCATTAATAAAGTTGATAAACTTCTGTCTAGACTGACTGAAGAGAGAAGAAACAGTAACCAATGTCAGGGATGACTTTGACTTCTGACAGATGGAGCCAAGTCTCATTTTCTGGAGTTGGTTCTTCATGGTGTTATATTTCCTGTAAATTAGATTCAGTTAAAAATTTTTAACATCTAGATGATGGATAATGTTGTGAATTTTATTTTGCTTTAAATCAGGAAGCACATAACATAAGTTGTTCCCACTATAGTAATACTGAGTTTGATTACCATGCTGAGTTTGGTTACCACAGCCTCTCTGCCTTGTAAAGATAAGGTTTCTTCTATGCAACTATTAAGTAATCTATTGGGAAATACTTTTGTATCAAATAAATATCTTGTCCTCTATTCACCTTTTACCTAATGGTTTTAGCATCCACTGACTGGGTTTCCAAAATGGTGATTTTCATATTTTCTCATTTTTTCTACCCATACTAGCTAATGTTCCTCTCTAAAGAGACCTTTCTCTTTTTTCCTCTTTAATTTCTTATACTCACTCACTGTGGACTCTCATATCACTCCAGATTCATGGACTTCTGTTTGTATAATGTTCCATAATTTTTAATGATTTTTAATGCTGTTGTTACAGTGATAGGCCATACTTATTTCACAATAATATATTTAACTTTTGAGCAGCAGTTTTTAAAAGGTAAATTTTTATTTTTAATTACTTTTGATCATTGATGTTCTTTAAGGCATTTCCTTTTTTTTTTCTTTAAAGATTATTTTAGAGGGGTGCCCGGGCAGCTCAGTCGGTTAAGCGTCTGCCTTCAGCTCAGGTCATGATCTCAGGGTCCTGGGATCAAGCCCCACATCGGGCTCCCTGCTCAGCACGGAGCCTACTTCTCTCTCTTTTCCCCACTTGTGCTTTCTCTCGCTATCTCTGTCTCTCTCAAATAAATAAAATCTTTTCTTAAAAATTATTTTTGAGAGAGCACACATGCACACAAGTAGGGGGAGGAGCAGAGGGTGAGGGAGAGGAAGGGGAAAGAATCTCAAGCAGACTCTGCACTGAGGGAGAAGCTGACTTGGGGCTTGATCTCACAACCCCAAGATCATGACCTGCACCGAAACCAAGAGTTGGACACTCAACTGACTGAGCCACCCAGGCACCCCTAAAAAGCATTTCTGCAGTCACAAATAATGACTGTGTTTGACAGGTCATTGATTTCGTTTTATGCTGACCTTGATAGCTTGAACCTGATATTGTTGGTTTTCAAAAATGATCTAGTAAGTTTATTAGCAAATTTAGTATTTAGTACACTAAATAAAATTTACTACTTAGTATTTAGTAGTATTACAGTAAATATTAAATATTAAACTAGCCATAAGATAAAACCAAGCATTAAGATTAAACTTCCTGTATTTGTTTTACATTTTCCATGAAGCCCGCAGAAGTAGAAATGATCCAATGATATTTCATGTAGTTGCATGTTTGACTCTGACCCTTTTGAGTGTGATGGGGCATGAATATATTTTTAGACAATATTTCCTGGTAACTGTCTTTGAGTCTTGCTTGATGTATTTAATAAAAGTTTTTTTGCCGTGTATATGAGTGCTTATTCGGGTTATTCTGAATAAGCAGTTTGTCCCGCAGTTTGTTGGCTAGGATTAAGCATAAACAAGAATTTTAAGTTAAAGCTGCTGAGTGCTGAAATGACTGCCTTTTGAAGTTCTCCAGACCTTTGTACTAGGAAGTACTTAAAGGGAGGCTAGAAAAGATTTCTTCTGACATTCCTTCCTTTTCCTATAATTCCAGAAGAAAACATGAAAGAATTATGTGATACTTTTAAGAACCAAGGGTTTGGGGCACCTGGGTGGCTCAGTTAAGCATCTGCCGTCGGCTCAGACCATGATCTCTGGGTCCTGGGATCAAGCCCCACGTTGGGCTCCCTGGTTAGCGGGGAGTCTGCTTCTCTCTCTGCCCCTCCCCACTGCTTGCACTTGCTCACTGGCTCGCTCTCTCTCAAATAAAATCTTAAAAAAAAGAAAAACCACCGAGGATTTGATACGAGGAATAAAAACTAATCTTAAAATGAACATACAAGTAAAGGTTAATAAACCAAAAAAAAAACAATTTCTCAGTGGAAGTTGTGAAATCTAGATAATTTATTTTAGAAAAAGTGTTCAGCAGCATTAGGAATTACCCCACACCTGATTTACCTAGTGCATTTGCTTGTCTTTATAAATATGGAAGTTAATGTTTAACATATCCTCCTGCATTCTAAACCTTTAGCTCTACTTCAGTGACATTTCAAGAAAAAGCCATTTAATTTGTAATTATTGGTAAGTTTACATAAGTCTTTCTAAAAATTCAAATTGAGTAATGATTTTACATATTTTGTAAACTCTTTAACAGTGTTCATCAATATGCCTATATATCCGGACAGAAATTTTCTTCCAAAACTAATTTTGACATTAGTCTAAAATTAAATGTTTTACATTCATATGTAGTCATCTTTTCTTAACAGCTTAAGTATACAAGCGTTCGCTTTAATGGAAGTAATTGTTTTCTTAACATTTTCTTCAGCATTAAAAAAAAATCTTGCAGTTTGAGTATATAAATAAGCAGAACCAAACCTCTGCCTTATAGGATATGTATATTTTTTAAGATGTTGGGAACAAATCATTTTAAAAGGATATACCAATTTAAAAAAAAATTCAGTGTGGTACATCTTTAAATAGTACATCCATATTGCTTGGATTTTTTTTTAAAAAAGCTATTTGGAGCATGTGGTACGGAGGATTACAGACATATTTTGGGGTCATATGCTGAGGCTGAGAGCAAGATAAAACTTTTTAATTGAAGTACAGTTGACATATAATATTAAGTTAGCTTCAGATGTACAATAGTGTTTCGGTGATTCTATACATTACAAAATGCTCATCACAATAAAAGTGTGTTACGATATTATTGACTGTATTCCTTATGCTGTGCTTTTCATCCTGTGACTTGTTTATTTTAAAACTGGGAGTTTTGTACTGCTTAATCCCCTTTACCTATTTCACACATCCCACCTCTCCCCCCAACCTTTGACAACCACTCATATTTATGAGTCTGTTTCTCTCTTTGTTGCTACTGTTGTTGTTGTAAGATACAATTTTTTACTTAATTTTTTTCTGCTATGATTTTATTTTGTGGTACAGAATCCTAGTCTGGACTACTTGCCTTGTGTAATAATAGTTTTTTCAAGTGCTTTAGATGTGACAATAGATATATACCATATTTCCATACTATTAAAAACTTTATTTTTGAAACAAATAGATTTTATAGGTTATTTTTGCAACATTTACTTACCACTACCTATGCTTAACATACAGTATATAATAGAGGGGGTGTTGTTGTTATTTAATCAAAGCATAGTTGACATTAGTTTCAGGTGTACAACATAATGATTCGAAAATTCTATGCACTATGCTCACTACAATAAGTGTAGTTATCATCTGTCACCATACAAAGTTATTATTATTGACTGTATTCCCTGTACTGTACTTTCATATTGTTTTTTCTTTCCTTTTTTTGGTGGGGGAGGGACAGAGGGAAAGGGAGAGAGAGAGAATCTTAAGCAGTCTCCACGCCCAGCATGGAGCCTGACGTGGAGCTCAGTCTCATGACCCTGAGATCATGACCTGAGCCAAAATCAAGAGTCGGATGCTTAACTGACTGAGGGGCACCTGGGTGGCTCAGTCGTTAAGCATTTGCCTTCTGCTCAGTTCATGGTCCCAGGGTCCTGGGATTGAACCCCGCATTGGGCTCCCTGCTCCGCAGGAAGCCGGCTTCTCCCTCTCCCACTCCCCCTGCTTGTGTTCCCTCTCTCACTTTATCTCTCTCTGTCAAATAAATAAATAAAATCTTACAAAAAAAAAAAAGTCGGATGCTTAACTGACTGAGCCACCCAGGCACCCCATATTGTTGTTGTTTTTTGAACCAAGAGTTGACCAGCTAATTTATTCAGCAAATAATTGTTTGCTCACTTACTATGAAAAGCACAGTTTAGTTCTGACAGTACTGTAGCAAATCAGCCAAACTTTCTGGCATTGCTTGTATATATAGAGATAGATATTTTAAAAATTAATTGCACGGTTAATTATTTAATTAGAGTTGTGATAAATACTACAAAAGAGAATATAGAGTTCCATGAAATGTGTGGGTTCCTGAATAGGACATATAATTATCAGGTTTTGAACTTAGTTGCTTAATTTATAATTAAATTCAGGGAATATCTTTTTTTTTAATGATTTTATTTATTTATTTATTTGACAGAGAGAGACACAGCGAGAGAGGGAACACAAGCAGGGGGAGAGGGAGAGGGAGAAGCAGGCTTCCCACCGAGCAGGGAGCCCAATGCGGGCCTCGATCCCAGGACCCTGGGATCATGACCTGAGCGGAAGGCAGATGCTTAATGACTGAGCCACCCAGGCACCCCTAAATTCAGGGAATATCTGATACATCTGTGTAGACAATCCTTTTTTCCAGTTGGATTTTTTTTTCACTTCATAATACAGGAAACCTCTCCAAATCCAAATTTTTGCTTTTCACTGTATCACTCATGTATCTTTCAAATATTGAATGTGAGAATTTATTTTTTTGTTTTACTCAAGACACAAGCAAGAAAGATTACTAAGGGTTTTACCATTATTCATCTTACCTTTGTAACTTTTGTAACACCAGAAAAGCATATGGGATTGAAAGGCAGAAACTTCACCTACTAAAAACAATTTCTATTACGTTGGAATGGGATTGCTGGTAACACAGAAACATTAAGAGATTCATTGACTTGGGGCACCTGGGTGGCTCAGTCGTTAAGCATCTGCCTTCGGCTCAGGTCATGATCTCAGGGTCCTGGGATCGAGCCCCACATCTGGCTCCCTGCTTGGTGGGAAGCCTGCTTCTCCCTCTCCCACTCCCCCTGCTTGTGTTCCCTCTCTCGCTGTGTATCTCTCTGTCAAATAAATAAATAAAATCTTTTTTAAAAAGAGAGAGATTCATTGACTCAAGTGAATTTGATATTAAGTGTAGGGAAGTCATTCATTATTTATAGACTTTTGAATAAATTGTCCCTTGCTGGCTTATTAGCCATCGTAATTGTAGCAGTTTTCATTTGATAAGTCATGTATTTGTCCAGGTTACTAATGTGAATATGAAATAAACTTTTCTAAGAATTTATTATAAGAATGTTATGTGAGATATTTAGATTATTTTTAGATGCTTAGATTTTTAATACTATGCCATTAATTCTTAGAACAGTACATATTAAAACAGTATATTAATCTCTTAAAAAATAATATTTCAATCCTTATGTGGCTTAAAAGTTTAAAAACATGGGCTCTGTAGTCCATACTCCAATTAACAGAGGTGCCAATTGCTGTGTGACTTTGCTAGGTCTTTTTAGTTTCCTTATTAGTAGAGTAGAAATTGTGGTGAATGTTGAATGAGAATACAAAGCACTTAGCATGTGCCGGCCACGTAATGAAGACTCAGTAGATATTAGTTGGTATCATCATCGTCATTATCATCATAAACTTAAAAAAAAAATTGTTTTATAGTGAGTGGAACAGGAACATCTTAAAACAGCAGCATCGGGAATGGTAGAGGTTTGGGCGCAGTGAGATACCTGCTATTAAATCTCTGAGCTTCTCCTGGCTTTGATGGTTTTCTTTCTTCCTCTCCAAAGTTTCTCATTCCTTTCCTGACCTCAAGTCAACCTCATAAAAGCCCAGTTTTTGTTTTGGTTTGTATTTAAGTTTTTGCTCTAATGTTGGTTTCAGGATTTTGATTGTTTTGTTTTTGTTTTTTTGTCTATTTTGTCTGGAAAAACTATAAAAAGAGGTAGACTAGCCATGCTCAGTTCTCCTAAATAGACATGGAACTGGGAATTTTTGCTCCTCAGTGTTCACCTGCTTCACACCCCTGCCCCTCCTGGCACTTCGTCCTGGTAAGGAACTGGCAGTGCCCTCCTGTGCTGCAGGTTTTTTTCAGGCTTTGTGGTACCAGTCACTTTTCCTGACATCTCTTTCCACTGTGAGTGAGTTAAACAGCTTCATAAAAACAACAAAAAAACACCCTGTTTTATAAATAACACTTTTTTTTCCTGTGTAAAATTAAAAAAAAAAAAAAAATGGAAACGGGTAGTTTATAGTCCACAACAGCATTTTTTGACATTGTCACTTTGATGCCAGTTCTTCCACTCACTGGCTGTGTGTACTTAGACAAGTTACTTAATTTCTTTGTGCTATAGTTTGTCCTGTGTATAATAGAGGGTTGTTAAGACTTGAGGGAGTTGGTACTCTAGGGTAATGCCTGGCACATAGTGAATGCTCAATAAATGGTATACCTATTATTAGGATTAGTATTAACATTATTCCATTATTATTTTTCTACCAGCTTGCTTGGCAAATGTCAGAGGCTGCTACTAACAAAAACCAAAGCTTAGAGCTAAAACTGACATGGCAAAATTTTTAATAGACTAAACGTTGACAGAAGTATCACTTTCCTATTTAGATCTGCAAAAATTTGAACCAAGAAAAAAATTTTGAACCAAGAAAATTGGAAATGGTAGAAATAATGACCAAAAATGGATTCAATTACAGAAGCTCTAATGGGTCATATTTGAAATGGACCAAAACCCAGACAATAATAAAACTTCTAAATCACTAAATTTAATCTTATTTGTAAAATTTATCGTACATTACTCAGGGTTCTCCAGAGACAGAATCAGTAGGGGAAACATACACATACACACAAACACACACACAAAGAGTTTTATTGAGAGTAAATGGCTCATGCCATTATGAAGGCTGAGAAGTCCCATGTCTGCCGTCTGCAGTCTGGAGACCTGGGAAAGCCAGTGGCATAATTCTAGTTAAAGTTCAAAGGCCTAAGAGCCAGGGAAGCTGATGGTGTAAATTCCAGTCCAAAGGTAGGAGAAGACCCATATCCCAGCTCAAGCAGGCAGGCAGGCAGGGAGTGAATCCTCCCTTCCTCCACTTTTTGTTCTATTCTGGCCCTCAATGGATTGGATGATGTCCACTCACATTGGGAGGGCAATCTACTGAGTCATCTGGAAACACCCTCAGACACACCCAGAAGTAATGTTTAATCTGGGCCCATGGCCTAGTCAAGTTAACACATAAGGGCGCCTGGGTGGCTCAGTTGGTTAAGCGACTGCCTTCGGCTCAGGTCATGATCCTGGAGTCCCAGGATCGAGTCCTGCATCGGGCTCCCTGCTCAGCAGGGAGTCTGCTTCTCCCTCTGACCCTCCCCCCCTCATGTGCTCTCTCTCTCTCATTCTCTCTCTCAAATAAATAAATAAAATCTTAAAAAAAAAAAGTTTACACATAAAATTAACCATCATAAGTCTAACCTTTGACAACTTGACAACCATGTGCATCTCCTTAAACCATACTTAGTCTCCACGTGAGGACAACAAGGTCATAATTCTGCCTAACATGATACGATTAGCCTGTGCACAACTGAAAATGCACTAATGCCTTCCCCAGAACAGAAGTTAAAGTCTTTCAGTGATGTTTTCTTGATGTCTTATAACTTAAATACTATGATGTAAAATTAACAATTGTTAAATACTTTGATATAAAGTCAATGCATCTTATATAAGGAAATAAAAGAGGAAAGAAAACACACATACACATATTCATAGCAAAATTAGAAGGAAATACTCGTGACAGTTACAGTCTACATTTCTGTCATGTGGTCATAGCTACTATTTATAACTGCCATCTTCCACTACCCACTCTATTCCCTTTGCTTTCAACAAGCACTTCAGCTGATTGTGATTCTTTGTCTGGTGAGGTAACCCAGACCTTCATTCCTGAGGAGTCTGGGCCATTAGTAATCCTTCCTAATTTTTCATTGACCTTAATCACAGGGCATGATAATACCAAGAGACACTCTAAAGGATCTTCTGTGTTCCATATATATTCTTCATTTCCACCTCTTGATTCCTGGATTTGTGAATTTTGATTGTGGGAGAAAAGGCACCATATATTGGACACTGATTCAGAGCACATTCATCATTCTGGAGAACCTTGCCCCAGCCCTGCAAGATATTGCCATTTGCACTGTAATTTAGTCTTTAAAAGGTCATTCCACCATTCTATCAAGTCATCTGCTTCAGAATCTTAGGAAACATGGCAAGACTAGTGAATTCCATGAGCATGGGCCCATTTTTGCACTTCTTTTGATATTAGGTGAATTTTTTGATCAGAAGCAATGCTTTGTGGAATACCATGACAATGAATAAGGCACTCTGTAAGTTCGTAGGTAGTAGTTTTGACAAAAGCATTTATGTGCAGGGAGGGCAAATCCATATCCAAAGTATTCCAGTAAGAATAAAATGCTGCCCCTTCCATGATGAAAGCAGTTCAGTGTAAGCAACCCACCACCAGATAGCTGGCTAGTCACCCCAGGGAATGATGTCACGTCAGGGGCTCAGGGTTGGTCTTTGCTGCTGGCAGGTTGGACTCTTCAGCTGTGGCCATAACCTCGGTGAATGGAAGTCTGTGTTGCTGAGCCCACACATAACCTCCATCCCTCCCCCTATGGCTGCTTTGTTCATAAGCCTATTGGTGGCTGAGGAAAGAGGCTGACTGGTATCCACAAAATGGGTCATCCTATCCAGTTGATTTTTAAAATCCTCTGTGGAGGTCACTCTTTGGTGAGCATTCCCATAGGGCACAAATAAATGTCTTCATGTTTTTTAGCCCATTCAGAGAGGTCTGTCTACATCTTCCATGATTTCTTTGTCACCACTTTTCCCTTCCTCTACATTAAACCAAGGCATGTCTGGCATTTCCAGTTCACTCACTGTGGGCCACCTTTTGGTCCATGTTTCAGCCAACCAAACAAATGCTAGAACCTTTTCTAACTCCCTAAGTTGTAACACTAAATGCAGAATCTCTTTTTAGTGAGCCTTTGTGAATATTAAGAACTGATTCCCATGAAAGTACATTTTGTCCAGTAAAAATGCATATGACTATAATTGGACAGGGCTAATTGCCATTTAGAAAACTGATAATTGGGTGAAGTTGACTTAGTGGAGTTAGACTCATTGTGGATACTTTATGCCTTTACATACAGACTATATTAGATAATAGATGAAATCATATAGGATCAATCTACAAAATAAGAAAACAGAAAACACAGTATTGAAACCCTGGGGACTGATAGACACATACACATGTACATATAGTCATACATACCTATATGAAGTAGTAGAATTGGCAGAGGCAGCAGGGAAGATAACTAGTAGAACTATGGAGGAGTAGCACCTCAAAATCTAAGTAAAAAGTGTTAAGCCTGGTCAGTTGTGTTAAATTCCATAGACTGTCTAGTGAAAGTAAGAGCTGAATAAAAGGACTTACTTACCATTGAGTTTTTATATCATTAGTGCATATTGATGTTGTTAGTGATGAGAGCAGTTCCAAATGGTTGAGAACTAACGCTAGTTTACAGTGGATTGAGGAACAACCCTCAAATCAATGGGAAGTATGAAAGAAGAAATAATATGTGTAAACTATGGAATTTAGAATTTATCCCTTGAACAATAGAGAGCAATTAGAAATGTTGTAAATTTTATTTATAAAAATGTGTTCCCAATATTAGTACAGTTTTTGGGAGGTTTCTTTGGTGCTTAGTTATATCTGTTGGTTTATACTAGATCACGTGATTCCATTCTCAAATGGGCCATCTGGGCTTGATGTTTTCCTGGGGATCTCCTAATATAGAATCTTGGCAAACAAACCTGGACTACAGGTGTCAGGCTTGACACTAGGACAGAAAATTCTAGTATTACTCATGAAATAAGCATGATCATTAAACAAAAATTATGGCACCTGCACTTTGGATGTGGTCATTCCAAAAGAGTGCCTTTTTCCTGTTTAGTAAGGTAAGTATTTACTAAAGTGATATACCTGTTGCAGATATACTTCTTGTATAGAAATACTGTTTTAATAGTACCAGAAAATTCCTAGGAGAGATAATGTGTACTACATTGAATTAAAACATCCTCATTTGTTTCATAAATATTCATTTAAAAAATCGTCTTTTTGGGTAGCTGGGGCAAGGGAGTATCATGTTTTAATTAAACATTTAATGGTTTTTAAATAAAGTTTTATTTTGACATTGGTCTTATTCCTAATGTATTAAAGAGTGAAAGGAACTATTCTTTACTCAAGGTAGTTCAGTAGGAGATGATTCTCTGTGACTATTTTGGAATTTTGAGTTGTTTCTTTTCTTTACTGTGTGAATTAAATGTGAACTGATAGTTTCTTTTAGGAAGTCTTACATAATGGTGAATTAGATGTCTTTTTGCTTTTTTAGAACAGCTTTTTATAGAAACTAGTTTAAAAAGGGATTTCTTAAGTGGCTGCATTGGTATTCACATTAAAGAGGAGAAAGGAAATGGAAAGGTTTTGTGCTTCCGTCGTTAATTTCTTTGTGCAGCATCTTCTTTTTCTGTTTCCAGCAGTGATTTTCATGCATATCCTTGAAGAGTTCTACATTTCTAAGAGCAAAGGCATTTTTATTCTGTTGGGATTTAGGATGGTTTACATTATTGTGGATGCCTTATTTTTATTTAAAAATTTGTATTTGAAAATAAAATTTTCAGTAAATGCGTATTTCCATATTGTATGACAGTGCTGTCCCATAGCAATATAATGTGAGCCACATACGCATTTTAAAATGCCATGTTAAAAGGAGTAGTAATTACAGGTGAAATTAATATTCTTAAACTCAGTGTGTGTAAAATATTATTTCATCCTGTAATCAATATAAAAATTATTAATGAGATATTTTGCCTTTTTATTTCATATTGTCTTCAAAATTCAGTTTGTATTTACACTTACATCCTTTCTCATTTGGACTAGCAACATTTCAAGTGTGGGGTAGCCACATGTGGCTAATGGCTACACTGTTGTACAGGGCATGTCTATAGAGTCAGAATAAATTATTAGTATCTGGATGGATGGAAAGATAAAAGGAGATATTTATCCTCTGTGAATTGGATTTGATTAGTATAATGACTAGTTACCAACATAGAATAATGTGTGGCATCAATAGATACCAAGCCTGGACTTTTTTATTCTTTGGAAAGTTATTTGGAGTAGATAAACTAGGAGTAGTGGGTAGATGGAACTTTTACATTTGGTTGCCCTTAACAACTGTATTGTGTAATTGCATTTATTTATATTATATGTACATGTTCATACTTGTACGAAATTTCACTATATGTCTATAACTTGTAGCATAAATGCAATTCCAACTACAATGAAGATTTTGTGCTGCAACTAGAGAAGGAATTGGTCCAAGCCCGTCTGAGTGAAGCTGAGTCTCAGTGTGCACTAAAGGAGATGCAGGATAAAGTCCTGGATATAGAGAAGGTGAGGACAATATAAATACTGTCATTCCCAAATTAGAGGGGACATTTTGATGGATGTGCTTATTGAACAGTTAAATTGGACTTGGTGTTTTTATACATTGGATATCTTATATATTAGTTACTAAGAGAGGAAAGGAGAAAGGATATAAGATTCTTAATTATTTATTGTTGTCATACTACTCAAAGCCCCATTTTTAAGGGTAAAAAAAAAAAAAAAAAAGAAAAAAAAGGATTAGAGCCCTTTTAGAGGGAGATAACCAGGGTAATTTTGATATGAATAATATTTAATTATTGAAGAAGAGAAACTTAGGGGATACATAATAATGGTTGTCTTCAAATATTATATCTTCATCTGCAAGAGGTAGGATATGACTAATACATAAACATTTCAGAAAAAAATTCATCTGTTACTGTTAAAACTTTCCAAGCTACTGTAAGCCACCTCAGGATGTGGGAAGATCTTAGCCTAAAGTATACTTACAGAAGCTAATTTACTTCTTTTCAAGGTGACTAAAGAACTTTAAGGATTAGATAAGAAATGCTTTTAGGTTTCTTAACAGTTCTCAAACTTGAGAGTCTATGTTCTCGATCACAAACTCTGAATATCTTTTTTTGTCATCTATGAAATTATTGGTGGCTTGGGTTCTATGTTAAGTTTGTTCTTTTCACTATTAGGTAGTATCTAGCTATTGAATCAAAGCCTTAGAAATAATGAACATGACAGCCTCAAGTTGTTCATATTTCTTAATGAAATCAAGCAGGGTGTAACTACCATCAATAGTGGAATAATTTTGCTAGAAATATGCTTGCTATTTTTATATTATTTTTGGAGATTTTATTCTCCTATTTGTTGAGAAAAAGCCAGCAAGAATACTATAAAAAAATGCATAACAGAATATTTGGTTTCTGGGGTGCCCGGGTGGCTCAGTCGTTTAGTGTCTGCCTTCGGCTCGGGTCATGATCCCGGGGTCCTGGGATCGAGCCCCGCATTGGGCTCCCTGCCCGGAGGGAAACCTGCTTCTCCCTCTCCCACTCCCCCTGCTTGTGTTCCCTCTCTCGCTGTGTCTCTCTCTCTCTCTCTCTGTCAAATAAATAAATCAAAAATAAAAAAAAAAAAAAGAATATTTGGTTTCTAAGTTAGAAATACTTTGGGTACCATAATGTAGATAAGAATCTTGATTTTTCAGTGAATATTTGGTAGAAAGAAATGTCCTTGGATCCAGTTTAAAAATTGCCATTTCTTAAATAGCATTTTTGGTATTTCTGTTATAGAGTAGAAAGGAAATTAGAAGACTTCATGCTTCCTGTGGTTAATTTCTTCATGCAGGACTCTCTTTTTATGCATATGCAGTAAATTTCTGGTATTCAACTGAGAAAATATTTAGTCCATAATAAAAATGTGTAGTTGGCAAGAATAACTTTATTCATGATCTCTGTGGGGCTAAAATCTTCATGTCCTACCATGAAATATATTAGAGTTATAAAATTTCATAGATTCAATACTTGAAATCTCAGTAGTACCTCAGTTGACCCAAGGAGCTTTTACTAGGGCATAATTTAGGATCTCTTGGTCATGGCCCAGGGCAGTGTAATAAGGGCTACCCTGTGTCCTAAGGTGGGTTTTTCAGTAGGATAGGAGATTAGTCTAAATCTTGTACTTCTTTCAGCAAATATTTAGATCACCTTGGTATTAATCTCTTAATCCTGATATAAATAATAACTAATGTTTAAAGATTTTATACTCCTTTTCAAAGTGACATGCTGAAAAAATATAACAAAACAGTCTTTGGACTATTCTTTTCCATAAATCTTTAAAATATAAATTATGTCCATGCTTTGTTTGGAGTCCTAATCAGAGGTTAGTAAGCTTATTGCCGTGTTGAAAAACATTTTAATCATGTTGCTTTAAAACTCTGATTACTGTTTTATTTATTTTTTTTAAAGATTTTAT
>NC_138372.1:71497582-71521702 GCF_054177405.1 Leptonychotes weddellii | reverse complement strand
TGCGAGGGAGGAGGGTCAGAGGGAGAAGCAGACTCCCTGCCGAGCAGGGAGCCCGATGCGGGACTCGATCCTGGGACTCCAGGATCATGACCTGAGCCGAAGGCAGTCGCTTAACCAACTGAGCCACCCAGGCGTCCCTGATTACTGTTTTATTAAGCAAAGCACAGTTAGACTTTTTGTGTCCTCAAAATTAAGTACAAGTACCCTCATACATTCCTGGTAGAAATGTAAAACAGTAAGTCTGCTTTGGAAAAGCTTGACAGTTTCTTAAAAGTTAAGTGCAGAATTAGCATCTGATCCAGCAATTCTGCTCCTTAGTATAAACTCAAGAGAATTAAAAATATAGGTCCACACAAACATTTTTACACAAATGTTCATAGCATTTTCATAATAGCCAAAAAGTGGAAACAACCCAAATTTCTGTCAGCTAATGAATGGATAAATTAAAAAAAAATTTAGCATATACACACAATGGAATATTACTTGTCAATAAAAAGGGATGAATCTTGAAAACATGCTAGGTGAAAGAAGCTAGTCATAAAAGGCCACATATCATGTGATTCCACTGATACGAAATGTCCAGAATAGACAAATCCACAGAGACAGAAAGTAGACTAGTGGTTGTCAGGGGCTGGGGGAGGGGAAATGTGGAGTGACTGCTAATGGGTATAGAGTTTCATTTTGGGGCGATTAAAATGTTCTGAAATTAGATTGTGGTGATGGTTGTACAACCCTGTGAATACTCTTAAAACCATTGACTAGTGTACATTAAAAGGGTAAGTTTTATGGTTTGTGATTTATATCTCAGTAAAACTGTGTAAAATTAAGTACAATTACATATGGGACAAAATAGCTCTTACTACATATGTTTTATTTTATTTTATTCTTTAAATTAAAAAATTCCAAATTATATTTTCTCTTGCTTTAGAGAAACAACTCCTTTCCTGATGAGAATAACATTGCAAGGCTTCAGGAAGAGCTCATTGCTGTGAAACTGAGAGAAGCAGAAGCTATTATGGGATTGAAAGAACTTAGACAACAAGTCAAGGATTTAGAGGAACACTGGCAGGTATATCATTATATTTTGTATATTTTTTAAAAAGCAGGTGAAGCCTGAATATCCAATTTGTGTGAGTTTGAAGTAGCTGATGATCAACACTAGGATTTGAGTTTAAAATGAGAAAGACTCTTTAAATGTAAAAATCTGAGAGCATTTATAAGTTGAAAGTACTTTTAAGCTGTTTCTCCCTTTTTAATTCATTTAATTAAAAAAAAAGATAAAATAGAGATCAAGTCATGTTTTTGTTATTGTATCATTGTGATTTATATAACTTCTCCTGAAGAATGAAAAGAAAATTTCCCTTTATATAGGACATATTTCTTCTGTTGATATTAAATCCATTAGATAGTATGAAACAGTAGAAGGGTGACACTAATATAAATTTGTCTATACATTTGTAAACTCTTTTGAAAATTGGTTATCTCACAAAATCAGGCATTTATATGCCTGCAAATTTATTCACGTGTGAGGGAAAGTGTTGCAAGGAACCAAAAAAACCAAACCAAAACAAAACAAAAAAACCCAGAATCTAGAAGAGACAGATCAAGAAGGGAGAGAGGAAAGAAAAAAACACTACATACCATTTCAGAATAGTGACTTTGGTTTGAATTTGGGGTGGGGCTACATCTAGCAAAGACTGAAATTAGTCCTTAACATTGCCACAGCTTTTTTTTTTTGCCCCCAGAAGTGTCAGGCAGCAATAAACTGGAAATTAAAAACAAAACAAAACTGATGCTTCACCATGGATATTTTGAGAACATTCCTAATATTGCTTCCTTAATTCATGAATGGCCCCATTTTTTCTTTTCTTGGGATTTCATTAAAAATGTGGAAATATCTCATAATAAATTTAGGGTGAAAATTGCATTCTTTACAATAATCCACAGTATAAACTGATTTGAACTATATCTGAGCTTGTATTCCAGATCTGCCACTTATTGGCTATATTGACCTTTCTGAAGTTACTTAATCACCACCATTTCCATTTTCTGACCTGTATAATGGCAATAATAGTGCCTAACTTTTAAGGTTTTCTGGGGATTAAATAAAATAATGTATATACAGTGCTAAATATAGTACTGGGCATGAAATAAGTGCCAGGAAAGTTAGCTCTTATTTTGATACTGGGAGTATTTGTTGCAATACAAATTTTTTTATCTTTTAGCGCCACTTAGCTCGTACTACTGGGAGGTGGAAAGACCCACCTAAGAAAAATGCTGTGAATGAGTTACAGGATGAACTGATGACCATTCGACTTAGAGAAGCTGAAACTCAGGCAGAAATAAGAGAAATAAAACAAAGGATGATGGAAATGGAAACACAGGTATGATGGGAAAGCCCAGTAGCTTTAAAAAATACCATTAGCATGGAGCACCTGGGTGGCTCAATTGGTTAAATACTGGATTCTTGATATTGGCTCAGGTCATGATCTCAGGTCATGATCTCAGGGTTATGAGATCAACCCCCACATTGGGTTCCATGCAGGGTGTGGAGTCTGCTTAAGATTCTCTCTCTCCCTCTCTCTCACTCTGCCCCTCCCACCCCCCTCACACACACTCACTCTCTCTAAAAAAAAAAAAAAATCATTAACAGATCAAAAGTTTATGCACAGGTTATATCACCCTAGAATAGAGCTAAGAGATGGATATATGGAACTGTCTGGATTGTAATTTCCTAGCACAAAGAAAAAGGGCTAAAAATTATAGTCTTTGATATCAGAGATTTAATGTCTTCTTTGACCCATTCAGCAAAGTTTAAGCAAGTCATAAAACTACATTTAACTCTGTTGCCTTGTTGCACAACTTGAGAGGAAATATTCATGTAGAGCAAAATTTCTTAACCTTGACTCTATTAAGATTTTGAACCAGGTAATTCTTTATTTGGGGGACTGGCCTGTACATTGTAGGATGTTTACCAGCATCCCTGTCCTCTACCCACTAGATCCCAGTATCACTGTACTCCCCACCCCAGGTTGTGATGACCAAAAGCATCTCCACACATTGCCAATGTCCCCTTGGAGTAGAATTGCCCTGGTTGAGAACAATTACTGTAGACTGTAATGTGAATGATGCTTCCTTATGTGTAATTTGGTGACTCTGAGCGCTTAATTCCAAAATTATACTTCTTTCTTCTCAAGTCTCCCCTTTCTGTAATGAATTCTACCTTAAATACACTTGATTTAAGATCTGCAAAATCCTTTTTATGGAACTCATTTGCATTATAAACCACATTTGATTTTTATGTGGTACATTTGTGTGGACCATATTCTGTATTCTCTGTAATGTTATTTGGTTTTCAAAATATTTAGTCAGTAGGGGGCATAGTTAACTCATGTATCATTCTGTATACCTATGTGCAAAATGATCATCCAAACTTGAACATGACAACACGAATCTGTAAATCCTTTAGGTTAAATATATCTTGCTTTACATTGTTCAAAGTTATATTCTTATATTTTTCATTGTAATTAAAAATAACAGTAAGATTATGAAAAGTAGAAATCTAGTTTTTTTAATGGGAAGTTTTATTTTATAACAGATTTTATCTTCGTGTACTTATTAAAGATGCAAACATAGCTTTTAAGCCAATGTTCAGGGTTTCTTTCTTTTTTTTTTTTTAAGACTTTATCTACTTATTTGAGAGAGAGAGAGCTGAGACAGCACAAGCAGGGGGAGGGGCATAGGGAGAGGGAGAAGCAGGGTCCCTGCTGAGCAGGGAGCCCAACAAGGGGCTCTATCCCAGCCGCCCCCAGATTTTATTTAAGAGTGATGAATGAATCAAATTCACAAACATCATTCTGAGAGCTTTTGAATACAAAGCACTGTCCAGCCATCAGAGAACTTAATACCTGAGAAATCAGGCGTGCACAAAACTACATTTAATATAATTCACTATATGACATGATGGTTATTAACTAATCATTTCATATTATATGTAAGTCAAGTCATTATGCTGTACACCTTAGACTTACACAGTGCTGTATATCAATTATATCTCAATAAAATTGAAAAAATGTATAATTCAGAAATTGGTAATTAAAGAGTTCAGTGAAAACTGCTGTGGAAAATAGGAGGGCAAAATTAATTCCAACTAGATGGTTTAGAGAAAGGCTTCCTAAGGAGTTTGTATTTTGAATTGTACCTGATTAAGTGTGATTTTGGATGGATTTTGCTGGAAGAGGAATAGCATACGGCACTTTTCCCTAAATGCCAGTGCTTGAACTGATGATGGTCCATATTGCGCATCCAGATTAAGAGATTTGTCCTTGTTGATATTTTTCAGTTCCTTCATTTTAGTGCCTTTCAGAAAATACCACCTAGGAAGTACACCTTAGTTTATTGAGCCACACTCTTCTTTCTGTGTACCAGTTTTTGCTCTTACAGATAGTGCTGCTCGGAACATTCTTGCACATGTTTCCTTGTGGCTAGCTCTAAGAATTTCTTCAGGACAGGGATTCTTATCTTTTTTTTTTTTAATATTTTATTTATTTGACAGAGACATAGCCAGAGAGGGAACACAAGCAGGGGGAGTGGGAGAGGGAGAAGCAGGCTTCCCGCAGAGCAGGGAGCCTGATGTGGGGCTCGATCCCAGGACCCTGGGATCATGACCTGAGCCGAAGGCAGACGCTTAACGACTGAGCCACCCAGGCGCCCCTCTTATCTTTTTTTTATACCATGAACTCCTTTGGCAGTGTGAAGCCTCCGGACCTTTCTCAAAATAATGTTTTTTAATGCATAAAGTAAAATATGTAAGATTGCAAAGCAAACCAGTTATATTGTAGTACAGTTCTCAAAATACTGAAAAACAAACAAGTGTATGATATAGCACACATACAGAGACATACACAACACATTCACATGGCTAGATTCAGGGTTGTTTTTTTGTTTTAAGATTTTATTTATTTGAGAGAGAGAGACAGATAGTGACAGAGATAGCGAGAGAGAGCACAAGCAGGAAGGAGAGAAGCAGGCTCCCGCTGAGCAGGAACCCAACGTGGGGCTCGATCCCAGGACCCTGGGATCCTGACCTGAGCCAAAGGCAGACGCTTAACTGCCTGAGCCACCCAGGCGCCCCTGGATTCAGGTTTTTAATATTTGGGATTTTTCGTACCTAAGTTAAAATGTACTATAGTTTTTCTTTTGGGGGAGACTCTTACCTAGTTTCAGAACAAGGTTATAATAAGCTCATGGAATGAGTTTGGTTGTATTTTATCTTTTTTTGTTGTTGTTCTATGAAATTTTATGTAAGATTAGAATTACCTCTTACTTGAATATTTGCTGGAATCCATTCCTTTAAACAGTGTTATCTTTTTGTTTCATTTTGTGGGAATAGTAACTATTGATCCTACTTTTTGAAGGTTATAGATCTTTACAGGTTTCCTGTTTTTTCTTGAGTCTAGTTTGGTAAAATACGTTTCCCTAGGAGACTGTCCATTTCATCTGAATTTTCAAATTTATCACTTAGGGTTGTTCAGAGTAATTTTTTAAGAAGTATCTTTTCTTTTTACTGGATCAATATTTGTCTCTTTTTAAATTTCTAATAGTGTTTATTTGTGCCTTTTTAAAATTTTCTTGTCAAGTCTTGCAGAAGTTGCCAATTTTTTAGAGGCTTGCCATTGTTATTAATATTTCTAAAGACTGGGTTTTTAATTTTTGTTGGTCCTCCATGTTGTACCATTGTTTCTGTATAATTTAGTTCTGTTCTTTATTATATCCTTTAAATATGTGTTGCTTGGGTTTCATCTTTTCCCCCTTTCTTTGTACTCCTACCTACTATGTTTTCTTTTCTAATATAAGTATATTTTTTGTTCTTCAGTTCCATACTTTTTGACTTTCTCGTTGATTGCTTCTTTGACTCAAGAGTTGTTTACAAGTGTCTTTTATTTTTCCAGATGTATAGATTTCTGGTTCATTAGTAGTTTATATCATTATTTTAACTAAACTGCTTCGTGGTCACAGAATGTGGTCTGTAGAGTCTTATTTATATTAGATCAAACTTCTTTTTTTTTTTTTTAAGATTTTATTTATTTATATATCAGAGAGAGAGAGAGCACAAGCAGGGGGAACAGCAGGCAGAGGGAGAAGCAGGCTCCCCGCTGAGCAGGGAGCCCGATGTGGGACTCGATCCCAGGACCCTGGGATCGTGACCTCAGCCGAAGGCAGACGTTTAACCGACTGAGCCACCCAGGTGTCCCTAGATCAAACTTCTTAATTATTTAATGTATCTTAATGTATTTAATGTATTGTTTGATCTTCTATATCCTTTCTAGTTTTTGTGTGTGTCACCTTATCTTTCAAATGCTAAATAGTAGATATCTTCTATTGTGATTGTGGATCTGTTTATTTTTCCTTAGAATTACGATAATTTCTTTGGCTTAAAATATTCTGAGCACCTTTTAGAGGGACATACAAATGTATAATTGTTATTTCTTTCGTGATAAAATGAATCTTATTATGTACTGACCCTCTTTATCCTTCAGGATGCATTTTGATTTAGTCTATTTGTCTTAATACAGTTATCTAAGCTGTTTATTGTTTAGTATTTGCCTTATATATCTTTTTCCATCTTTTTAGTTTCAACCTATTACATCTCTGATAAACTGCATATAAGTGGATATTTTTAAAAATCCAATCTCACAAATGGTTGTACAACTCTGTGAATATACTAAAACCACTGAAGTCTAGGTATACTTTAGGTGAATTTTATGATGTGTATATCTCAATAAAGCTATAAAAATGCAGTCTCAGTCTCTTTTAGGTGTCATATGTAGTCCATGTTTAATGATTCAATTTGGATTAGTATCTATCACCTTGCTAGCTATTCTCTCTTCCATCTGTTCTTTTTTCTTCTTTCTCTTGGATTTGAGGCATTTATTAGAATTCAATTTTATCTCCACAATTGACTTATTTATACTCCTTAACTTTTTGGGTTATTTTTGTTTGTTTGTTTGTTTGTTTTTACTGGTTCCTCTAGGATTTTCAGTATACATCTAATCAGAGCTTGTCTTCAAATAATATTGTACCCTTCACATATAGTATAAGGACCTTACAACAGTATATTCTCAGTTCTTCCCTCTTCCTTTGTGCTATTGTTATATATTTTATTTTTACATAGAGTACAAACATGTCATATGTGCTACTAATTTTGCTTTAATCAGTTACCTTTCAGAGTGATTTTAAAAATTTTTAATGAAGTTTTTTTTCCCTTCCATTCATTTTTGGCGTTCTGTTTTTTTTGTTTTGTTTTTTATAGATCCATGTTTCTGTCTGGTGTTGTATTCCTTGTGCTTGAAGAACTTCCTTTAACTTTTCTTTTACTGATGGTCAGCTGGCAGTGGATTCTTAATTTTGTTTCTTTGGGAAAGTCTCCAATTTTAAAATACGTATTTGCTGGATATTGTATTCTGGGTCTTTTTGTTGTTGTTGTCTTCAACGCTTTAAGTTCTTCTTGTCAGAAACCACGCAAGCTAAAATTCTGTTGTCATTCTGTTTTTGTTCATCTGCCTGTAATGTGTTTGTCCCTCTGCTTACCCTTAAGGTTTTCTCTCTTGTTTTTAGCAGTTTGAAGATAAAATGACTTGATGTACTTTTTTGCTTTGTTTTTTTTCCTCTGAGTTTCTTGGCCCTCTGGATTTGTGTCTACCATGAAATTTGGAAAATTCTTGGTTATTCTTTCTTCAGATATTTGTTCTGTCCCACCATACTCTTTTTTCCTCCTGGGACTCCCATTACACATACGTTAGATTATTTGATATTGATAGTAACTCTTGGATGTTCTGTTCTTTTTTCCCCCCTCATTATTTCTTCTCTTTGTGTTTCAGTTTCTGTTGACTTAAATATTTCTATTGACTTATCATTAAGTTCACTGATTCTTTCTTCCACTTTGTGAGTTGTCTGATGAGCCATTGAAGGCATTCTTCACATCTGTTACTGTGTTTTTCATTTCTAGTGTGTCCATTTGATTCTTTTAGTTTTTATTTCTCTGCTGATATTAGCTATGTGATCTTGCATGTTTTTCACTTTTCTTTTAGAGCCTTTAGCATATTAATCACAGTTATTGTAAATTCCCTTCAGGTAATTTTAATATCTGTGTCATATGTGAGGCTGATTCTGTTGATTGCTTTGTCTCTTGGTAATATTTTGTTTTTTCTTACCTATTCCTCTGCTTTGTAATTTTTTGTTGAAAACTGAATATCTTGAGTAGGACAGTAGACTAAGGTAAGTAGTTTTTATGCCTGGAAATGGGCATACCTTTTCCTCTGCAAGGCCTTTAATGTGGGGTATTTGAGTTAATATAGTCAGGAGTTGGGCTGGGTTTGAGGTTTGTTGTTTCTGTGGTTACCCTCATTGCACCACAGGCTTCAAATTCCTCTAGCACTATCTTATTTTTAGATTGGGGGCTGGTTTGCCAACAGGTTTTCTCAGCATCTTTAGGTCTTCCATTTACACAGCACTTCAGAGAGAGTCAGTCTCCAGAGTGTTCCACTGTTACTTGTTACAGGAAGTTGGAGGGGCAGAAGTCTTCCCCATTTTTTTGATAAACCCTCAGTCTTAGGCTGCATTGTGTCCCTGGATCTGGAGTGTTTGACTGTCTTAGTGCTCCTGCCCGACCACCAGCTGTAGTCCTAGGCCCACAATATAGTCCTGTCCCTTCCTCAGATGTAGTGATTTTCCCAGTGCTCCAGGGGCAACAATGTTTCTTGGCCTGGGAAGCCTATGAAACCTTTTATTCCCTAGAGGAGACAAGCAAGGTTTAGTGCTCCTTCTGTATTGCCTGCTCTTCTCTTTCCTCAAGCCTGTGCTGTGGAGATCTCTTTCTCAAGACTCTCATCAGTCTTTTTTGTGTGTACCTCTTGGGGTCCATGAAGAAAAAGTATATAAGAGCTTGCGAACTCTGCTGTTCCCCTTAGGCTCCACACTCTCTTGTCAGCCAACACTTGGCCGCAACCAATTTGATAATATTCTGGCTGAATTATTCTTTTTTTTTTTTCCCCCAATACGTATTCTCTTTAATACCCATCACCAGGCTAACCCATCCCCCCACCCCCCTCCCCTGGCTGAATTATTCTTAACAGCTTCTGGCTTCATCTGCCCTGTCTGTCCTTAGATTTGGGGATAGTTGGTTGCCTTGTCACCTCACCTGTCTGGTTTCAACAAAAGTCGTGAATTTAGAGTTTGGCTGGCTTTTTTTTTTTTTTTTAATTGAAAGAGTGAGAGTAATGCTCTTTCTATTCTACAACCCCATCAGGAATCAAAACTCTTTATTATGATATATTTAAAATTATTTTCTTTTTTCAATTTATTTCCTCCCTTTTTTCTATTTTTTCCCCTCCTTTCTTGCTTTTTTATTGGATTAATTTAGATGTTTCTTTTTCTGCTACTGGTTTGACTTTTATAATTCCTTTTCTATTAGTGTTTATTACCTGAAAAAAATTAAAAATGCTCACCCGACTGAACAAAGTTTGATGTTGATAATTATCTCCATCTTCCTTCTAAACTGTATAAGGGCCTTGGAAGATCTTCATGTGCTCTTCTTCCATCTTCCAATCTTATATCTTACTATTATTGTACATCTTTTTTATATCTCCAAATTACTAGACATTATTGTTTTTTTATGGAGTCAGTGCTTATTTGGATTTGTCTATTTGCACACTTTTTGCTCTCTGTTACTGTTATTTAACAGTTTCTGATTTCAGTCATGAGTAGTAAACTCTCACTTTCTTAAAGGTAAATGTACTTTTTCTCACTGTTATATGATAGTTTAGCTGAATATACGATTGTAGGATGAAATTTATTTATTTATTTATATATATATTTTAAAGATTTTATTTATTTATTTGACAGAGAGAGAGATAGCGAGAGCAGGAACACAAGCAGGGGGAGTGGGAGAGGAGAAGCAGGCTTCCCACGGAGCAGGGAGCCCGATGCGGGGCTTGATCCCAGGACCCTGGGACCATGACCTGAGCCGAAGGCAGACGCTTAATGACTGAGCCACTCAGGTGCCCCAAAATTTATTTTTTTAAGCACTACAAAGTTTTCCTGTTGAGATGTCTGCTGCGTATTTCACTTTCCCCCTTAACAGAGACCTGGTTTTGCCCTTGATTTGTCTCTTCTTTTCGTTAGCATTCTGTTTTCTTTTTTTTTTTAAGATTTTATTTATTTATTTGAGGGAGAGAATGAGATAGAGAGAGCATGAGAGGGGGAGGGTCAGAGGGAGAAGCAGACTCCCTGCTGAGCAGGGAGCCCGATGCGGGACTCGATCCCGGGACTCCAGGATCATGACCTGAGCCGAAGGCAGTCGCCCAACCAACTGAGCCACCCAGGCGCCCCAGCATTCTGTTTTCTTAAAATGTATCTTAGCGAGGGTTTATTTGTACTTATCCTGTCTAGAACTAGTTGTGTTTCCCGAAATGTGGATTCATATATATATATTTTCCAGTTGTAAAAATTCTCAAGTATTGTTATCTCTTAGACTATCATATCTCACTTTTTTCTTTGTTTTCTGTTTTATATTGCAACCCCCATTAGGTGTATTTTGTACCTCCTAAGTCTCTTCTATGTCTCTTAACCTCTTCTGGAACACTATTTCTTTCTTTTTTTTAATTTTATTTTATTTATTTATTTGACATAGAGAAACACAGTGAGAGAGGGAAAACAAGCAGGGGGAGTGGGAGAGGGAGAAGCAGTCCTCCCCGCTGAGCAGGGAGCCCAATGTGGGGCTTGATCCCAGGACCCTGAGATCATGACCTGAACTGAGGGCAGACGCCTAATGACTAAGCCACTCAGGCGCCCTTCTGGAACACTATTTCTTCAGTGTAGCTAATCTCCTGTTTAACCCTTTAATTAATTTTTAACATTATTGGCTATATTAACTTCAAGAAGTTGTATTTGGTTATTTTTCAAATTTGCTAAATGTGGGGTTTTTTTTTATTTTTTTTAATTTTTTTTTAATTTTTTTTAAAGATTTTATTTATTTATTTGACAGAGACAGAGATAGCGAGAGCAGGAACACAAGCAGTGGGAGGGGGAGAGGGAGAAGCAGGCTTCCCCCCGAGGAGGGAGCCCGATGCGGGACTCGACCCCAGGACCCTGGGATCATGACCTGAGCCGAAGGCAGACGCTTAACGACCGAGCCACCCAGGCACCCTAAATGTGGTTTTTTAAAAAAAAGATTATTTAGTTATTTATTTGAGAGAGAGAGAGGGAGAGCACATATATGAATTGAGGGAGGAGCAGAAGGAGAGGGACAAGCAGCCTCCGTGCTGAGCCAGGCACTGGGCTTCATCCCACAACCCTGAGCTCATGAGATGAGCCGAAATCAGGAGTTGGATGCTTAACCAACTGAACTACCCAGGTGCCCCCAAATTTGCTAAATGTTTTTTTTTTTTTTTAAAGATTTTATTTATTTGAGAGAGAGAATGAGATAGAGAGACAGAGAGCACATGAGAGGGGGGAGGGTCAGAGGGAGAAGCAGACTCCCCGCTGAGCAGGGAGCCCGATGCGGGACTCGATCCCGGGACTCCAGGATCATGACCCGAGCCGAAGGCAGTCGCCCAACCAACTGAGCCACCCAGGCGCCCCGCTAAATGTTTTTTGATAGTTACTTGTTCTTTGCTTATGTTTTGCTTCCTCTTTTTATGTCTAATAATTTTAAATAAATTATTTTATATAAAGTCCTCACATGATTACTATCTAGAGTTTTTAAAAAATCTGTTCTTGTTATCCTTTTGTCTACAATTTCTTACTCATCAATTTTCGATTTTGCTTATGTGTGGAGTTTTATAATTTTGGATCATGGACTTGTATTGAGGGGTGGAGGGAGGATTTCTGTCTGTGAGAATTCTTTGCAGCTTATGTTGAAGGTATGTCCCTCTGAAGTGTAGTTATTTGTTCGGTGGTAGGAGGGAAGACAGTAAAAAGAGGTTGTGGAACATTTTGAATCTAAGTACTAAGTACTTGAGTACTAAGAAGTTTACTATTTTGTAGACAGATAGTGAGTCAGGAAGAGGAGTAAAAGTAAAAATGAAGAAACTCAGAAATGGTAGAAAGTTTTGGAGCTTAAATCTATTACACGATGCAGATTTTTAAATAAAGCTGGAGGGCAGGGTCATTTGTATTGAGTGAGGTCGAATAGATGAAATAATAGTAACAACCAAGGGTTTATTAAGTATCTGTTTAATTTCAGACATGACGTGAGCTTTTTTTCTCAAATGATTCTTATTCATATGATTTTCTTTTGTCATACGATTCTTACAGCACAACCTTTAAAGTCGGATGGTAATATCTATGCTTGTACCCGTGTGCTGGAATTTGATGGGATTAGATGAGTTTAGCAAGGGTGAAGAACTGTAAAATGAGGAGCCAAAATTTCCTGTCTTTGGTTCTAAAATCCCTACTGTTTCTTTCAGACCCCAAATGGAATATTTTGGGGTTAAGAGAAATCAGACATGGGGAAACTACCTCATGTCAATCAATTTAAGGTGTATATATATATATATATTTTTTTTAAAGATTTTTTATTTATTTGAGAGAGAGAATGAGAGAGAGAGAGAGAGCATGAGAGGGGAGAGGGGCAGAGGGAGAAGCAGACTCCCCGCTGAGCAGGGAGCCCGATGCAGGACTCGATCCCAGGACTCTGGGATCGTGACCTGAGCCGAAGGCAGTCGCTTAACCAACTGAGCCACCCAGGCGCCTGGTGTATATATATTTTTTAACATGTTCTATAGTTGTAATACATTAAGCACCACCGTTTATTGAGTTCTTTCTATAGGTTAAGCCCTGTTCCATGTAATCTCTCATTTAATACTGAAGAGAACCGAATGAGAAATAAGGAGTATTTTTGTGTGCATTTTTCAAATGATGAAATAGAAATATTATAACTAGTTTGCTTAATCACCAAATAACAAGTCAGAATTCACAACCAGTTCATGTTCCATAAAAAGACTGTGCTGTATGTTGGAAGAATATGGAAGTGCATATGACACATTTCATGACATCAAGGATTTTACAGTCCAGTAAATGATGATGGAACTTTTCAGGCAGTCTGTGCTTTCTTTTGGGAATGGGAAAGAGGAGTTAAAGTCATCATATTTCTGTATCTACTCATTTGTGTAACACTGCCTGTTTCAGAAGTTAATACCTTCAAGGTCTGTGTAAACATTCTTAAAGTTTGTAGATATTTATTGTATAAACAGAAAATTAGGAAGAGTTTCTAATATGGACCTAAGTATTCTTTTGGATGACTCGATTTTTTTAAAGCACGTTTATAAATTTTTTTTTAACATTTAACTACTTGTTAAATAAAATCCACCTGTAACTAATAATAGCATTTTATATAATGTTATTGAGGTATAAAATGGGGAGGTAGAAATTTGTAGGTTTTTTGGGATCTTTAATGTCTGAGTATTTATATTTTTAATTATTAGAATCAGATCAATAGTAACCATCTTCGAAGAGCAGAACAAGAGGTGATTAGTCTACACGAGAAGGTGCAATATCTTTCGGCACAGAACAAAGGACTACTTACTCAATTAAGTGAAGCAAAGCGCAAACAAGCAGAGATTGAATGCAAGGTAAATATATCAGCTACCTAATGTTTTTGTCAATATAATAATGCCTTTTTGTTTTGTCTCTTCATTATTTTAAAACCAAATAAAACCAAAAAGAGGTAGTTTTATTTCCCACTTTTCCTGAACTTGGTTTGGTGGTTGCTTTCAGACAGGGTTAGCTCATCTTGCTGTGAGGTGGATTTCAGGCAGGAAACCTTATTTTCACCCATTGGTTAAATGCCAGTTTAGGAAATTAAGATAATCAAGTGGTTGAAAATTGATATCTCTTTATAATTTTTCTTTTGACTTGTAGCCCTTTAAAACCAAAGCTTTTAAAATCAGAACCAAAAAAATGGTAATTTAGAGAGGTTAGGGCAACTCTGCTTTGATCGGTATGGTATCGGTAGGCACTCAATATTGATATATGTTTTCTGGGTAGAGAGCAAAAGAAGTGTGTTTGCCCATGGATTGGGAAAATTGTGTACATTTCCCATTATTTTAATTGGTTTTTCCATTTTTTGTGTGTGAAGTGTTTGGATTTATAAAGCATCAAAAAGTATTTGAATGCAAGTAAATGTTTTCCTGAAATCAATTTACAGTACAACAGTAGTGAGAGAGTGAGGGGATGAAGAGTGGGGTGGATGAGGAGGGGTGTAGAAGGAGAGAGAGTGAGTGTGAGAGAGAGAGAAATAACTAAAGAGATGACTGTGGTCTGAGCATTAGAATAGATTACTGAGGACAAGTTATGGGATTTTAAAAATAAACTAGGCATCCATCTTTCCATGGTGAGATAGCAGGAATGATGCCCTTTAAAGAGTCCAGCCTTATTATTCTATGATAAGAAAAAGACTTTCAATGGTACATATGAAGCTGTAATTCCATCAACTTGTTCTGGTGTCATTAAAAACCAAGAGTGAAGCTTGAGTGGTTTATCAGTGTCACTGAAATCCAGAGATGAAATTACATCCTAATAAATATGCATGGCTGTTGCAGTTTACACTGACAGAAATCTGTAGGCAGTACTGAAATTTGTACTAACTTAAAATTAGTCCCTCTACAAGGATATGAGTAGACCAATTTAAAAATAAAATAAAATGATGTGACATGAGGTTATATCATTTTGATTTGTCTTTATAATATGTGATTAAATTTTATGATGCCATATTGTCTGTGCTGCCTTATTTTTAATAAAGAGCTAAACTTAATCTTTTTTCATTATTGGTGTAAGTTTTCCTTAAACATAGGTTGATAACACTGTTATTGGATTTAATATTGTTCCTCAAATGCCTTGGCACCTTTTAAGCAAAGTAAGGAGTTCGTTGGAAATAATTTTTGGGATTTGCTGATGAAAATATATATATATATATTTTTTAATTTAAGTAATAGGCTCAGACTCAGAATTTTAGAAAATTTTAAGAACCAATATGAGAGGGCGCCTGGGTGGCTCAGTTGGTTAAGCGACTGCCTTCGGCTCAGGTCATGATCCTGGAGTCCCTGGATCGAGTCCCGCATCGGGCTCCCTGCTCGGCAGGGAGCCTGCTTCTCCCTCTGACCCTCCCCCCTCTCATGTGCTCTCTCTCTCTCATTCTCTCTGTCTCAAATAAATAAATTAAAAAAAAAAAATCTTAAAAAAAAAAATAAAAAAAAAAAGAACCAATATGAGATTTTATTTAATTTTTAAGTGTTCAGTAATAATACTGTGAAATTTGTTACAGATGCTAATTCTGATATCTGCTTGTGTGTTTACCCTGTATATTGATTTATTCAATGTTTTGTAATACCTTTTGTAGATTTTGAGAATGACCAGTGTGTTGTTACCATAGCACCTAGTACATTGTAATTAAGTGTATATATTTTATCGTGTTATGCTGGAACAGTTCAGGAACAAACCCTGACTTTTTCAAGGAAGCTAGGCCTTCAATTATAGAAGTTGGATTCATTTTCATTTAGGTTTTTTTTTTTTAAGACTTTATTTATTTGAGAGCAAGAGAGCGCACATGCGGGTATGTGCACAAGTTGGGTGGAAGGGCAGAGGAAGAGGAAGACGCAGACTCTCCGCTGAGCCAGGAGCTGGACTCTGGGTGGGCTCAATCTCAGGACCCCAGGATCATGAACCTGAGCTGAAGGCAGACACTTAATCCACTGAGTCACCCAGGCGTCCCTCATTTAGTTTTATATGATTATAGCTTGTAATTTGTTGATAAATAATTATTAAATTTCATTTTACTTTTCATTTATGTAATATATCAGGATACTGTTTTTAATATTGTTATTTTCCCTCTACAACTGAATTTGAATGTTCCCACTTAAAGATAAAAATAGTATAAGTCTGTGATCTCCAATATGAAAATTCAAAACACTCTGAAACCCAAATGTTTTCTCATAAATTTCACACATTCATTGGGATGGCCATTTATAATTTTCATTTTATACTGCTTGGTGTGAATATTTATACTTTACAGTTTCATTGTGTCTAGCACTGAGCATAGTACTTCATTATGGATGCAGCCACTGGATAATACTAATGTATGGTTTATGTACCTTATTATTTTTCTAAAATCTAAAAAATCGTAAATTCTGTGACATACCTAGCCCCCAAGATTTTAGTAATGAGATTGTGGGATTTCCTACATAAATCTAAATTTGAAGATTATAAAAGGTTTTCTATTATCTAGTTCTACATATATAGAGAAAGATACCAATATAGATATATATATCCATGAGAAAAGGTATATTAATTCATATATAAACTTGTAAAATTATATGATAAGTAATTTTAAATGAGGAAAGTCAGAGTATTTTACTATGATTATAACATTGTGCATCTATGGAGTAATGACAGGAAAGAAACAGGAAGAAAATAAACCTGGTGCTTATATATAATATAAACTTTAATAGCTTAATACATATGCATTTTTTCATAATGCTTTGATTTTTTAACTGAGTATAAATGAAAGCATTGTTTACACTCTTTCCCCTTTTATCTCATTCTCTTCATGACTCTACCACATACCCCTTCTTTTATTTTTTGCTAAGTAACTGCTTTTATTATTTTCTGATATGTCCTTTCAGAATTTTTTTTTAAGATTTTATTTATTTGCGAGAGTGTGAGTGAGAGAGAGCATGAGAGGGGTGAAGGGGCAGGGGGAGAGAGGGAAACAGACTTCCTACTGAGCAGGGAACCTGATGCAGGACTCGATCCCAGGACCCTGGGATCATGACCTGAGATGAAGGCAGACGCTTAACCGACTGAGCCACCCAGCTGCCCCTCTTTCAGAGTTTCTTTTAGGCAAATACAAGCAAGTAAAAGTACATAATTTTTCTTTTCACTTTCTTACATAGAAGTTAACATATTGTATGTTCTTCTCTTTGCTTTTTTTGTCACTATGGTGGTTTTCTTTTATGTCATCATGTTTTGTAGAGCTTTCAATATCAGTGCTTCAAGAGTCTTCTCATTAGTTTCTAAGGTACATTGTTTTCCATTGCATGGATGTACTGTAGTATACTAAACTAGATCCTTGTTGATGGGCACATGGATAGTTCCCAGTGTTTTGCTGCCACAGTATGGTGAATAACCTTGTACATATATAATTTCAGACATATAGAGTTATATCTACATTCCTGTAGAGGGATATCTACACGTTCTCTTAGATTGTTTGAAATGGGTAAACGCATTTGTACTTTATACAGTTTTGTCAGATGACACTCCTTAGGGTTATACCATTCTGTACTCTGACCAAGAGGACATGATAGTACCTGTTTCTCCATTGTGTTACTTACAAAGTGTATAGTCAAACCTTTTCATTTTAAATAGATGTAACTTGCATATTTTAGGACAGTGATTCTCAAATAGGGATGGGGGGAGGTGAGATTATGAGACTTCAAAGAATGATGGTATCTATTTACATATTCGTCAGATATTTGGGCAGCTTTTATTTGTCAGTCTTGTAGGCTCTGGGGATTCAGTAGTGAAGAAGGTGAGCACTGGGTTTAGTGAGGCAATAAGTAAAAATTACGTAAGATTGTTACTAATGATGTACTATAAAGTGAGAGGTGAGGGGAAGTGGTGATTAAGATGGAGTGCCAGGAGGTGCTATCAAAGCTGAGATGTGAAGAATAGGAAAGAAGCAGCCATATGAAGAGCCGGGGGAAGATCCTGGCATGAAAAGGGCAGAGTTCAAGATACAAAAGCAGGAAAGAAGTTGGTTGCTGAGTCTTGTATAAAGTAAAAAGCTAATGAAATAAAACCAGGGAAGTGGGTTGGGACTCCACTTCTTACCATACAAAATTTTAGGGCCCATACTAATGAGTTTGGGTTTTACTCTTAAGTGCTGTGGGAGGCTATTGAAAGGTTTTAAACAGGAAATCAACTATGACTTTTTTTCTGTTTTGCTATATTTGCTTCAGTTTTTTTTTTCTTTTAATTTTGAATTTTTTTAATGGATTTTTTTTACTTTTTTATTTTTTATTGTTATGTTAATCACCATACATTACATCATCAGCTTTTCCTAATGTTAACATCTTACATAACCATGATACATTTATCAGTCCTAAGAAATGAATGATGATACAATGTTATTGCTAAACTGCAGACTTTATTCAGATCTCTCCATTATGTCTCTGTCTCCTCCAATATGGGACAAGTTTCTTAATGTTTTCTTATCTTTTCTTACCTTGATTATTGAAGAATACTGGGCAGATACTTTGTAGACTATCCCTCAGTTTGGGATTGTATGTTTTCTCATGACTAGACTGAGATAATGTATTTTAGGAAAGAATACAGAGTTGAAGTGTCCTTCTCAGCACATGATGTAAGAAGACATATTGTATTAATACATCTTATGGTTAGTGCTGTTAACCTTGATGGTTAAAAAATGGTGTCTGCCAACTTTTTCCACTACAGAACTTTTTTCCTCTCAAACTCTCTTCATTAAAGCAAGTTACTAAGTCCAGGCCATAGCAGGCAGGGTGTTAAGGAGTGTTAAGTATCAAAGAACTTGTGGACATATATTAAAATCACCACAGTAATTAATAAATATTTGGGGGGAACTATTTTGAGGCCATGCAAATATCCTTAAAGTTCCAGCAACTAATTTTAGCTTTTATTAGGGGATATTGCTTGTAGCAATTAATATAATTATTTTTTAAAAGAACACACACACCACTGTGTATGGAGATAGGTTTGAGGTGGGGTTGGAGAGAGATTTGTTAGGAGATCATCAGGAAGTAGTACAAGATAGAGGTACTAGCTTGGGCTCAGGTATTGGCATTTAAATAAAGAGAAGTAGATAAATTCACTATCTGTTTTTGTACAGAACCAAGATTTGGTGATTAGATTGAAGAGGGGGAAAATTAGGAGGAATTTGGGTTTTTTTACTTGATTAACATAATTTTGTATAATTTGTAATATATACATTTGTAGGTATGAATTTATATAATTCAACTTATATATAATTTATATAAATAATTTTATTTTATTAATATAATTTTTATACAGTTAACTAAAATTAGTAGACTATAAATGTATGTTATCTTACTATTTTTAAAATTACCTCTAAAACTTAGTGGCTTAAAATAGCAATAAGCACCAGTATCCTAGAGTTTTTGTGGGTCAGAAATTCAAGAGCAGCTTAGCCAAGTGGTTCTGGTTTAGAGTCTCTAATGAGGCTGCAGTCATCTGAAGGCTTAACTGGAGTTAAAGGATAAGGTGCTTTATCCTTTAATAAAGGATATTATTGTGGCTCTCTCACAAGGTTGAAAGTTGGTGCTGACTGTTGGAGACATCACTGGCCTCAAGGGGATTTCTCTTAGTAAAGGATTTAGACAAGTATACAAACAAGCACAATGCAATATGAGTAGTGCTATGATTGAGGAGGTCTATAGGACACTCTAATGGGAGTTTAGCATTAGGGTAATGGTTCAAGGAAGGCTAACTGAGGAATGATTAAGCTAAGACATTAAAGCTATGTAGGAGTTAAGGAAAGACAATAAATAGAGTTCACTGGATAGAGGGAATAGCATATATGAAGAGTAAAAATGAGAAAGGAACAAGAGGTTGCTTGAACTAAAAGAAGTTCATTGTAGCCAGAGGTGAGTATCATGAGTAATACTGGTAAGATATGAGGATAGAGCAGTGAATAGGGAACGAAATCATACAGAATCTAGGACACCAGTATAAGGACCTGAGTCATTATCTCAAGATCTGTGGAGTGCCATAAAGTGTTTAAAATAAAGGAGTGACCAAATGAGATTTGAATTTTATGAAATAGAGGCACAGTGGTGTGCTGGAGCCAGCCAGTAAAGGCTTGCAAAAACCAATTGTTAAATTTTCAGGAATTTTGTGAGTCACTTGTTAAAACAGCCATATTAACAGTTAAGTTATATAACACAATTAAGTTGTGATAGAACAAAGGTAATAAGTACTCAAACTTCATCATTTACTACTTATTTTTCCATTTTACTACTATCTGTGCTTTTGAGGTTGTTTATACCCCTTGTATCTGTATGGTGGAAATACAATATAATAGTGTTCTACTGCACATTTCTTCCCAACTAAGTGTTCAGTAATGTTAACGTTGGTAGCTTGAAAGGAGCCATGGTGGGAGGATTTACATCACATAAGTTGTCAAACTACAAATCAGGGCTGGATTTATTTTTTTGTTGATTATCTAGACCAGATGTTGGCAGACTGTAGCCTATAGCCCAAATCTGTCTGGTTGCCTATTTTTGGAAGTAAAGTTTTTTTTTTTTTTTCATTTTTAAAAAAATTTTATTGTGTTAATCACCATACATTACATCTTTAGTTTTTGATGTAGTGTTCCATGATTGTTTGCGTATAACACCCAGTGCTCCATTCGATACGTGCCCTCTTTAATACCCATCAACAGGCTAACCCACCCCCCCCACCCCCCTCCCCTCTAGAACCCTCAGTTTGTTTCTCAGAGTCCGTAGTCTCTCGTGGTTCGTCTCCCCCTCCGATTTCCCCCCTTCATTTTACCTTTCCTAGTATCTTCTTTTTTTTTTTTTTAACATATAATGTATTATTTGTTTCAGAGGTACAGGTCTGTGATTCAACAGTCTTACAAATCAGAGAAAGACATGTATCATATGATCTCACTGATATGAGGAATTCTTAATCTCAGGAAACAAACTGAGGGTTGCTGGAGTGGTGGAAGTAAAGTTTTATTGGAATATAGCCTTGCCTGTTTGTTTATGTATTGTCCGTGGCCACTTTCACACTGCAGTGGTGGCAGGTAGAATACTTACGATACATTGTATGGCCCACAAGGCTAAAATATTTACTCTCTGGCCTTTTAAGGAAAAGCTTTTGATACCTGTGCTTGATTTTTAATGCAGATTAAACTTTAAAAGTGTGTTGTATCTTCAGCCTATACATTATGAATAGCACAAAATTTTTAAGGAAATTTTCTTTCAGTATTTAATTACTATTACCAGAATCAACAAAAAACTTGCTCACATTATTAACAAATGAGTGAAATTCTAACATAAGTTGTCTTTGTTTCACTTTCATCTTTTAACAAAAATATTCAATCAACATTTATATCAAAACTTCACTTTTTCCCCAGTTTCAACCATGGCTTATGGATATAGTAGTTTAGAAAAAAATCAGTGAAAGCATTCTGTGAGAATATAGCGACTACACAGAATGGGCAATGAGTATTGTATATCTTATTATCTATATGTTGTGTTCTGTATATCCTCTATATCGGTTTATGTTAAAAAATATAATAAACTTATGCATGAACACATATGTGTACACACACACGAACTCTCACACACACACACACACACACACACACACACACCCCTAGGAGAAAGCTGATTGCTAGACTTTTTTTTTTAAAGATTTTATTTATTTATTTGATGGGGGTGAGGCACAAGCAGGGGGAGCAGCAGGCTCCCCACTAAGCAGGGAGTCTGACATGGGGCTTAGTCGCAGGACCCTGGGATCATGACTTGCGCTGAAGGCAGATGCTTAACCACTGAGCCACCCAGGTGCCCCTGATTAGACATTTACTAGCACAGCACTGGGTACACATGTGGCCATATGCAAATTGGCAAAATATTTAAAGCAGTATTTGCTTAAAGTGAAGCAGCAATATCATATCTGAGATACAAGAATAAGTACAGTTTTTTATTTGGAAGTTTAATTATTAAACTCCTAAATTTGTTATTTTTAGAAATTTTGGTATTATAGTACTGTCAGGTGCTAAATTTCTCCTAAGGTCACCATGCTGTACAATTTTGATACAAATGATTGCTAAATTTCAACTGAAGTTAATGGAGGAGAAAAATATTTTTACATACCCTACTTTTCTCTAACATATTTTCTTCATATTTTGTTATTTCTGGTTCAGTATTAATTGGCAAGGATACTGTAGAATACAGTTTTGGGGTTTTTCTTTGTGAAATTTTGAGGTGGTAGAATTAAGTACTATGCTTTTCCTAGGAAGGTTAGAATTATGATATAATCTAATTTCTATTCTCTTTTGTAGTATAATATAAATATTCATTAACATTTATTGCTTCAGAAAGAATATAATTTTTCAAATATTATCTAGCTAATAAACTCTCTTAGTATCCATATTGTCTGTTAATCTGTTGTTTGAAAGTTCTCAATATTTGTTCTTGCATAAAAAATGAGCAGCTTTCACGGTCACCAGTGATTTGAATTGTTTTAGTTAAGTGCATTTTAATTTTAACTTCTTATGCAACATTTATTTATATGAGTGGTGTCTCTTAATGCTTAAAGATGGAATGCTGTTCTGTATACTCGGTCTATATATGTTCTGTATATTCGGTTTTCATTTTATATCAAGTTCAGGAAATACTGGCACTTTTTTCTCTCCTTTCATCATAGATCTATTTGTTTTCAAAATTTGAAGCAGGTTCTATTTTTGATATATTACATGGTTTCTTTTTGGTTTGTTTTGTTTGCCGCCCTAGAACAAGGAAGAAGTGATGGCTGTGAGACTCCGGGAAGCCGATAGCATAGCTGCTGTGGCTGAATTACAGCAGCACATTGCTGAGCTGGAAATCCAGGTACCATACGAAAATAATAAAGTACACATGAAAATAATGCCATAGTTTCTCTTTCCTTCTGCACCCAAGGACTGATTTATATCTTCCTCCTATTGACTGTGCTTCTATTTTCAACACATATTCATTTCCAAGCCCTTTTTTTGGTGGTAAAATACATATAAAATTGACCATTTTAAAGTGTACAGTTCTGTGACATTAAGTGCATTCACATTGTGGTACAACCAGTCTCCAAAACTCTTTTCATCTTGCAAAACTGAAAGTCTGCTTATTGAACATCTCCTCATGCCCATCTTCCCCAAGCCCCTGGAAACCACCATTCCACTTTTTATCTCTGAATTAGACTACTCTAGGTACCTCATGTAAGTAAAATGATATAGTATTTCTTTTTTTTTAAGATTTTATTTAAATATTTGTCAGCTAGAGAGAGAGCGTGCACACAAGCAGGGAGAGTGGCAGGCAGAAGGAGAAGCAGACTCCCCGCTGAGCAAGGAGCCCGATGCAGGACTCCATCCCAAGACCCTGGGATCATGACCTGAGCCAAAGGCAGACATTTAACTGACTGAGCCACCCAGGCATCTCTTTTTTTTTTTTTTTTAAGATTTATTTATTCATTCTAGAGAAAGAGAGTGCACAAGTGGGGGGAGGGGCAGAGGGAAAGAGAGAGAGAAAAAGAGGGAAAGCAGACTCCCCACTGAGCAAGGAGCCTGACAGACTGAACCACAGACTAACCCACCTACCCACTGCAGGGCTCAGTCCCAGGACCCCGAGATCATGACCTGAGCCGAAATCAAGTGTTGGCCACTTTAACTGAGCCACGCAGATGCCCCAGTATTTGTCTTTTTATGACTGGCTCTTTTCACTTAGCATAATGTCATTAAGGTTTATCCATGTTGTAATGTGTGAAAAAATTTCCTTCCTTTTTAAGACTGAGTAATATTCCATTGTATGTGTATACCACATTTTGTTTATTTATCCATTGGTAAACACTTGGGTTGCTTCCACCTTTGGCTATTGTGAATAATGCTGCCGTGAACATAGTTGTACAAATCTCTTTGAATCCCTGCTTTCATTTCTTTGGGATTTACCCAGAAGTGGCATTGATAGATCATATAGTAATTCTGTGTTTAATTATTTGAGGAATTGCTGTTCTATTTTCCATAGCAGCTGCACCATTTTACATTTTTGCTAGCCATTGCACAAGGGCTCTTATTTCTGTCCACGTCCTCTCCAACACTTGTTAATTTTCTGGGGTTTTTGTTGTTATTGTTTGTTTTTTTATAGTAGCCATCCTAATCAGTGTAAAGTGGTAGCTCATTGTGGTTTTGATTCGCATTTCCCTAATGATTAGTGATGTTGACCATCTTTTCATTTGCTTATTTGCTATTTGTATATCTTCTTTATAGAAATACCTATATGAGTCCTTTGCTCATTTTTTTTTAATTTTTTAATT
>NC_138372.1:71469956-71497082 GCF_054177405.1 Leptonychotes weddellii | reverse complement strand
TTTTTAATTTTTTGAGGCACCTCCGCACTGTTTTCCAAAGTGGCTGTACCAACTTGCATCCCCATCAACAGTGTAAGAGGGTTCCTCTTTCTCCACAACCTCTCCAACATTTGTTGTTTCTTGCCTTGGCAATTTTTGCCATTCTAACTGGTGTAAGGTGCTGTCTCAAAATTCAAACCACATTGAGATACCATCTTATCATTTTTATCTCAACTTAGAAGTCACCCACTCATAGAGATTTTCCCTGACTACCTTTGTAAAATTGGCCCCTCACACTGTTACTCTCTATTTTATGATCAGGTTTTATATTATTTATGACTCTTGTCAGGGCCTTTAATTATCTTCACCTTAAGAATTAATTCACTCCTACATAGAATATATTAGAACCTGTTTATCTTATTTACTGCAGTATGCCTTTTGGCTGGCATATAACAGGTACTCAAAAAATAATTGCAGGATGAATTTTAGGGGGCAGAAAACAGTCATGTATAAGGGAGTTTGATATTCTATGCCATAAGAGGTAGTAGAATGTTCTAAGGACTGTATATGTAAAGATTTAATTTATTTAAATAAATGCTGCCACAGAAGTAGATTGAAATTGATCCTATAATTTCCTATCCAACCATCTAACAAAATAGTAAATAATAGGGTTTTGTTTTTTTTTTTTAAAGGCAAATACTTTTCTACTAAAAGCAGCCTGAGAGGAAAAGGAGCAAAACTTAGTGCGATAAACTTTAAACATGACAGCTAAGGAAAGAAATAGACTAGACTAGAGCAAAGAGGCCTAGCAGGGCTTGGCTTCTAACCTCAACTGTCTCCTTCTCCTATCCTACTCACCAAGCTATATAGGTAAGTCAGCAAAATCCCCAGAGGAATCAATTCATCATATCCCAAATGTGGAGAGAAAGAAAAAGTATTTTCTGACTGAAGAATTGAAAAAATTTCTGGAAGGAAAAACCTAGTCAAAGAGATTAAAAAGTGAACATCTGAATTTTAACTTAAGTGAAGACCTTGGGGACAACACACTGAATTTGGGGAACTATATGAATCCTAAACCCAGGTTTTGACATATATCCCCCCAGTTAGGTAATACAGATATTTAATAAAATCTTCGAAGAATAAACAGACCCCTTGTTTAGCCAGGTTCTTCCCTTCCCTTTGCTATCCCTCAGGCTATAGAAAAGTCAGAACAAACTTGAGCTTGGAGGGCAAAGAAAATAGATTTTAAATATGGTGGAAGGGGAGTTAATAAGTAACCCATATTCTTAAAGCATTAGGAATATCTGGGCACTCACCTAGCTATGAAGAGAAGAAATGGCAAGGCAACTTGGTTTATATTAGTATAGTGGAGAAAGAGAAAAATACCATTCAAAAAAGATCCTAGCTAAGAAGAAAGGTAAATCAAGGTTAAGAAAGGAATTACAATTGCTTCTCACTATAAAACAAACATGAATTCAATAAAATTAAGAAATCAAAAGATAAAATGATTTTAAAAAATGAGGTAAGAATTAAGATTGTACTGCTAAGGAAACAAATTGAAACCCAGTACATCATTGCAGAAACAACAAAAGAATAGTCTATTCAGTAAACAATGCTGAAAAGTGGAATACTGGCATAGAAGAAAAGCTTGAGATGGTCATAGTGAATGCAGGGATTAAGAATGTAAAACAAGTATTTGCTAGCAGGTATGGATGAAAGATAGGTAATCTAACACTAAAGATAACTGGTGTCCCACAACAAATGAAAAGAAGATATATTCAAAAATATGAACAATTCCACATATGAGTAAAATCGTGGTACTTGTTTTTCCTTGACCGACTTATTTCATTTAGCATTATACTCTTTAGGTCCATTGTGTCGTTGTAAATGGCAGGCTCTCATTCTTTTTTTTATGACTAATATTCTATTGGGTATATATACCACATGATTTCTTGCATATGTGGAATTTTTTTTTTTTTAAGATTTTATTTATTTGAGAGAGAGAGAATGAGAGAGAGCGAGTACATGAGAGGGGGTAGGGTCAGAGGGAGAAGCAGACTCCCTGCCGAGCAGGGCCTGATGCGGGACTCGATCCAGGGACTCCAGGATCATGACCCGAGCCGAAGGCAGTCGCTTAACCAACTGAGCCACCCAGGCGCCCGCATATGTGGAATTTAAGAGCAAAACAGGGGCACCTGGCTGGCTCAGTCAGAAGAGTGTGCAACCCTTGATCTTGGGGTCATAAATTCAAGCCCTATGTTGGGTGTAGAGATTATGTAAATAAATAAATAAACCAAAGAAAGAAAAAAGAGACAAAAAAACCCAGACTTAAATACAGAGAGCAAACTGGTAGTTACCAGTGGGGAGATAGGTGGGGGAATGGATGAAATAAAGAGGATTAACTTCATGAGCACTGAGTAATATATAGACTTGTTGAATCACTGTATTATACACCTGAAACTAATATAACACGGTTTGCTAATTACACTTCAACTAAAAAAATATATAAATAAGAAGTAGTCCTTAAAATTCAGAAAGATCCAAATATACAAATCAAAAGAATACCCTGTGTTCTAGGAAAATTTGACACAGAATACTGCATAAACACTTAAAGCAGATTATGCACAAAGTTGTATGGGCAGATTAAGACTTCTTGTCCAGATTTCTCACAGCATAGTCAGTGCCAGAAACCAATGGAGCAGTGGCTATGCTGCACTCCAGTAAGATAGGCACTAGCCACATAATGGTGTTTTAAATTTAAATTGATTTAAATTAAACAAAATTAAAATCAGTCCCTCAGTCATACTAGCTCAGTAGCCTCATGTTTGGGCATTTATTTGGGCAATTAGGATTGCAATTCAAGGTATACAGATTTAGATGGAAACCTGACTCATGTTCCTTGTATTTTCTATCAATTTCAGCTAAAATTCAAGATTGAATATTCATCTTTATATTTTTCCTTTGTGTGAATTATTTAAGGTAAACATGTATAATTTTACAGAAACAATTATTTCCCTTTTTTAAAAAAGCTGGCTATATGTATTCCAGGATGTTAACATTGATCATTAAAATTGTTTTTCTCTACTTTTTTCCCCTCAGGCCTTTAAATTCCTCTATATAACAGGTGAACTCCAAATCATAAGCTAAAGGTGATGAATGTTTGATGGAGGAGCATATGCAGGGGAAAAAATGACTCAATAACTATTATTCACAGCCAGGCCAAACCATCTCGTTGAAATTGTTGAGAGGAAATTAATTTTATAGTATGAGTTAATAATCTCAAATGTATAAAATATTATCGATACTATCTTTGTATGGGCTGTCTTTGATTTTATACCTTGTTCTCCCTTGACTTCATATGGGAAGGAGTTACTGAATTGATAAATAATTATAATTTGGTTTTTCATGCTGGCCTTCTCCTATACTTGATAAAAATGGCTGGCTCCCTATCAAATTCCAGGACTATAATAATCTAATAAGTTGATAAAACTTCTTGTTGACAAAGTCAGCTCTTTATGTTTCTTTTAAACAAATGAGAAAAGAAATATGTAGTCAAGAATACTCTATCCAGCAAGGCTGTCATTCAGGATAGAAAGAGATAAAGACTTTCCCAGACAAACAAAAACTAAAGCAGTTCATGACCACTAAACCAGCCCTGCAAGAAATATTAAAGGGGACTCTTTGGGGGAAAAAAAGACCAAAAGCAATAAAAACTAGAAAGGAACAGAGAACATCACCAGAAACACCAGCATTAACAATGGCACTAAATTCATATCTAACAATAGTCACTGTGAATACAATGAAATATTACTCAGCCATCAAAAAAGAAAAAGAAATCTTGCCATTTGCAACAACGTAGATGAAGCTAAAGTGTATTATGCTAAGTGAAATAAGTCAGAGAAAGACAAATACCATATGATTTCACTCATACGTAGAATTTAAGAAACAAAATGGATGAACAAAGGGAAGGAAAAAGAGGGAAGCAAACCATGAGACTCTTAATGATAGAGAACAAACAGGGTTGATGGAGGAAGGTAGGTTGGGGATGGGTTAAATGGGTGATGGACATTAAGGAGGGCTCTTGTTATGATGAGCACTGGGTGTTATATGTAAGTGATGAATCATTTCATAAATTATACACCTGAAGCCAGTATAGCACTATATGTTAACTAACTGGAATTTAAATAAATTTGGGGGAAAAAATGAGAGAAGAGCATGTTTTATCAGTGAGATGAATATATAGGAAGCTGTCTAGTCATCTGATGCTAAGGAAGACATGACAAACTTTGACAGCTAAGGATTGTACTCCCCAACTTTGGCTTACTATCACTCTTTATGGAGGGTCCAGGAAAAGATACATGAATCAAACATAAAATTATCAACACAATTTTTAGAAAAACAATTCTAACACATACCCTGCTGTGGTTTGTCTCACAAGTATGGAAGTGAGTGAAACCTGATTTCTACCCCTGGCTTTTTCCATGTGATCCTTGATAAGTTAGCTACTGAGTCTGTTTAGTCCTCTAGTGCTATTGGATCTAGGCCACACTTAGGTCAAGCCACCTGTGAGGATAATGCACAGGTACAGGGGCCATGCCAAAAAAGAGGACAGCTTATTAATTTATCAATCTGGGGAAAATCCTGCTAAGAGAAAGAAGTGGTGATAAGAATCCAGAGTATGAAAATAATAGGTCTAGAGCATAATGGTCTTTAAGCTAACAGAAGAGGATCTCGAGAAATAACAATGCTGGGTCGTAGAATGACAGGCAAGAAGATGAAATAATGTTTGCTTAGATTTAGAAAGGCTTTTTGAAACTAATTCTTCAAAAGTCTCAGTATCCCAAGTCTCAGTATCATCTCACTGATGAAAACACTCCCAGTGTTTATCATTAGTGAACAGGATATCATCATATATCCTTTCCTCATAAGCAAAAGAGCAAGATAAAAGCTGCTTTATACTGCACAGGAGCACCTATTTGGTATTTAACTTTGTGGTATTAAAAACAAAAACAAAACACAAAGCCAAGAAACAAAAGCAGAGATGAATCTTTCACTGAGATGATAAACCCTCATGACATGGAATATGAGGATATTAAAATATGACAGTTCCAGCCATCCAGAAGATGAATCACATTTTTTTCAGCTACAGTATTCTCCAGCTGTGAGCACTGTCTCACTGAGCAAGGTGAAGCTTACTAAGTGGCTGTTTGATGCTTTCCTTTTATGACAAGTCCTCTCTTTCTTAGTGATTTCTTTGTGACTAACCCTGTGCTTTTCCCAGAATTTAAAGTCATCTACCTACAACATAGAATATTTTCACAGAGACAAAAAAGCTAAAGGGCTTTTGTGTATTTAAAGTGATGTGGGGGCACCTGGGTGGCTCAGTCGTTGGGTGTCTGCCTTCGGCTTGGGTCATGATCTCAGGGTCCTGGGATCAAGCCCTGCATCGGGCCCTCTGCTCAGTGGGGAGCCTGCTTCTCCCTCTCCTTCCCACTCATGTTTTCTCTCGCTATCTCTGTCTCTCACTCTCAAATAAATAAAATCTTTTAAAAAAAAATAAAGTGATGTGAAGTATGGAGAGAGTTCTTTGGATCTCATAGGGATTGAAGAGTTAAACTCACAGGTTAGTCTCTTAATAAGAGGCAAAAAATATAACTACTAATATTTATTATGTTTCTTTTTTATCAAATATCTATAAATAATATAATAAGTGTTTACTGGTATAATATATAAAATGCAGTCTTCTAGTGCTGTTCCTGTATATTAGTCTTTGGCTTCAGATATTTAAGTTTCTGTGCCCTTGTCGTCTATGCTTCCTCCCTTAACCAGCCATTAAATATACACTATATTAGTTTTATCCTGCTGCCTATTTGGTTTGAAAAAAAGGAATAAAAACAGAACTGTACTTGGAGTTTTGTTGGAATGGGAAATTTTTGTATTTTACCTTGCATAATACAGTCTCTAGACTTGGACTCTTAAAAATATTAACTAAGTCATGACAAAAAAAGCAGAGGGACTATTACAGATTAAAAGAAGGTAAAGAGCTATAGTAACCAAATGTAACCATAAACCTTGGTTTGATTCTGGACAGTAATAATCCATTTGGGGCCCTTTTAAGGGAATTTAAAGAGCTACATATTCAATGATACTGTGGAATTAAACTATTACTTTTTTTAAAAAAAAAAGGTATTATTTATTTATTTGACAGAGACAGAGATAGCGAGAGCAGGAACACAAGCAAGGGGAGTGGGAGAGGGAGAAGCAGGCTTCCCGCCAAGCAGGGAGCCCGATGTGGGACCCGATCCCAGGACGCTGGGATCATGACCTGAGCTGAAGGCAGACACTCAATGACTGAGCCACCCAGGCGCCCTAAACTATTACTTTAAGTGTGATAATGGCATTTAGTTATGTGGGACAGTTCCTTTTTCTTAGGAAATGCATGCTGAAATATATAGTAGTGAAATGTCATATCTGCATTTTACATTCAAATGGTTCAGAAGATACCTATACATGTAAAGAGAAAGAATGAAAGCAAATGTGGCAAAATAGTAATCAGTGAATATAGCTGAAGGGTATAAGGGTATCATACTATTTCAACTCCTATGTAGATCTGAAAATTCTGAAAACTGAAAAGCTAGAAGCAACTTTAGCAGGATGTAAATAATAGACTAGGTGCTTTTATGTTTTGTGTTTTCAACTACCTCAAATATGCATCTAGTACATTAACTGGGTATTAACTGGTTAAATTCTCTCTAAGAAAACCCAAAAACTTCTAAGCAAATTATCCGGTCGCACAGAGTATTAAAAAGCCAGTGGCTTGAAACACAGCTTTTAAAATCTGCTATCTTCCTGTCTCTAAGGAAGTGTCCTTCCTGTGGCAAGATAGGGTAAGTTATAACCAGCATTAAAAACATAGATAAAGAAATAAACACGAATGGACTCTTAGACATACCTATTATAATTTCACTTAAAAATTGAGGCTTAATTTGTAGTTTAAACAAACCTGAGCCCCTGCCTCCTCTTCTCTCACCTCCACAATATTTTTTAATATTATACGCTACTTTTTCTTCTGAACAGTTGTTCAAGGCAAGTTAACATCATACTCATCTCAGTTTTGTTGCAATATGACACATGAAAAACATGCTGCTTAGAGCTATAGAAAAAACGTTTCACATTTTTACTTAATTCTTCTAGCTCGATGCACCAGCACATTTAATTATTCAACTTTTTAAAGAGTATGTTGGAGTACAGTAGATGTAGGTGATGATATTTCTGATTAAAATGTCCACTTCCTATTGTGACTGTATACACATTGCACAAATAAATATTCACTTTTTTCCCGCTGACTATAGCATGTACTGATTTTCCAATCAACAGAATATGTGACACATCTTGGGCACATTCCATCTCTACCTCCTCCTTTCCTGGATTACAGCTCCCAGTGGTTGCAGGGATAAAACAGATGAATGTGTATACCTAAGGTCATTAAAAAACAGTCCAAGTAGGGGGCGCCTGGGTGGTGCAGTCGTTAAGCATCTGCCTTCGGCTCAGGTCATGATCCCAGGGTCCTGGGATCGAGCCATGCATCAGGCTCTCTGCTCAGCGGGAAGCGGGCTTCTCCCTCTGCCACTCCCCCTGCTTGTGGTCCCTCTCTCGCTGTGTCTGTCTGTTAAGTAAATAAATAAAATCTTAAAAAAAATAAAAATAAACAAAAAACAGTCCAAGTAGTCAAACAGTGCTCTTTTTTGCTAAATATTTTACTAAATATTCCTCTACACGCATTTATGGTTATATTAGAGAACATAGTTTTTTTACTGTATCAACCTGTTACCTAAAAAAAAACTTTAGAAAATTGGATCCCTTATTTATTGGCATATCCCCTCAGAGAAGTTGATACTTTTAATATTCTGCTGGTCCTCAAATCGTTGGTTTTTCTTTATTCTTTTAAGAGTGATCTTAGTATTCAGTCATAGGGGTCATATATATGGGATTTTTTCTGATCCTAAACATTATTTAGTTCCTCATCATACATTACTAAGCTTTAAAATAGTAATATCTTCTGTTTGAGAGCTAGGTTAACCAAGAAAGGGATTTGAGTTCAAAATGAACCACCCTCTGTAGACAGGGAACTGACCAGCTGAAACTAACATAGAAATAATACGAAGTGAAACTGGTAGCAGAATTGAAAGAAATTAATTTAAGAAACCTTACCAGTTTTCCTTTGTTTTAAAATATATTCACTCTGGAATGTAGAGACTATTTGTAAATAAGTTTATGAGTCTCGGTCATTTACCAACATTTGCCATTGTGGTGGTAGTTAAAAGAAATATTAACCCTTTTTTATGTGTAAAATAAGTAAATTCTATAATGAGTCTAGACTTGTAAAATATTATTTGAGATTCTTAAAAGGTAAAGGTATTTTATAACTGGCATATAAATTTTTGAATTTGTGTTTAAAAAATAGTTCATTTTCAAAGGTGGTACAAACCCAGTATCTTTCAAGTATAGGTCTACATACTGGCTATATCAGAACCACCACTTGTGTAGCTTTCAAAGTGTACAGATTTTCAAACCCCATTCACAGATAATTAGAATTCATTAGGTCAGAAACAGATTCTTTAATCTGTGCGTTTACAAAACTCCCAGCCATAGTCATCTTTGAGAATTACTGTTTTAAGCATTTCTTAGGTTATGTTGTTTATATTATTGTATTCATTTACTTAGCCATACTTTTTAAAATTTTTTTTAAAGATTTAATTTATTTGACAGAGAGAGACACAGCGAGAGAGGGAACACAGGCAGGGGGAGTGGGAGAGGGAGAAGCAGGCTTCCCACTGAGCAGGGAGCCCGATGCGGGGCTCGATCCCAGGACCCGGGGATCATGACCTGAGCCGAAGGCAGACGCTTAATGACTGAGCCACCCAGGCACCCCGCCATATTTTTTTTTTTAAAGATTTTATTTATTTATTTGAGATAGAGAGCATGAGAGAGGGGAGGGTCAGAGGGAGAAGCAGACTCCCTGCTAAAGAGGGAGCCCGATGCGGGACCCGATCCCGGGACTCCAGGATCATGACCTGAGCCGAAGGCAGTCGCTTAACCAACTGAGCCACCCAGGCGCCCCTACTTAGCCATATTTAAAAAATATGTTAGGATGTTTTTATTGCAGATAACAGGAAACTACATTCTGGATTTTATTTATGTTTAAAAATATGTTAGGATGTTTTTATTGCAGATAACAGGAAACTACATTCTGGATTTTATTTATGGCTTAAATAATAAAGGGTCAGGTACCTGAAAAGTCCAGAAGTAGGATATATTTCAGGAAAAGTTTAATTTGGGTTCCAGCGTGTTGCATTAGGCATGATTCTGAAGGCTCTGCTCTGCTTGTCATTTTTGAAAAAGATTTATTCATTTTTCAAAATAAAAGTAAAAAATCTAAAATAAATAAATAAAGGTTTATTCATTTTTGAGAGAGAACGTGTGTGTGTGAGAGTAGGGGTAGGGTCAGAGAGAGAATCCTCAAGCAGACTCCCCGCTGAGCACAAAGCTAGATGCAGGGCTCCATCTCAGGACTCTGAGATCATGACCTGAGTTGAAATCAGAGTCAGCCACTCAACTGACTGAGCCACCCAGGTGCCCTTCTCCTTCTCATTTTTTATCCTTAGGAGGTTTTTCTCATTGTGTTAAAATGGCTAACAAATGAGCCTTATACCTACTTATCATAATATCTAGAGTAAGAAGCTATAACCCATAATTTCCAGTAAAAGTTTTGAGAGTCACACTATTTGAGCAAAACCCGAACCAGCTACAGTGCAGACAGATGTGATTATCCTGTTTGGCTTCAACCCTACCAATCAGGGCCTTACCTGTGGGGTTAAGGATGGAGATAATTCCTATCCTAGGACCACTACATAATGAAGGAGAGAAAATAGATCTTGATGTAACCATAAAATCTACTCTAAAATACTGTAGAAATGAACTGTAAGCCTAGTCTAAAATTATATTGTTTTAATGAAGTACTAATTTGATTTTAATGTTTTTCAGTTTCTTAAGTTTCTAGTAAAATATGAAGAAGGTACTAATCTTAGAGCAACAGGTAGATTTTAGATGAAGAATCAGTAAGTAACCTGTGGGAGATAAATACCTCTTCATATATGTAAATGAACTACAGTATGGACTAAGTGCTTGCTTTCTAGTGGGGGGAGGGGCAGGTATGTACTGTTTCTTATTAATGACTTTTTCCAGTGTTTTACAATGAAAATTTTCAAGCATACGGAAGTTGAGTTGTATAGTGAACATCCACCACCTCCATTCTGGAATTAATATTTTTTTTTAAAGATTTTATTTATTTATTTGACAGAGACACAGCGACAGAGACACAGAGCAGGGAGCCCGATGCGGGGCTCGATCCCAGGACCCTGGGATCATGACCCAAGCCGAAAGCAGACGCCTAACGACTGAGCCACCCAGGCGCCCCTGGAATTAGTATTTTTATATATTTCTTTTATCCATTGCTTCCTTAGTTACTTATCCATCCACCACTCAAGCTATCTTATTTTTTGATACATTTCAGAGTAAGTTAAAGTTGTTATACTCTATCCCTAATCACTTAAACATACATACATATCTTTAGGTTTTTGATGACCTTTTGACTAAGAGACTCATACATGGAACTCTATAGCTTAAGGCTTTAATATGAATTAGATTATTATAGGCGTCATGATGGTAATTGCTAAAATAATTACTGAAAGATAGATCCAAGAGTGAAAGTGAATTTAAGCCTTTTATAAATATTACTTTATGTTCTCTTAATGTAAAGTTTCTTTTATCACAAGATGAAAAGTTGTACATTTAAGGTCTGTTCAGTGAAATTACAGAATTACCAAACTTGTTGATGTGTTGGAGCTCTTTAAGTTTGTCACTTACCTAATTAGTTTTGCTTAGGAAACCACTTAACTGGCAATCTGTTGTTGCTATCAGCTAGACCAAAAGAAAACGTCCAAGAAAAATCCAGGTTCCTGGTAAATTTATTAGTATAGCTGACATTTTCCCACCTGCTTATCAGAAAGAACCATGTGGATTTGCTTGAAAATAGAAAGCTATAAAAATTTTTGCAAAAAAGAATTTTAAACATCAGAAGTGAAATTAAATTGCCCACTTTTTAGAATATAATAGTTAACTGGATAATTTTTTTGGCATTGTAAATGTGTATTTAGTTACCTTTAAAGAGGACCCTAAAGAGCTTCGAATCAGCATATTTAAATGAGAGCCCATTTGCAGAACATGAAAACTACAGACTTTTAGATAAAATGTTATTTATATATTTTAATTTATTAAATAGCATTTAGGACATCTCTCAGTTTACTCCAGTTTTTGAAGTACCAGGTATATTCCCTTAAAGCGGACTGTTAGAATACCTAACTCAGAGCTTTCGGACTGGTGTGTCTATCACACTGGTATGCTTGCTACTAATGTGTGACAACTCTGCTGGGATGGGATCAACTGCTAGAGTGCAGAGCTGCTTATTTACCCTTCCTTTGCCCTCAGTTTAGTCAGTGTGCCTTACAAGTTGTTACTTGGGTATATGTGTGTTTGTGTGTGTCTACAGAAATAATGGTTTAATGGGCATCAGAGATTTTTTTTTTTTTTTGGTAAACTTTTGACTTTCTGTATGTAACAGCTTTTCAGAAGAAACCTAACATTAAGCTTATATACAGTAATATTTAAATATAAAGGAACAATTATATGCAATTGTGTTTCATCAAATATATAAAGTTTTTCTCTTTGAAATTCTACCTTTTTTCTACAATGAATAGAAATTCAAGGAACACATGGGTTTTTTTAGTCAGAAAGTCTTTAAGAGGGCTTCTTTGATTTTCACAAATATCTTTCAGGAATTTTTTTTTCCCCCCTAAATTAAAACATTCCATTTCTTTATTGTAAAATTTCTCAGTTGCTCTGTTTTTTATTAAATACTGCCTTTCCTCTAAAGAAATCTAGGTGTAAAAGTTTTGGCTAAACCTTACTAAGACCCACCTTTGGAGGAAACAGATCTTTGGAGTCACTTAGTCACTTTTTGTAAAGCAGATTTAATGATTCTTATCATGCCAAACTTTTCTTTCATACAGGTTTCCCTATAGGAAAGAATTGGTATTAATTATGGTTATTGGTCATTTGACAGCCTTTCAAACCTAAAGTATTTTGCATTCTTGAACTTCTATCTCACAACATTAGAACTTACCTTGGACTTTGTAATTTTATTCACCCTGAGAATTTTATTTTGTCCTGCATGATATTCTTGCTATGGGATATCCAAAATCCTCAAGAACTTCGCCTTCACTGGGGACCAGATTTAAAGGTAATTTTTCTAAATCTGATTCCAAACCACAAATATCTGGCCTTTCCATCTCATCCACAAGGATTTCTTCCTAGTAGTTGATTGCACTTTCCATTTAATCAGATATTTCAAGGCAATTAATATGGCATGATGCTAAAATTAGACTAAAAAGCCATCAAAGAGGACAGCTGAACACATAACCCAAAGGAGTGCTTCTCATCACATTTGTCCCCTTTGGAAATATATCTACCTACTCAGTTGTGGCTGCCATTCCTCATGTCACATATGGGAGTTGGAAAATGCATTCTATAAAAATAATGGCTTCCTTTATGTCGGCGAATATTCTCTCCTTTTTTTTTCTCTTTTCCACATTCTTCCTTTTCTTCCTTCTTGACTCACTCACTACTTATTCCCTTCTGCTTGACATAATCTTTTCCTACGTTGAGAATATACAGGACTGAGATGGAATAAGTCTAGAACCAAGGGAAATCATGGAATAAGGTAGTCATAAAACAGACTGAATTTGGGTGATGGGTTTATTAGTCTTTATTATATTATTCTTTTGTTCTTTTTCTGAGTTTCTGAAATATTTAAAATGGGGAGTGATTAAAAATCAGGTGTAGGCATAATTACATGTAAATAGTATTAGACAACTATAAATTGATAATATGAGTCATTAGTTTAGGGCCATAAATGAAAGTATGCTGTAGCATTTTATCTTCAATTCTTTTTATATTGTGATTCCCATTTAAATAATGGGGCTAAAATAATATTCAAGGAAGACATGAGATTTTAAATCAAGAAAACTAATTTGTTTGGTCCTTTGCATAAATCACCATATATTCTTGCCTGTTTCAGTGTTTCTCATGTTTAGAATGCTAGAGAGAAAAATGTGTCAACTGTTTATGTAATTCTTAGGCAATTGTTGGTTCACTCAATTAGAAATAATAATAATATCTATTACACAGCATTGCTGTGATGATAACATGTAAAGGGCACAGAACAGTTCCTAGCATATTGTTAACCCCAGTCTCTCTCTACCAGTGTTGCACAAGAGAAATTAAGTCTTACAGAAAATAGTTTGAGTAACTATTTTCTCAGTTCTTCTGAGGACGATACATAGTACCAATTTAGATGCATAGGAGAGAAGTTAATTCATTGCGTACAATGATGCTTTGGTGTTAGGGCTTAATTACTTGGGGGAATCTCAATTGAGAAAGTCTGGTAAGTTCTCAAGACATGTTAGCTATTACTACTTTGGTTGCAAGTAACAGAAACCCATATTTAAACTGGTTTAAATAATAAAGGGACTTTATTCGTTCACATAAATGAAAAAACAGATACCTAAGGCTTCAGAGATGATTAGGACTCTGAGTCAGTGTCCCTGCTGTTTTGGTTCTACCTTTCTCTGGCCAAATTAATATTTCTCCTTTTTTACTCTTTTTAATTGAGTATAACTGATACATAATGCCACATTAGTTTTAGTTGTACAACTTAGTGATTTGACAAGTTTATACATTATGTTCACCACAAATGTAGCTACCGTCTGTCCCGTTACATTGCTATTACAGTATCATTGGCTATATTCCTTACGCTCTGTTTTTTATTCCTGTGATTTATTCATGCCATAACAGGAAGCCTGTATCTCCCTCTCCACTTCACACATTTTGCCCAAACCCACACCCCTTTCCCCTCTAGCAACCATCAGTTTGTTCTCTGTATTTACATGTCTGAATCTGCTTTTTGTGTGTTTATTCATTTTTTCCTCTTTTTTTTTTTTTTAAGATTCCACTTACAAGTGAAATCACATGGTAGTTGTCTTTCTCAATCTGACTTATTTCATTTAGCATAATACCTTCTAGGTCCATCCATCCATGTTGTCTCAAATGACATGATCTTATCCTTTTTTATGGATATATAATTATCTATTGTGTATAAATCACATCTTCCTTATCTGTTCGTCTGTTGATGGACACTTAGGTTGCTTCCTTCCTGGCTATTACAAATAATGCTGCAATAAACATAGGGGTGCATATATCTTTTTGAATTAGTGTTTTTGTTTCCTCTGGGTTAATATCCGGTAGTGGAAATATTAATTTTTTGAAGAACCTCCATACTATTTTCCACAGTAGCTGCACCAATTTACATTCCGCCAACAGGTCATGAGGATTCCTTGTACTTCACATCCTCGTCAACACTTGTTACTTCTTGTCTTTTTGATTCTAGCCCTCATTCTGACAAGTGTGAGGTGATATCTCACATGGTTTTGATTTGCATTTTCCTGATGATGAGTGATGTTAAGCATCTCTTCACATGTCTATTGGCCATTTATATGTCTTCTTTACAAAAATGTCTACTCAAGTCCTCTCCCCATTTTTTAATTAGATTAATTTGGTTTTTTGGATATTAATTCCTTATTGGATATGTCATTTGCAAATATCTTCTCCCATTCAGAGGTTGCCTTTTTGTTTTGTTGCTTTTTTGTTTTATTGATGATTTCCTTTGCTGTGCAGAAAGTTCTTTATTTTGGTGTAGTTCCAGCAGCTTATTTTTGCTTTTGTTTCCCTTTCCTTAGGTGACAACATGTAGAAAAAATTTTCCTACAACCAATGTCAGAGAAATTACTCTCTGTGCTCTCTTCTATGATGTTTATGGTTTCAGGTGTCCCATTTAGGTCTTTAATTCATTTTGAGGGTTTTTTTAATGTATGGTGTAAGAAAAGTGGTTCAGTTTCATTCCTTCGCTTGTAGCTATACAGTTTTCCCAGCACCATTTATTGAAGAGACTGTTTTTTTTCCCCATTGTATATCCTTGCTTCCTTTGTCATAGATTAATTGACTGTATAATCATGGGTTTATTTCTGAGGTTCCATTGATCTATGTGTCTATTTTTTTTTTTTTTTTTGCCAGTAACATACTGTTTTGACCACTGCAGTTTTGTAGTGTATCTCGAAATCTGGTATTGTGATACCTCCTGCTTTGTTCTTTCTCAGGATTGCTTTAGCTCAAACCAATATTTCTAACTAAATTTTCAGGAAAAAATTTTTTTTCTTAAATATAGGCTTATAGCTAAAAATCATAAGGTGTCTGTTGAATATGTTTAAGAAGCCTAGAACCTTTGGAATATAGTTGTTAAATTAGACAGTTTTTTTTTTTAAGATTTTATTTATTTATTTGACAGAGAGAGAGAGCACAAGCTGGGGAAGCAGTGGGCAGAGGGAGAGGGAGAAGCAGGCTTCCCGCTGAGCAGGGAGCCCGTTGTGGGACTCGATCCCATGACCTGAGCCGAAGGCAGATGCTTAATCAACTGAGCTGCCCAGGCACCCCCCCCCTTTATTTTTTACATAGGGTTTTATTTTTAAGCGATCTCCACACCCAGCGTGCATCTCGAACTCACAACCCAAGATCAAGAGCCACATGCTCCACTGACTGAGCCCGCCACGTGCCCCTAAATTAGAACTTTTTTGCACTTAGGTGATTATATGTGATATTCATGTGTTCAAATATATAAGAAATGTTTTAAAGCCTGTAGGAACTATAGTTGTTCTTTTATCTCTACACAATTATTAGTTAAACTGCTTCAGCAGGCCATATTCTAGAAAAGACTTTTAAGGCAGGTTGCCACAAAGAGAAGAACAGAAAAACAAAAAGAGTGGGCTTGTAAGACTAATGCGATAGGATTTGAAGAACAGAGGAAGGGTATATGAGAATGCAATCCAGGTGGGAAGGACAGTTAATGCAGAAGAGCAGTTCTGTTGGAATGGTACCCTGACTTTATAGGGGAGCCACCCATTCTGTTACTGGAGCAGTTCTAGTTCATTCTTCCTGCCAAGGATGTTAGGAGAAGGTATATAGAAGGAAAGTAGAGCGTGTACTTGGCTGCAATTAGAAGGCCAAACCAGACGATGTCCAGGGTCCCTTACTGGGGATGGAAAGATAGCAATAGAGATCTCCATGTTGGAACGTGCTCTACAGTACAACCCATTACTCTCAAGGTAATTTTACAGGACCTACAGCACATTTTAAAACCTACTTTTTAAAAACCTACCTCAAAAGGTACATTTTATAAGTTGTATGTGTTGTAAACAACTTCCACTAAGCATTATTTGGAAATATTCAGTGTAGTTTACTATAAATTACTTTCCAGAGATAGTTGGAGAACAGATTAGTTCAGAATTTAGCCAGTTAAAGGATAAGCCCTTATGCTGTCCTATATCTTCAAATATTTGAGTACATGCTATGAAAGTTGTCTCTTGTTTTTGGTTTGTTTTATTGTCACAAAACAGAAGGAAGAAGGAAAGCTTCAAGGACAGCTTAACAAGTCTGATTCTAACCAGTATATTAGGGAACTGAAAGATCAGATAGCAGAGCTGAATCATGAGGTAAGTGATGAATTTTGATCTTCACATATTTCTTTCTTCCTTCCTCTGTATTGTAACAACACTGTATTACTGGTTTATTACCGGCTATGACTGACTCTTTCATGATAAATATTTTCTATGAATCCCTGTTTATGATTAATAATACTTTAGAAAATTGTCTTTTTAGTAAGAATTGTTCTGTTCCAATATTGAGAATTAATTTTCCTCAAACCTTTTTATCATGATCTAAAATGCTCAATTAATATTTGCATGGCAAATTTTTTTTTTATTGTGATCTAAAAATCTTTGATAGTTTGTCCAGGTGTCATAAGTTACTTCAATTAAACTAAAGTTTTCTTTATACCTTTAAAATAGATCAGTGTTATTTACCGTTGTGGATAGAGGGAAGTCTTTTTACTCTTGTCTTCTTACTCCCTTCATGGTGGTGTTACTGAGATTGCAAAAAAGGATACTTGCCTAATATCAGTTAACAGATTTCTTAGTATCTAAACACTTTTTAAACTGGCAGTACCTTGAATCTGTGAGATTCGATTCATGAAACTTTCAAATAGTATTATTAAGTACTCTACTAAGTAATTTAAATTAACGTGTTTGATTAGAGAGATACTTTTTTGTTAATGTAGCTCTAGGTCAATTTCCTTGTCCTTTATTATTTTCTAATGATAAGTACTTATCTAAACATGAATATAAAAGCATGTTTCTTATCTTGAATTATTTGTACAATAAGGTTTATTCACAGTGAAAAGATTTGGGTGGGTAACATAACCTCATTTGTTAAGAAAGAAACTCATTTTGACCACTAAATTAATTTAAACCTCAAAGGAAAAAGTTTGGACATTACTCTTTCCTGGTATTACACCCTTCAGTTAAGGTCTGAGTGTTTTGGGTAATACCTCCTGGAGGTAGTCAATCTAAGTAAATTCTGAATGGAGAAACAAAACATTAACAAAAATGATAAATCTTAAATGTGGTTTAATTTAACTTATCCTGAAATTTTGGGGGTCATTCCTCTGATTTTCAAACATGATGGCATTTAAGGGATTCAAGATTGTGTATAATCTGTACCTATTTGTGTACAGTTTTTATAATCTCTTCTGATCTAATAGCCATGTGTGAAAGAACAAGTTACAAATAAGATGTTCTGGAAATTCTTATTGTTTTGAGAACCCTAGGAATTATTCCTTGTGTTCAAAAGCTTTTCTCAAAAGGAAATTTTGACTAAAATAAAGCCATCTCCCCTTTATAATTTTGACTTAGAGTGATTAGAAAGCTTTAATGTTGCTGAATTAAGAAAATTGTATAGGGATTGACTTTATTTCCAAGACTCGTCTAAAAATCAGCCAACATTAATTTTGCCTGTCATGTACCTTAACTAAAAATAATGATAATCTCCTCATCAGGACTGGCAGAAAACAGTTCGTGAGAGGTCTCACTTTAATGTCACTTTTTTATGTGTGGCCTGTGAAAATAATTGTTTGTCTTGCACAAACATGGAAAGAAAATTAATTGAGTAAAATTTTCTACCGTTAAAATAAAGAGCTATATTGTGTAAATTACAAACTAGAACAGTTTGTGATGAGATGCTCATTGTATTATTCAAAGTACGCAGGTCCTGGGCTTAAGCCGGCCCCAGTGAGAAAATGTGTAAAGAGGGTGAGTACAGTGCAGCTGGGGACCACACAAGAGTGCAGAGGTGAGAGTGAGCCAGCATGGGTGTGGGATTTAGAGGCCAGACTCGATTAAGAATTAATGTGATTAAGTTGTGGGAGGTAAGGAAGGGCAGATTGAATAGAACCAGCTTATGGTGAATCTTCAAAGCTAGAAGAGATTAAATTTACTAGATAAAATGAAACCATTATAGGTCTTCAGTTAAAGGTTCCTTTTCATTATGTTTTCGGAGCAGATTTTAATACATTCACCTGTTTCAAAGTTTTACAACTAAAGAAAGGTTAAGTGAAAACAAGTGAAATTTTAAACCAAGATAATAGTTACGAGTGCACTGACTATACACATTACTATTGGTTGGACCAGCTTCTTAAGAGGGTTACATAAGGTATCACTTTATTACTCTAGTGATTTTCATTCTTGTGCTATAGCACTTCACAATGAGGAAAAAAGCCTGTAACCAAAGTCAGTCTAATCTCTCCAAATTAATTTTTGCCTTGTGTGTTAGTTTGCCAGAATCTTTAGCTTTCACCATAAAATTAACTTTCAAATATTAATGTTATATGTGAACATGTGACTGTTAGTAGTCACTCTATTAGCTGATTTTTATACTTCTCAAAATGCTGAGGGAAATGTTGACAGAAACTGCAGATCTATAAAATAACAATAGTAGTTACTGTTTATTGAGTACCCTCTATTGGTCAAGCATTGTGTCAGATACTTCATATTTATTATTATTAACCCTCATAATAATCCCACATGATGGTAGTATTCTCAGTTGAATAAATATGAAAACAGACTCACAATAATTAAGTAACTTGCCGGGGTTATACAAGTAGTAAATGGTTGAGCCAGGATTGAATCAAATTTGGCCTATCCTTTTCTGTGCTGTTTACAGACATTAGATTAGAAAACATGTCATCAATATTTAAAAATTTAAAGAATGGCAATTAATGACAGTATTTTAACTGTGTTGTTCCTCCCTGAAACATTAATTTGCATATATCCAGTAAGTGAATTCTTCAGTTGACCTAGCCGCGGGAGCTCCCTCTCCTTCCCTGTTAGCATAGCAAATGGAGATTTATCTTCACTTCCTGCAGTTTACTGTGATCCATCCAAGTGCCTTCTCTGACTCCCAACCCCTGCAGTTCCTGCTGTCACCACCTAACTAATTATGCTCCTAATTTTACCTACTTCACATAGGAATGTTTTAACTTGGAACCTCTCATACCCTGCCAAGACCTTCATAGAAGCCACTGCGGAAACCCTTGCTGCCCCAGATCTGGCAAGAGCCTTGGTTAAATCCTCCCGTATCTGTACATCCTGTCCTCATGGCATACATAGAAAAGAAACTGGATCCCAGTTCAAGTCTTTCCTTATTCCATCTTCCCCACCTCCTGCCCTTCCAAACATCTATCATCATAGCACCTCCTAGGCACTGTGTTTAGAACTACAAATAAAGATTGAAACAGTCCCTCAAGGGGCTCACAGACTAACAGCAGAGACCGGTATACAAATAAACGAATTGTAATACATAATAAAAAATATTACATTATAGTGGTTACCATTCATTTAATAGTCACTCTGTGCCAGACACTGTCCTAAATGTTATACTTACATTGTTTCTTCACAACATTCCTTGAAGTAGGTAGCATCATTATTATTCATGTTTTACATGTAATAAAACTAAGGTTCTGGGGTATTAAATAACTCCCCATGGTCATACAGTAGTTAGTGGTAGAAGTAGGATGTTAGTTCAGACTATAGGACTCCAAGCCCATTCATGCACTTAACTATCATATGCTGTGCCTCCTTTGAAACATATAGGAATAAAATGGTAACAGCATCTGGGTTGGGTTTTGAAGGAGAAGAAATTTGTCACGCAGATTGGGCATCAGGAACATGTAAGTCAGATACATAAACCAAAATTGTAGGTTCTAGGAATGAATAAGCCATGTACTTTGCAACATAGGTCTGTCTTCTTATAGCTACTGACCACTGAAGGCAATGACTATTTTCTAAATGCTGGGAAAGGGAGCTAGAAGAAAGTAGAAAGTTATTCTCATTTAGAAGCTAAAAGAAATATACTCAGGACTCATGTAGGTATAGACATACTGAGAAGTATAATTTTATGGTTCAGCCAACTTACCAGTTGACTAGGCTTCTCTGGGCCCTTTGGAGCCTTGCTGCCATTTATAGTATTATTTTATAGGAAAATGCATACTAAACAGCTGATTTGAAAATGTTTTTGGATATAGGTTATGTTTTCACTTGTTCTTGATGTGATATGTTCTGGTGGATGTTGTAGGAATAGGTAAATTTATTCCAGTCTAAAGATAATTCATTTATGCTAAAAATGAAATACTTTTTTATTAAACAGCTTTGCTGAATTTTTATAATGTCATAATAGTTTTAATACGCTTTATGTCCTTAAAATCTCACAAAAGTAATTCTGGTCCTATTTGCTTAGTAAGTTTTCTACATAGAGCAAGTTTTCCCTTTTTTCATTAAGCTTTCTAATGGTAGTTGCTAAACTGGGTGTAGATACTTTGGATGATTATTTTAATCTTCACAATTATCCTGTGAAAATTATTATTCCCATTTTATAGTCTCAGAGAGGCTAAATAACATGTCCACAGTCACATGATCAATAAGTAGCAGAAGCTTGAAGCAGGACTTTCATTTGACTGCGATGTATTAAACTTAGAATGAAGTAAAACCAAAACAAACTATACTTTTTTTTAAAAGAAAGAAAAAAAACCTTTAGAGCATTTTTGTTCATTAATAAATACCCTGCCTTGTTCTAGACATAATGAAACAAGTTTGTAAATGATGCAGACATTTTGTGAGACAAAGGAAAGAAAACTGTAGGAGTGTAATACGGAGCCATGAATAAGACCCATACAAAAATGCATACCACAGGAGTATCTGTTTCTTATAAGTGGACCTCAAGCTTGGCTCTAAGGTTTTCAGCAGTCAACACAAAAGAGGGGGAAACCTAGTCACTTTAAATATGTCAGAGAGAATGTATAATGAAAACAGACCAATTGTTAGGAGAGCCACAACTATTTCTGATGGTGAGACCAAACAACAGTTTCTTCATTGCTTATCTGTGAACGAAACCTTCGAGTATGATCAACTATTATAGACCAGCTGTTATCCTTAATATTCTATAGTAGAATGTGTTCATAATCATAAAAATTGAACAATTTAAAGAACAAACTCTTTAAAGACTTTTGATAGAAGTACAACATGGAGGAAAGTGCTCAGGTGACAAGTTTAGAGCTCAATAAATTATCACAAAGTGATCACACCCATGTAACTTCCACCCAGGTCCAAGAAATAGACTCAAAGCCCCATATATACTCTCTTGCAACCACTGCTCACTCCCTCCTCTTCAAAGATAACCATGATCTCAACTTTAATACAGTAGTTTAGGTTTTTGAATTTTATATAAATGGCTGCTTATAGTATATATTTTGTGTCTTGCTTCTTTGGCTTTAAATTGTGAAATTTAATCATGTTGTTGCTATAGGTTATTCATTCTCATCACTGTGTAATTTTCCTTTGTATAAATATACTACAATTTATTTATCTTTTTGTTGGTGAACATTAGAATTATTTCCAGTTTGGTCTGTTAAGAACATTGCTGCAAGTGATTATGCCATTTTACACTCGATGAGCATTGAAGAGTTCTTATTCTACATCCTCATCAACATGTAGGATTGTCTGTCTTTATCTAATTTTAGTCATTCTTTGTCTGGGAAGAGGTTTCCCATTATGGTTTTAATGCATACTTGGGTAACTTTTCCGCCAGCACCTAGAACAACGTTGCCCTGTAATAGATACTCCGTGGGAAAAAGAATTTAACAAATAAATGATTTCAAAAGGCTTTGCTAATAAGGTAACATAAAAGCTGTGATAGGAATGCTAAGAAGCTTCCTGATGTGCACAGATCAGTGGAGGGGCGCCTGGGTGGCTCAGTCGTTAAGCGTCTGCCTTTGGCTCAGGTTATGATCCCAGGGTCCTGGGATCGAGCCCTACATCAGGCTCTCTGCTCAGCAGGAAGTCTGCTTCTCCCGCTCCCACTCCCCCTGCTTGGGTTCCCTCTCTCGCTGTGTCTCTCTCTGTCAAATAAATAAAATCATAAAAAAAAAAAAAATCAGTGGAAAGAACATTCCAGGCAGAAGAAACAACTAGCACAAAGACCTTGGGGGGAATGTAGTGGACTTCATGAGAAATCATACTAATGTGGCGGGTACAGTATAGTGGAGGGTGGGGAAAAAAATGGTATGAGATAAGATTAAAGAGATAGTTGAGGTCAAATCCTATATAGTGCTTTTTTGCCAGGATAAATAGACTGTGTTTTATTCTTGGTTCAGTGGGAAGCCTTTGGATGATTTTAAGCAAAGAGTGATGTGATCTGATTTGTCCTGCCTGCTATATGGTGAATTGATTGTAGGAGAGCAAGACTAGAAACAGGAAAATGGAGGCTGTTAATATAGTCTAGGTAAGAGCAAAGGTGGCTTAGAAGGATGGGAGAAGTGGAATGTATTAAAGATAAGTTTTAGAGGTTGAGAACTTGCTGATGGGTTGCATGAGGGACATAAGATAAAACAGTCAGTGACTCCAGAGATTTTTGGCTTGACATCTGAGTGATTGGTGCCATTTACTGAACTTGGGAAGGGTAGAATATCAAGAGCTCTGTTTTACAGTTTATGTTAAAATTGAGATTCCTGTTGAACATTAAAATGAAAATACGAGGTGGTCAATGGATATGTATGAGGTTCTAAAAAGATGTTGGGGCTAAAAATAGGTATAGTAGTTATTTGCATATAAATGTTATTCATAGGTAAAGGGAAGGGGTTCTAGGAGCAAATTTGTGGCACTCCTGACCTATAAGATCAAGAGAGCCAATAAAGGAGATCAAAACTACCGGTGGGATAGGGGGGAAACAAGCGACTGTGGATACAGGAGCCCCAGAAAGGAGACTTTCAAGAAGGGAGCATTTCAACATAGTTTTTTTTTTTTTTAATGTTTTATTTATTTATTCATGAGAGTCAGAGAGAGAGAGAGGCAGAGGCAGAGGGAGAAGCAGGCTCCCCGCCTAGCAGGAAGCCTGATGCGAGACTTGATCCCAGGACCCTGGGATCATGACCTGAGCTGAAGGCAGACGCTTAGCCATCTGAGCCACCCAGGCACCCTCAACATAGTTATTTTAATTAGATTATAAACTTCCCTGGTCCTCCTGAAGAATGAATGTATTAGGAAAGATATCTTCAGCATTTTTTTTTACCATTTATCAGACAATGATGGATGATTTATGAAAAAAACTTGACAAGAGGAATTGTCACTGAACAATTACTGAGACCCCCCCTTCCTGAAGAACTTAAAGAAATGTAAGCTGTTTCAGGACAAAGCTGTCCAAAAAACAAAGCAACATAAAACACTATTATAGGATGCTATAAATAACATACAACCCAGGTAGATGAAGCCAACTTTCATTTTAAGGATAGCCTTTGTGCTCATTCCCAGTTACCCAGGTCTTCTGTCATCCTGTTTTCTTTGTTGAGGAGGCAGTTTTTTAAGTTATCATATGTTCCAAGAATCTTCTTTTTTTTTTTTTTTTTAAAGATTTTATTTATTTATTTGACAGAAACACAGTGAGAGAGGGAACACAAGCAGGGGGAGTGGGGGAGGGAGAAGCAGGCTCCCCGCCGGGCAGGGAGCCCGATGCGGGGCTCAATCCCAGGACCCTGGGATCATGACCTGAGCTGAAGGCGGACGCTTAACGACTGAGCCACCCAGGTGCCCCAAGAATCTTCTTTTATTTCTACCAGCCAAATACAAAATTAGGAGTTTGAATAAATAAAAGGAAATCTAAAGAAAGCCCATTCTGAAGTTTGACTTAGAAAATATTTATACGTAAGTACTCTTTTTTAAATTCTGATAACTGTTTATGTATGCTTGAGCTATAGATTTAGTAAAATATCTACCAAAAAGTATTTTGAATGCCCTGTCCATTATTAGTATATTTAATGTGTATACTGACTTGTTATTAAACTAGAATTTTTGAAATGAGGAACTTTCGGAATCAAATGACAGACTACCCTTTTGTAACTGTGAATCTTTTTTCCCTTGTTCTACATTCCCAGTTTAAAAGTAGTTAATAAGGGGCACCTGGGTGGCTCAGTCGTTAAGCGTCTGCCTTCGGCTCAGGTCATGATCCCAGGGTCCTGGGATCGAGCCCCGCATCGGGCTCCCTGCTCGGCCAGGAGCCTGCTTCTCCCTCTCCCACTCCCCCTGCTTGTGTTCCCTCTCTAGCTGTCTCTCTCTCTCTCTGTCAAATAAATAAAATAAAATCTTTAAAAAAATAAAGTAAAAAAAATAAAAGTAGTTAATAAAATCACTTGAACTTGAATATATTTTATTTTATTTTTAAGATTTTATTTATTTGAGAGAGATAGAGATAGCAAGAGAGAGCACAAACAGAGAGGAGAGGGAGAAGCAGAACCCCAGGCGGGGCTTGATCCCAGGATCATGACCTGAGCCAAGGCTGACGCTTTAACCCACCTGAGCCACCAGGTGCCCCGAACTTGAATTTTTTTAAAGAAGCTTAAAGATTCATTTAACATTGATCTTCATCTAGCATTAAAATCAGAATATTAATGGTAGAAAACAACTTAGTAATTTGGCTCTAATTATTGGCAGCTATTTTTTTCTCTTTATTTCAAACTGAATAGTAATATTTTTGTTTTTTTAACTGTATGCTTATTCTGTATTGACTGTTTCTACCAGTCTTTAGTTCCTTTTAAATCTTGCAAAACCCCAAGTATATTACCTAGTTCACAGAGGATAACCTAAAAAAGAATTGACATTTTTACAAACTGCATTGATAGCAACAGTGTACTGGTGGAGGCAGAAATAATCTTTTGTATTGATGTCTGTTGATAATTGAATCTTAATTTTAGAATTATTGTTTAAAAAAGTTTCAATACATGGAGTTATAAGCTTTCATGCATATTGTTACAGTAAAAAGTGCCCAGTTTCCCAATGTGGCAACTTCTTAATAAAAAAACATATTCCCTTAAATTTGTTTTTTCTCTAGTTAAAGCAATGTAAAGTATCATGCAGGAGCTCACAAAAACCTCACTACAGGAAAATTGTTTTTTTTCTGCTGCCAGAAGGTCTTATGTAGATAATGAGAGATCATATTTGTACTCCTATGGAAATTGCTTTAAGGCTCTTCAAATTAGGGACACCCGGGTGGCTCAGTTGATTAAGCATCTGCCTTCGGCTCAGGTCATGATCCCAGGGTCCTCGGCTGGAGCCCCGCATCAGGCTCCCTGCTCAATGGGGAGTCTGCTTCTCCCTCTGCCTGCCGCTCCTACTGCTTGTGCTCTCTCTCTCTCTGAGAAATAAATAAAATTAAAAAAAAAAAGGCTCTTCAAATTAAATGTTTAGCTCTGGGCACCTGGGTGGCTCAGTTGTTTAAGTGTCTGCCTCTGGCTCAGGTCATGATCCCGGGGTCCTGGGATCAAGTCCTGTATCGGGCTCCCTGCTCCATGGGAGCCTGCTGCTCCCCCTGCTTGTGCTCTCTCTTTCAAATAAATAAATAAAATCTTTTAAAAAATGTTTAGCACTGTTTTTAAATTTTACAACCTCCATTTATAGATTAAAAATCCATTCTTAATGACTTCTTTAAATGGGGGTTGTTATTCCTATTCCTCTTATATGTTCCATTTAATCTCAGATAATTAGTTTATCTTATTTGAAGTCATAAGATAAAACTGTACAGTGTACAATATTTAATGTCTACAGTAATATCACTATGTAGAAGACATAAAGCTGAGATTTCAGATTCACATTTTTTTAAGCCAGACATGTTCTTAAAGTTTATCTAGTTTTTCACTTGCCAAATGAGGAAGCTGAGGGCATAAGAGTTAAGGGACTTACCCGAAGTTACACAGCTAGTTGGTGGCAGAGACGGAACTACTGCCCAGGCATTCGGACTGATCTGCTACATCCCTCTGCCCTGCCACAGTCCTGCCGACTCACTGAACTGTCACATGTGAGATGTAGGAGGAGTTCCACAATGGTTTAATTAAATTAATTACTTCTCTCAGATGGGAACCTAATGTCTGGTTAGTAGAACTTTACTACCACCTAGTATTCTTTACTTTTCTTCCAGCATCAGGTTCTGGATTTCTCTTCCATCTGAAACTGGAGAATTGGTGTGACTTGACCCTTTAGATTCTGCCTCAGTTTCCAGTAGGTGCTACTAAAATCTTAACTTTTAAATATTAGATGATTTTCTGAAAACAGAGGCAACTGAGATTTTCTAGCCAAATTTGACATTCCCAGAAACATAGAACTAGATAAAAATAGTTAACCCAATTTCATATATACCTATTATTTAAGAAATACAAGTTTACCCAAGGACATAAATCAGATCAGCTATTCAATACATTCTGTTGCAAGCGTTTATTATTTAAGTTGTGACCAAACTTCCAGGAATTGTTTCTAGATTAATTTTTTAAAATCTCCAAGGCTGTACATCTTTCCATTTATTCTTTGCCTCCAAAAAGAATATATAACACAGAGAAAAAACTAAATAATCCCACACAGGGTACCTTACTTTTTTAATTTTTTAATTTTTTTTTATTCTTATGTTAATCCCCATACATTACATCATTAGTTTTAGATGTAGTGTTCCATGATTCATTGTTTGTGCATAACACCCAGTGCTCCATGCAGAATGTGC